>NC_052616.1:43550760-44150760 GCF_016545825.1 Eucalyptus grandis | reverse complement strand
GAGAAAAGTTTCACTTAAATCCAACACTTGAAGTTGCTCCAAAGGAAGAAAGAAAGATGCATCAATAACGAAAGGCGATGACACTCCAAATCCCCAAAACCGTGTACCGTTCAGATATAGTTCAGTCATCCGTGAAGTAGTGGCATCACACTTGACGCCTTCCCAACCACAACAGTCACTATCGCCATCACGCCATGATGGGAAAGAGGACCCATTCGGGTAGTTGAAGGCGACCTTGATCTTGAGTAGTGCATTCCTCTCTTCTTCCAAGCACCTCAAGCTTCCATGTCCCATCGATACCAGCAACATCCAAGTCCACATACATAATGAAAGACACTTCATGTTTGTATGGTGTTTTGTGTGTTGTATGTTTCTCTGCTTTACTATGTACAAATTTATGAGGCTCATGCACTTGATTTATACATGCAGAGTCTTTCCCTTTTGTGTGATTATCATGGTTGGGCCAACTCCATGAAATGACCTCAAAGTCAAGTATGCTGGGGCCAACTCCACCGAACCCGTGATTATCGCCCTTGACTTGACTTGACTTGACTTGACTTGACTTGTGTTTTGCTTGGCGATTTCCACACCCTTGTTTTGGAGAAAGGAAAATTTTATGGCTATCGCTTGACTGTTGCACGGTCACACTATCATGCTAGCATAACTCCAAAGAGAAATATGAAGATTACAAAATGAGTATTGTAAAATGATAAAGATAGTTATTAGCAAATCAACATAAGGGGGAAAAAAAGAGTTACTAATGATTTCACCAAAGTTATAAAATAAAAATATGTGCTCAGGGTTTACTTCGCCAAAAAAAATAAAACAAATGAGATAAATAACTAAGATTTGATGTTCGCTGTTGTTTTGCAAAGAAATATTAAGTAAATGAATAATATGTTTGGACTCATTGAACGAAAGATAAAGGCAATTATGATCAATTTGATAAAGCCATCAAGATAACACACATCAACATTAAGCATCTCTTATAATTAATTTTAAGTATCAATGAATGCAGAATTATAACCATGGATGTCGAAACATGTTTAAATGCCTACTTCATCATCTAGGGACTCGTGCATAATGAAAGCAAGTCATATAGGTTACTTTGCGATAAAAGTTGTTAAATGCTTTACCTTTTATAATGATGTTCACTTTTGGTTGACCGTGACTTCTCCCAAAAATAGTGAATTGTAAGACCCTGGCTATTTTTTTAATCCGAAAGCAATATGAAAATAAGATTTTGCCATTTCTAGGGGGGCCACAAAAAAAAAATTCCCAAGCACTTTTATTGACGGATTGAGCATGAAAAGCATTGCACTAATTTGCACAGTATCTTTCAACCGAGCGTACTAGGCCAACAAGTTGGTTGAAATACACTGTGCGAAGAACAATTCAACCCGGTAGGAGGGCTTTCACCTCCCTTTTCCCACCTTCACCGGCGTAATTGGTTACTACATCGGCCTACTAGTTCCTCAAACAACTTCCAAAGAAGTTGTGGTAGAGTCTACCCTCCTCATCTGAGAGAACCCCCTAATTCCTGGGTATATATTTGTCTTCCCTGCCTAAGAGAGAATATCACCGAATTTTATGTCCTAGAGTGAAGTTGAAGGACATACTTAGGTCCATACAACCATTATTATGTTGAAATTTTAAATGCCTACTACATCATCTAGGGATTTGTGCATTATGGAAGCAGGTCATTTTGGTCAATTTGCAATAAAAGATGTTAAATGCTTTACCTTTGTGATAGTGATGTCCATTACAAGTTGACCAAAACTTCTCCCAAAACCAATGTCTTTCAACTAGGGGTATTAGGCCAACGAGTCGGTTTTGAAAGATACTATACAATGCACAGGTTAATCTAGTAGGAAGGCTTTCACCTCCCCCTCCCACCTTCATACAATGCACAGGTTAATCTAGTAGGAAGGCTTTCACCTCCCTCTCCCACCTTCACCGCCGTGGGTGGCTATTATACCAGTCTACTGTTCTTCAAACAACTTTCGAAGAAGTTGCGGTAGAGTCTACCCTCCCCATTTGAGAGAGCTCCTTAATTCCTAGGTATATATTTATCTTCCCTACTTGATAGAGAATATCTCTGAATTTTATGTTCTTAGAGTGTAGTTTAAGGACATACTTAGGTCCATACACCCTATATTATGTTGAATGTTTAAATGCCTACTTCATCATCTCGGAACTTGTGCATAATGAAAACAAGTCATTTTGGTCACTTTGCAATAAAAGCTGTGAAATGCTTTACCTTTTTGATAGTGGTCTCCATTATAGGTTGACCAAGACTTCTCCCAAAAATAGTGAATTTTAGGACCTTGACTATTTCTAATCCGAAAGCAATATGAAAATAAGACCTTGACTGTGTTCTCTCTCCATTTTTTTCTTGTCGTGTTCGAGAATGCACGGACTTTGAGTCTGAGAAGGGCCCAATCAACTATCTAAGGCTGAACAATAGCAAGTGATCCCCCCTTTTTGCAATATTTTTCCTTTCTTTTTTACTAGGTCAAAAAGTGGGCTTTAAGAGAAAAGAAAAAGAAGAGATATAAGGGAAAAGGAGAGCCAAAAGAGAAAGGGAAAGGGAAAGGAAGGAAGAAGAAAAGAAAGAAAGGAAAAGAAAAAAGGAAAAAGAGCTTTGTGTGTACAATCCGGAGCTCATTGAGCCGGTTTTATTTCGATTCGCAAGACCTGGTAAAATCTAAGAATTTTGTTATATGCATCCATTGTTTGATGAATCATAATAATAAAAATCATATATTTCCACATCATATTATATATATTGCTTGGTATAAAATGGCATATCAATGTAAATGAACCTAAAAGTTACACAAACGAATATAGTAAAAATCGCTTAATGCACTCTTGCTTACTTTTTTTAAATTTTTTTTTAATTTTTCCTCTATTTTTTAATTATTATTTTATTTCTTTTTTCCCCTTCCATCTTAATTTATTAAATTATAAACTGCACTAATATATCTAAAATACCAAAATACTTAAAATGTGTAATAAATAATAATATAAATATATTATATTTATATTATTGAATTTATATTATATGATAGAATTATATGAAAATATATAAATCAAAAGAAGATTGTTCTTTTGCTAGAAAAAGTAAGATTAAATTAAAAAAATAAATTTTTGTTTTTATTTTAAATTTCTTATATGAATTCACACCGTTATCTATATTGAAATATAATTTTAATTTTATTAATTTAAGAATTTATTTTTTCTAGAATAATAAATTTCTTATTGTGGATATTAACAATCATATCCACATTCATCCCACCTACTAATACTTAAATTTTGCCTATTTATTTAGGATTCAATCACATAGATAATTAAAGATTAATTTCTTACTCCTAAACAAAAATAATTTTCATTAAATTGCATTGCATGTAGACGTTAGGATTATTTGCATTACTAATATTAAAACTAAAAAAAAATTAAATTAAATTTTATTTTTATCATTAAAAAAATTATTATGGAAAATGGAGTGAGGCCAAGCCAGGGCTGGACCTGTCCTCTTCTTCCTCCCCCACCCAAAACCCCCTCCCTACTTTCCCACCGGCACGGGCCAGCCCGCTTCTCTCCTTTCCCTGGCCCAGCCCTTACTTCTCTCCTTCCTTCTCCTCTCTCGCTTCGGACGCAGGCTAAACAACAAAAAAGAAAAGGACGCGAGGACGATACGGAGGAGGAGAGGGGCGAGGTGAACGTTGCCCGCAACGCTCGGCCAAGAAGATCGGTCAGGGCAGCTGGCGTCGCCGAGAAGGGAGCGTGAGCCTCTCGAGTTACTAGTCGCGGAGACAACTGGTTGTCTAGTGACCGGCCGAAAGTCGCTTGCTATGAAGATTGGGGGATAGTTGCGTCATTGACGGCGAGAAGAATTATTCACGTTATGTTTCGGGGAGTCTCGGTTGTAAATGTGCGTGGGCTCTCCTCTTTGCTTCTACCGAGCAAAGAGCAGCTCGATGACTAGAGGAATCCGGTAGTAGTGACCCTTTAACTTGATTGTTGATTACGCATGTTCAGTGTCTCGATGGTTTGGTGTGTAGGGTTTTTGTTCGTTGATATTTTGGTTTAGTGAGTTTCAACCATGGTGGGTCTGTGTTTTGTTGGTTGGGAAGAAAGTGTTGAGTAGGAGTATACAAAAAAAACCGAGAACTGTTCGAAACCAGACCGAAACTGGCGATTCCGAGTTCTAAGTGTGGAAATATTTACACAAACCAAATTGGTAATATATAAAAGTATATTTAATTTTTAGGAAAAATTTCCTACCAAAAAAAATTTAAGAAAAATGAAAACCTTAAAATCCTTAATCCAAAACTTAACACCCATTAATTGGGCACTCATCTTGTCTCACTCTTAACTCGTATGAGCCGTCTCTATATCTCTCACTTACGGTCTTGACTCTCAAGCTTAATACTTATCGACTCATGATGTCAACTCTCAACTTTTAATATAAATCGAATCTTTTTATTAATCTTGCAATTAATAATAGGGAAGTTTTTTTTTTTTTTTTTGCTTTACTTTGATTTGACAGAAAATGAAGCTTGATGGAACATAGACCCACCTGAGAACCAGACTCAACTAGCGGTCCAATTCTTGGATGAATCTATGAAACCAACAAACAGCTTCTTGATTTTAATTTTTCAAAACCAGTCTTTAGTAGGCAGTTCCCATCGCCACCCACCTGGACCATGCTTATTGAAAGAGGACCGCAGTAGAGATAGAACAGCAAGGAAGTGAGCTTAATTACGCTAATAGCTAAATTTGGGCTGAATTAGAGTTTCCTAGACTTAGGATTAAGCCAATTCTAATAGATTGTGGTTTCGGCCCGAGAGGTCCAGATTTAACTTGGGAATTTTCTGATTCGGGCTTACTCAGTTTAGAATCAGTTTGGGCTCGTGCAAGTAAGCCCATTTCTCTTTCTCGGCTATTCATGTTTTATATATGCGGCCCAGTTTCGTAAGCCCAGCCGCGGCCCTATCGTATCGGGCCCCTAGCTCTTAAAGTTGAAAGATTTTTTGAGTATTAGGCCGCTTTCAAATTTACAAAAATTGAATAATTTAGAAAACATGTTCCAAAAAAATGATTACTTGTATCACTTAAAATGATTAGCTAATGAAAAATATTTTTATTATCGATAACAATTTATGTATGAAAATATTTATCGTTCATTTATTTTTATAAGCAATCATTTTTAATAAATATTTTCTAAATCATTTGTTTTACATGAAATAAACAAAGCCTTAATGTTTAGATGCACGTGTGAGTTGTGTTAGATAAGTCCAATATCGGAAAATTGATGTAGTATTGAATAGTTAATATATCATAAATAGCCCATAACTCATTACTTTAAGCTTTTAGTAAAAGTTGGTTTAATTAGATATGTTGACGGGCTTAGAACTTCCCAAGTGAAGGTATCGATTTTTGCTGCATACTTCCAACAATTGATATCAAAACGAAATTGTAAATTGGTGGCCTCCCAATCTATTCAAGTGTTTGGTATGTATCTTAAGAAAGAAATCTTGTGATCCAAGTGATAGGCGTTGTGGTGTGGCAACTCATTCCTAATGGTAGCCTCCATTGTTCGATTTAGAGAAGGAGACCATGGATGAAGGTAGGTGCTAGAGAATATATAGATTAAGGAAGAGCAGTCCAATTAAATATGTTGATAGGCTCTCTCTTGGCAATCTTTTCAAATGAAAGTAAGTATCAGGTTTTTGTCACTATCAATAATGGTAAACAATAATGAGGAGACACCAACACCATAATATAGACAATGAGGAGATTTATTGGCTGGGTTCATCTCTATGGGGCCTAACGAACATAAAACAAAACAAGGGTAAAAACTCAAAAAGAAAACAAATGAAGAGACAAAAATTTCTTGCATGCTAGAGAGGAGAGTGAGTGTTCTTGCAAAGGGCAAAGAGCAAATAGAGAGAAGGGAGAAGAGGCAGGTTTTCTAGTCTAGTTTTGATGCCCAAATGTTGTCGAAATTAGTTGAAATTTTCTTATATCATTCTTAAGATCAAGGTCTACAAGATAATTGGTTTCGTTTGTTGAAATTTTTCTCCAAATTGTCTCTCGTACTCTTCAATCACGGTCAGGTTTTCTTACTCTCTTTGTGTTAATCCACCTTTGTGGTGATGAAATATTGGTGTATCATTAATGTAGAGCCTCTGATGTGTGATTAGAGAAGAACTTTTGTGTATCATACTATTTTTGGTGATTAGTAAAACTTTTTTGAGCGGTCCGTGATTTTTCTCACATTGGCTTTTCCACGTAAAAATCTTGGTGTTGTTGTTGCCTTATTTCTTTAATATTTCAACATTATATTATCTTTAAGTTTTATTGATAGAATATACTATTGGTCGTTGCTTGGATTAAGTCGATAATGATTTGATCAGTTTTGGGGAAATTTAATATTGAATTGGGTTAGTTCTTGATGAATTATTACTTGATTCTCCACAACACCTAAATTCATTTAGTTTTCTTCATGGGGATATTCAATGGTTAGCTTCATTTAGTGTCAAATATTGGCAAAATTTGGCAACGGAGGAATAGAGGGACTTTTCAAAATTAGTTTTTGCATTACTCAACTCTCCATTGAAGTTATTCAAATGTATATAAGGGATATTTCATCAGCAAAGGAGGCTCATAATAGTTTCTCAAGTTGAGTTAAATTGAACACGAATGAGATGGCTATGGATAACCCAGGAAATATAGTTACCAATGGCTTAACCCGAGCTACAGTGGGCGACTGCTTATGTGGTTTTACTAGATTGTTGACATTTGCTCATGTGGTTTGAATCTCATAATTTCGTTGGGCTTCCAAAAGATAAAGGTGATTCCGAAGTAGCCGTTCCTCTCATTAGATCGACCACCAAGGTAAATGCAACAGAAGAGAATTTGCTTTTACAAATGCAATGGGTAATCAATTAGTTGGAGAGTTTTATTTCAAAACATTTTTATAAAGAAGGCAACTCATGTGCGATTGGTCAGTGAATTTAGCTTTACATAATAAATGTGTTAATGAGATCGTCTCTCGACCCCCTTTGGCTCTAGTTCCTTCCATTCTATGAGATCAAGTATGTTCTTTGATGATACATTCGATTAATTTTTAATTTTTTAATGGGCTTTTGCCCCAACTAATACAAAAAAAAAAGTGCTTAATTAAGTAAAAAAAATCACTTAATTTACTAAACAAGCCAGCGTTTTATTAATTTGTTCAATACCAAAATTAATCGATAGAAATTATAATCTTACCCGGTTTATTTCAATAGTGAAAATTGTCCAAAAATTCATGAACTTATTGTGCGACCGCCAATTCAGTTTTATTTTTAATTTGGCCATGTTGACACCCGTTGATTTAGCTAATTAGATCTTAGGATTAGATTTAGCCCAGTTTCATTTTAGTTAGTGCTCATATAGTTTAGGAAAATTCCATTTCTTGATTTTAAGGGCAACTTGCATTTTTTATAGTTTTTCCCTCAATGAAATACATAGCAAGATCAAAAATTAAAAATGCATAGAGAATAAAAATTAAATAAAATGAAATGAAAAATAAAAATAAAAATCTATATATATATATATAAAGTCTTAGTGTTTACATTAGAGCTACTTTTTAGGGTTAGCTAGTTCATTTTCATTTTAATATGGTGTATTTGGTAACCATTCTATTCTCGGAAACAATTTTAGATCATAAATGATTCTTTTTAAAATGATTCTAAATAAATATCTATTAAAAAAAACTCGAGAACAATTTTTAAGTATTTTAAACCATCTTATAAGTGTCAAAAAATTTTATTTCCGAAATAGAATTACTTTTAATACCATTCTAAAATTTCCAATTCAAATCATTTTCTTTTAATTTTTTTTAAATTTTATTACTTTTTTCTTTTCTTTCTCTTCTTCAAGGTTTGCCGCACCGGCCTTGGGACGATCGGCAACTAGCTAGACAAGGGCCACCGACCTTGCCGAAGTGTTGCCAGCCCTCAGCGAGGTTACGCCTCATCGGTCAAGCCTTGGCTAGGCGAGCGGCCTCGCCTAGCCACCGGTGCCCACCAACCTCCTAGTGGCCCGACGAGGTCGAGCCCCACTAGTGGCTAGGCAAGCTAGGCCAAGCCTCCCTTGGCCAAGCGAGGCTCACCTATGGCTTGGTGGCTGGGCAAGCCTCTAGCAAGCTTGTCGAACCTCACCCAACTAGTCGCCGACAACCGGCAGAGGTGGACAACAATGGCAATGGTAGTGGCAGGTGGCGGTTAAAGAAGGAGAGAGGGGAAGAAGAACAAAAAGAAAGAAGAGAGAAGAGAAAAAAAAATGGATAGACTTGATTTTGGAATTATTTTCGAAAACAAACAATCAACTTTTTTGTTACTTCTCAATTTTGTTTCAAATCTGCTTCTGAGAACAAAAAAATATAAATTTGTTTCCGGAAACAAAAATTTTACTAGATAGATTTCTATTCCAAATCTACCTCTAGGAATAAAAGAATATCAATTTTTACTGTTTGGTCAATTGTCAAATGAGCTCTTAAGTATTTTTTTTAGTGATAATGTAATTATTTTAGTCAAACTTAAACTTCAATTTGGATTTTGAGGATTAGCTCCTCAAGGTTCATGTCCAAGCTTAATAATAAGGAGGTGTATGTCTTTGCTCGATTTTTACACACAATTTACTTTTTATCAAACTTTTATCTCATTTGACTTACGTCCACGGCAAGAGTGTGAAAATATATTGGACGATAAATTTATGTGATTTGGTTGATATGACCTATATTCACGAGAAAAGTAGTAAATAATTATATTATAAATCAAGGGATATAACAGAGTTACAATCATACTCAAGTCACTCAAATATTATTGGTGTTTTCCAACCCCAATTACATCTAATAACTTACACAATATCTAACCTCATAATTTATGACGAAATAATCTCTCAAACTTAAAGCAATGGATTGACAAAATCTTACTCATTTTCTATCTCAAAATGCAAGCTAAAATTTTCCAATGATGTACATTAATATGACGTATAATAACAACTTATCATTAAAAAAATAATTTCAAAGAATCAACAAAATAAATTATCCCATAAACATATCACGAAGTTTAAATTTGCATCAAATCTTTCCCAACATCCAACAATTTGAAGTTGTTTCCTAAAGTAATCCAAATCATACTCTCTCTTGATTTCTTAATATTTTTTTGGCGAGCTGGACATACACACTTTTTTGTCTCACTCCTCTCTTCTATGTACATGTGTGTGCATTGCTCAAAATGATCAAACCTCAGACCCGATACTCCCTCTCCCCCCCAAAAAAAAAAAAAACTTTACCAGCATGGCCTTATATACCAACTTTGTAAGCCCGTCTGCGAGCATACACGATTTGGAAAAGGGTGTTTGATAATAATTTCTTATGAGGATTGACATCATTGCATGAGCATGAAATTTGGATTAATCGATAAACCATATGGATATTATCCAACAAAATAGAATAAACTGACCACTACATTTATTTTTCCCCCGACAACTGTACTATGCTTAAAGAGGTACAAAGTAGCCATCGGCGACTTTGACTCAAGGCTTCTGACCAGGAAAGGCCGGTTTCTATTTCATAGCTAAACCTGCCAGTCCAAGTAAACAAAATCAAAAGTCAAACTTAGGAACATGGAATGTCAAGTCAAGATACTAAAGACATCATCATGCATGTCGATTACAATCTAAAACTAACCAATCAACCTCGGGTTTCTGGGACATGGTTCCGTGCCCCTTTTGTGTGAACAATTCCAAGTTGAGATGTGGACTGTTAGCTCAAGTCAAATGATTCTATTCAGCATGTGATGCATTGAGTCTCTTTCCTTTTTCCTGATAATAAAAAGATTTAAATTCTTTTCTTTTTGTTTCTGCCCTTTTGTCTTTTCCTTTTTGGTTTGTCAGGAAGAAGAAAAGGCCTGGATATCACAAACGTCACTGCTCATTTTATATATGTATTGATATTGATGATGAAGCAGCATGATCAAACCTTTCTTGCTTTTTCTCTTCTAAGATTGGCTACACGATAAAGAGAAAATGGGAGCAACTTTCCCTAGCTAATCCTTGGCATGTACCATATAGCAAAGACATCTTTTTCAGGAGTTGTTATGCTACCTTTCGTCAGCCTGTCTTTTGTTTTATGGGAAGCTCCCAAACTAACAAATGGAGGTTGCCAAGTCATATTTCAAGATGTCATAGAACTAGGGCGGGGCGGGGCGGGGGTGTGTTCTCAAATCTGCCTTCGACCCCCAAGTACTTGTCCAATCCCTGCCCAACACATCGACGCGAGCATTCACATGAAATTTAGCACATTAGAGCTATATTCTTCAATATGACATTATATTTAACATGCAAATAGTATTGAAAAGATTTCTAAAAAGATAAAATTTCCCCCAAGGGAATTCCTGAACTTTGAAACGATTTTGACAAAGAATTTCCTCACAAAAAATGCCTCACGAGGCACTAGGCAGGGCTATGTCAGCCCTCGCGACCCCATGAATCCGTCCCGTGTACACTTTATGGGAAAAAAGATATATTTTTTATTTATTTATTTTGTCTATAATTTTTTTTTTTTTGAAAATGTGAAATAACACTAACAATAAAAAGAAAAATCGTAAGAGTAATCTCTTTTCTTAAAAAGCCTTGCTGTTATAAATGATGCAAGATTGGAAGACGATTATTTCCGATGTGCTTGATCTTCACATTTCCGACTTTGACTAATTTGTAAAGGTTGAACTTGTTTGCTTATATAAATTCCACCCATGAGAGAGTCCACTCTTTCTTATGCGAATAAAATAAGTAAAACATCGAATAGCCATCTAGTAAGTAGTTCTCTTTGAGAAAAATGAAGCATCATCAACTCGAATGTAAATCTAATAGCTGATCATACAATCTCAAGCGCGGCATCCGACTACCTAGTAACTCCTCATAAACCCAGGACTACTGGGGATAGAAAGTATGCCACGCTATCGGGATACAAAACCTTTCTCAAAAAATGAATAATTTGAAAATTATTTTCCTAAAATCGATTGCTTATCTTATATTACTCACGAAAATGAGCAAATAAAAAATATTTTCATCATTTACGAAAATGTCTAAAAATATATTATTGTCAATAATTAAAACATGTTCTATTGACTAATTATTTCAAATAGTCCGAGTAATCTATTTAGGATAATATTTGCCAAAAGATTTGTTTTTCTAGAAATGAACGAAACCTAAGAGTACATTTGTTTTACTGAAAACTTCTTAATAAATGAAAATGTCTTTCATGAAATCATTTTTAAGAAAATAATTAGTTTTCTTCTATTTTATGATTTAGAAAAAGTGATTTCCTTCTTATCAAAATGATAAATCATTTTTCCCTCAATCTAAGTTGTTTCTTTTTAAGGAAAAGGTTTTCCTTAGATCAATTAGTTTTTTATCATTTAAACACTGGAAAATCAGAAAATAATTTCCCAAAACTATCTTTTTATAACAAACGGAGCCTAAGATTTACGAACTGTCAATAGGCCATGGTTGGTTTTCCATGTTCATTGGCATACTGTGGGGAACAATCACGTGGGTCTCGGCTAACTGGTGGAATGTTAGCTCAAATGCTCCAACTAAATTTAGCATGCGGAGCATCGTTTTATTTTTTTTTTTTATTTTTATTTATTTTTATTATTATCAGAATGGTTGAAGACCAAGGTTTAACATGGAGGGAGGCGGCTAGCAAAATTTTTTCTAACGTCACTCGTACCTTACCCTACTCGCCCTCTCTCTCTCTCTCTCTCAGTACGACTATCAAATCAGCGTTTAACTCTCTCTCTCTCTCTCTCTCTCAGTACGACTATCAATTCAGCGTTTAACTCTCTCTCTCTCTCTCTCTCTCTCTCTCCAGTACGACTATCAATTCAGCGTTTAACTCTCTCTCTCTCTCTCTCTCTCTCTCTCTCTCTTTCTCTCTCTCACGGTATGATTATCAACTGATGCTTCACTGATTTTGGACATTAGCTTACCATGCCATAGGATATAAACTGCTACATTAATAAAGAATGAAAAAGCACGTACAATTTTTGATGTATTTTTTTTAATGTAATTTCAATTTGTTGTGAAAAAGACGTATGAGAACATGTTGCAATTGCCTAACAAATATTCTGAATTCAAATTTAGAATGGAAGATCTGTTGATGACTTGCTAATCATCTAAATATCATAAAATTATGAATTTCGTCCATTTATATTTATATGTTGCTAGAGGGCATTTTGACTGTATGCTTGAGTTCTTCATTGATTTTTTTATAAGCGTATTGAGGCTGAAGTGACTGTGGACTTTGCTTAATTAATAGAAATAAATATATAAAGATGCTGTTTAGACAAATTATCAAGGTATTTACGGACTAAAGTAAAAATAAACGTAAGTAAACGCTTGCCGTCCCTTGACTTCTTCAATATCCAATCCCCTCAAATTTTTTTTTTTTATAATTTCGTACGTCACGTACTGATGGCCGAATCACGTTTCCCCGTTCTTTTCTTCTTAAGTCTCTTCCCTTCCCCTTCCATCTGAGCAATAAACACCACGCCACCATCCTCCCCGTCCGACAACCATGAGGCTCGCATTCTTTGTGCTTCTGGTCATGATGACCCAGTCGGCGAATAGCCGGTTTATCCGAGGAAGTTTCGATCCGATTTCCGACGGCATGGATCGCACCAATGGGACATCCTTGGCCCTTGGTCTCACCACGACAACCGTGACATGCGAGCCGACTTACGGGTTCTTGCCGTGCACGACGGAGCTGTGGGGCGAGTTGTTCCTCATAGTGGTGTACGAGTACTTGCTAGCTCTCGCCGGCCACTATCTATCTTCGGGGTCAGAGCTCTTCTTTCGCATGTTCGGGACTGGTATCTTCGGGGCCTCTTTGTTCCAAATGCTTGGAACCTTCCCTCAAGTCATCATAATGCTTGGTAAGAAACCCTTCTTCTTCATCTCTTTTGCTGGTAATTTTGACCTTTTGTCTCTTGCTTTGGTCCAATATTTCCCATCATCTACTCGGTGTTTTGTATTCATAGCGTCATAGAGCATTAGAGAACTTTTCGTTTTTATCTTCAGTTTGCAATTCGAGTGAAATTATGAAACCCTGGTTAGAAAACAGGATCAAGAAAGAAAAATGTCCTTGCAATGGTTTTGTTCTTATCTTCCCGACCAAAATGAGGACCAGAGTTACAAAGAAGTAATCCCTCTGTTGTACTTTGAACAATGTAGCGGATGTACTTGAAAACAGAAATTTGAAGTAGGAAGGGGTTCCGATAGGCTCCCTTCAAAACCAAAGAGACGAGTACCTCTAAACTTTTAGTTCTTATACATTAATGATTTTTATTATTCTAATTTTACCTACCATGTGGTATATATCTATCCTCTTTTCTTTCAGAAGATGATGCTTTGATTATTAAATACTCAAATAGCATATATTCAATACACATTTACATATCTAAGTCTCAAGTCGCATCCCCAAATCTCTCTGTAAAGTGGACATTTTCAAAACAACTAAGGCGCACGTTGGATTGCGACGGATTCTTAAATGAGATCACCAACTTTGTGGATTCTTCCAAGATATATTTCTCTCTTTAATATATGGGAAGGTTCGCATGTCAATCTCTCCAGTTCTGACCATTCAAGAGGGACTACATAGAATCTTATAAATTTCCTCGATCCGGCTCTGATTTCGTCAAATTATTAATCGTGGTTTCCATATTCCGATTGGTGGTGAGCAAGTTGAGGGTATTGTTTAGTGTTTTTTTAAATCCTCATCCGTCGGTCAACGAACGTGCTTCTCACTTCAGTCCTACGCTCCTACCAATGCCCCAATCAAGCACTGACGATGCATAGTTTAGATCTTGCTTTCGTCTTACAGTCCTTTTAGTTGCAGGAGAAATTATTAATGTGCTGTCCACTATCTTCGTACTTTATTCTTACCATTCTTAGCTTCCTCAGCCTCTACATCTACTAGAAATTATTAGATATATCGAATTATTATATTCTATATCCATATCAATCATTAAATTCAATTGATAGGTCTAAGTTAAATCATGTTAGATTAATCAATTTCGATGATGTAGATAAATTATGGGTGGATTACACTCGCGTGTAAAAATATGCTTATAGGACCCATTGCATGAAAGCATGATTTTACAAATTCTTGTTGGGGAGAATGATGAGTCAATAGGTGACAAGAGTTGGTAAGTTACAATGTTTTCACCCCTTAAAACAAAAACTGAATAGCTATTTCAACAATAATCTGTTCCTTGGAAATGACTATCAATGTCGTAATAATAATAATATATAATAATAATAATAATAATAATAATAATAATAATAATAATAATAATAATAATAATAATAATAATAATAATAATAATAATAAAAAATGTTTCTTTATTCATTTGCATTCATTTGCACAAAAAGTTATACTTTCTTTCTGAAAAGTTGCTAAAGAAATATAAAACCTGTAGATCGGCCAAAAGTTCGTCACGCAAATAGATGGAACTTTGACCCTTATTAGAGAGATAGCAAGCACACTTGACAATTGATCCAACTATCTTTTGTGGCTGAGTGCCATGTTTTCCTCCATCTCTCTGAGAGAAACTTACTCCAACCATTCTTTTCATTGATGGATTATAAACGTGGGTATCACCCACAATCGTATGTAGCTAAGTTCACCGTTTATAACCTACCAATTAGAGACATAATTGAGAAAAAAAAAAGCCCTGTCACAAAAAGCTAGCTTCTTTCCAGAGTAATTATAGCATACACTAGAGTTGTAGACAGAAAAATTTCCACAAGTGATCTTATCCACCATTGATTGATGGCTTGCGAGAGAATGAGCAGTTAAAACCCTCAAATCAAATATGGATTAGATCGCTTGTCTAAAGCTTTCTTTATACTGCTTGTGTATATTCAAATTTTCTTTTCGGGCATCATCATAAAGAGTAATTGTAGCTCACTCTGACGGTATAATAAAAGTTACACAAATGGCTTTATACATCGTTAATTTGAGACAATGGGTAATTATCACCTTTAATATCACCTTTAAACTAAGGGCGAATAAGGTGGCTCACGTAAATTTCCTTTGCACAGTTGATCTAAAGTCTATTTTCCCTTATCGCAAGGGCCACGGTTGGCTAGTTGGAGAAAACTTCCTCTGATCATGCTTTTGATTGGTAGATTACAGATGCAGATATCACTCAAAATTATATTTAGTTAAGTTTGCTAAGTGACAATGTTCATAACTTGAATCTATCAATCAGGGTTGTGTATAGATGGAAGTAAATTCCTTCCTAGTAGGGTTTTCGAAAATATAACCCATACTCGTTAATATATACTATTATATTACTTGTAAACTTGAAGAACCTTAAAACAATATAAACAGAACCGGAATTGGATAAAGAAGAAAGAAAAAGAAAGGATGACCAATCCTAATACAGATCACTCCAAGTCCAGGGTGTCGAAAAGGATAGCTTTTAGACAATCGCCAAATATGTCAACCTAATCGGCTGAAGACCATCTAGAGCGGTTCGCCAATTCTCACGCCATCGAAGCCACCGCAAAAGGTGGTGAGAGAGGCTTGTGCAGACAAGACAACGTAGGCTAAACAACAAAAAGCAAAAGCGAATCTCATTAACTGAAACTTATGCAAGTTGTGGCGATTAGTAAATCCAAAAGCTTACTAATTATTGCAATATGATAAATCCTGAGGAGTCACATGGATCACAAAGTCGTCGCACGTGAACTCTTGCTGTGTACTGCTTAATTTGCTGGTGTTTGCTAGGGACTAGTTATGATATAGATCCATTGATGTCGGACTTCATCAACAATCATGACCATCCAACACAAGCAATCATTAGCTTACTTAGTGGCCTCGATAAGGGTTTATGACCTCCAAAGCTCATCCTTCGCAAATTTTGCCTCGATAAAATGAAGAAAAGTCAGTCCAGTATGCATCTGTAACATCACCTGGTAGCAATAACCATATGATTCATTCATGCCGATGCTCTTATGTTACTATAGGGAGGCATATTAATGAGGATAGAACCCTAAGAATTTTGGAGAGCAATTTCCCATGCACGCATGCAATTAACTGACTCTATATCCCGAGTTGAAGGGCATGAAGAAGTGGTGTATCAGATTTGATGTTGGGGCTTCTAGTTTAAGGCAATTTGTTTCACCTTTTCTGCAAATATTCAAGCACTTGTACATCCATTTAATAGAAAAATAATCAGCAAAACATGTTTTATCTGCATATTCAAAAACAACGTATTGATCCAGGCTAGATTTGACAAACACTTACTCTTAAGTATATGTCTGTAACTAATTCATTATGTTATAGTTGTGAATTATCTCTATACACATGTATAGCAAGTGCAATAACATCAAGCTCGGATACAATTGAGTCCATGGCGGCAATGGGGATGGCAATGCTGGCTGGGTCAGCGATCTTCAGTCTCTCGCTGGTTTGGGGCTCCATCATCGCTTTTGGCAGCCGTGATTCTTCCAGCTCTTCATCATCTTCAACATCAGCCAATCAATTCACCAAAAAGTTGATTAGCCTAACAGGTTCTCTTCTTTGATATTGCCTGTCCTTGTAATACATTTGAAGATCAGAATATCAAGATAATAGAGCCATGTGCTAAGTATAAATTAGCTAGTAATTATACGCTATATAAATCCCAAGCTTTAAATCCCACATAAATTAAAATGCGTGCATTTTCTTTTGATACATGTTATATGGCCATTTTATAATAGTGATAATTTGATGTTTTCCTTTTGTTATTCATATTGATTTTGTAGGTTCCGGTGTCGAAACTGACACGGAGACTAGGTACATAGCCAGAATCATGTTCGTTTCTATGATTCCATTTCTCATTCTTTCATTGGCAAAAATCATTAATTCTACTACCGGGATACGGATAGTGGTTTTGATCAGTCTCATAATCACGCTCATCTTCCTCATCACTTACTGCACTTATCAGGTAAATTGAAAATTCTGTGCACTATTTAGATTCCTACCTAATCATTCCATGGCTAAATCTTGATGTATATCTCTAGAATATGGTTCAATGTGATTAAGTTTATGCTGAAAAGGAAATCTTGATGCAGGTATTTAAGCCATGGATTCAAAGCAAGAGGCTTCAATATATAAGGCGATTATATGATGGAGACAGCACACTGGAGAGTCTTCTTTCCATCAACGGCAAGCCGAATGAACTTCAAATCAAAGAGTAATTAATCTTCTTTTTCTTCTTTCTGTGGTGCAATTGAAATTTCTGAGATTCCTCTTCCCATTTTATTATTCGCTCAAATATGTGCTTTGCAGCCTCTTTCAAAAGATCGACCAGGATAAGGACTCGAAGGTATCGAAAACCGAACTGTATGCATTCATGCTGGGAATACAGATCGAAGAAGCTGGTTTGAGCACCGACGATTTCACTGATGCCGTGATGAAGAAGTTTGATGTTTCCCTCGATGCAGCGATAAGTGAATCCGAGTTTGTGCAAGGGATTTCCAAATGGTTGGACGAGGACACAGATCCTACGACTAATGGTCTTGCAGTTCAGTCATCATCATCGGAGTCTTCGAAAACGACGAGTAACAAATCGCAGGTACAGCTCAAATCTTTTTGGGAAACTCATAGTTGCTTCAGACTGTTTATATATAAAACGAAGGCTTTTGTAGTCTTACACAACATATTTAGGTTTATGCCTAGCTAACATTATTGGTCATTCTATTTGTAATTGTACATTTCCATGGTGCACATGAATTTGCAGGGGACACCAGATGAGCAAGAGAGCTTGCTGTCTCAGGACAAGACAAGCAAACCCACAAGCAAATTAGCAATCTGGTGGAACTACACAAAAGCCGGTTTCTTGATAATCCTAGGAACCGGCGTGATGATCCTGATCGGACAACCCCTCATGGAAAGCTTGCAGGAATTCGCAACTGCTGCAGATATTCCCTCGTTCTTCGTCTCCTATGTGCTGATCCCCTGGGCCATGAGCTACCGGCAAATTCTCGGCGCCATTAGTTCCGCGAAAAAGAAGACCAAGAAAGACATTTCCGGGGCATTAACAGAGGTATATGAATACTACTGGTTTCCTTGATTTTCTCTCTTTCAAGTAGGTCATCGCATGTGCAATTGAATTTCTGAACCTAGTTTTTTAAGAATTCGCGGTAATCTTGTTTAAGTGATCCTAATTTAGCCAATTAATTTTATTAAAACACCATTAAAAATGATGGATTTTTTCCTTCCAAGTATCTTGAAAAGTTGGTAAGTGCCAAAAAGCCGTTAGTAAAAAAAGAAAAAAAGTTCCTAGTCACCTAATTTCCACATAACTCATCAATAAGTCCAATATTTTTGTAAAATCACTCTCTCCTTTGTGATGATTAGAAAATTACCAACTTTTACTTATCCTGCTTACCAATCCCTTAAAATTATGAACCCTTATAAGATTTCGCTTATCTTTATTTGAGTGACTTAACAACATTTTTCCGATTTTACTAGCTAATGTCGAGTTATTATTTCTCATTTGAGTTACTTACTAACGTTTATTTGTATTTCTTTTCAATTTATCAATTTTAAATATAATTTACCACCTTTTAATTTTCTTTCCTACGCACATATTAAGTTTGTCATCTCTTATAATTTACCACATTTATCTTTGTGATTTAAAATTCCTCTCTTGTTAGGTTACCAGCCGTTTAGTATTGAATTTCCAACTCTCGTTTGAACTATTTATCAATATTGACGTGGTTTGTTATTTTAAATCTAACTTTTCTGTTGAGTTATCAAATTTTATTTGTCTTGGTCACCAATCCGTTAAATTTACCAACTAACAAAATCAGTGAGAAAATCTCTATGAGAGTAATTATCCTTTTTTTTTTATTGAAGAGTCTTATCGCGTTTCTTCATGTCTTTTTTTTTTTTTTTTTTTTTAAGGAACATCTATGAGCAGATGAATTTTGCGTAAACATAAGTAACTTGCCCATCATCTATTGCATAATTACGGTCAACGAACAAGAGAGATTTCAACTATAATCCCACGCATGGAAGCGCTTTAATACGACATAAGAATGGTCGACTCTTTTCTCTACATCTTTCACCATCAATCTTGACATGGATGAGAATTGTACAGTATCCCTTTTCTTGTCTCCTCAACTGAAAGCACTCTGCATTTCAGGTTTATAATGGGGTGTTCATGAACAACGTTATGGGACTAGCCACGTTCTTGGCCATTGTGTACATTAAGGACATAACCTGGGATGTCTCGGCTGAAGTTCTGGTCGTGCTTCTGATCTGCACTTTCATGGGGGTCATCACAAGCTCCTGCACCAAGTTCCAGTTCTGGATGGGTATTCTCGCATATGCTCTCTACCCGCTGTCCCTTCTGTTTCTTTATATTCTCACGAGTGTCTTAGGCTGGTCTTAGGTCTATTTTGTTGCGTCAGGAAACGATATATATCTCAAAAGAATAATTTCTCTGTTATAGAAATGTAATCCGGTTTATGTATGAAGGTGGACATGGTAAGGTCTGTTGAGTATCGGCCCCGTGAACTTTTGTTGGAAATTATTTTCCAAGGTAGTGAGTTTCAAGGAAAATGATTTGAGTTTCTTGTATTCAATTGTCCTTTGCGAAGATAGAAGTCATTTTCTTATACTTAGACTTCACTTTTTCTGCGAAAAATGTAATATTTTTTGAAAAAGTTTTCTAGGAAATCATTTTCAAGAAAAATAACAAAATTTTCTGGTGTTTGGTTGAAATCTGGAAATAAATTGGTAAATACTTCTTATCGTTTGGTAAAGACAATCTAATTTGGTCAAAACTTGTTGATATGGACATTGATCATCCTACGTGACATGGCAGCACTATTATGGACAATTTAAAAAAAAAACAAATTTTTAATTAGTCTTTTAGATTTTTTTGTTTTCTTTTTTCTTTCTTTTCTTTTCTTTTACCTTCTTCCTTTGATGTTCGTCTAGCTTCAGTGGCGGCTGCAAGCAAGGTCAGCAATTGCTAATGTCATGGGGATCTAGCGAGCTCAAGTTTGCCTGCCTCAAGAAGGCTTAATCTTGCTAGAGGCTAATGAGGCTTGAGCTCTCCAAATCTAGCAAAGTAGAGCCTCACGTGCCATCGGCCCATGCCTGTGGCCAATTGCCAATCGTCACCAAGGCCCTAGCAACCAATGGTGGAAGAAGGAGAAAATAAAGAAAGAGAAGGAAAAAATAAAATAAAAATATTAAAAATTTTGAAAATTATTTGACATAATTTTGGCCTCAATGGACCCTTGCACGGGTGTCAAAGACCTAGGGTTGGCTTCGACATTACCAAGCCTTATGTCCCAGGCTTGGCCTTGATGGACCAAGGTGTTGTGGCTGAGGGTTCAAGTGCTACCTAAATGGACCTTGGCCAAGGCTCTAGAGTCCTAAGCCTAGCCTCGATGGACCTAGGTTTGGGCCTAGGCATCAAGGACTTAGCTTTGTTGCTAAGGGCACAAGAAAGAGTGTTAGGAATCGCATGTTCAAGCATAGAGTTTCTAGTCCAAGTGTCAATACCTAGTCATACTTTGGAAAATGAATTCCGATTTTTTAACCTAAATTTAAACTTTGATGGGAAAACTTTTCCTTTGACTATGAAAACATTTTCCATTAATTCATTTTTCAAAGCAATCCAATGCTGAAAAATGAGGAAAATGTTTTTCTAAATAATGTTTTCTACAAAACAAACGGAGCCTAAATGTGGCATCGCACTTGTGTTACGCTTGTGCTAATTACATGACTAGCTTTGCAAGAGGGAGACAGTAGGGCCTAAAAAAAATTCGTTTGCTTCATACTAGAGTGGAAATCATTAAAAAAAATAATTCTCAAGGAAAGTTGTCTTATTTCCTCGTGTTTAGTAGTCCTTTGCAAAGATAGAAGTTACTTGATGAAAGTTAGTATTTCCAAATATTTTCCGTTGACATCTATGAATTTTTTTTTTATTAATTGATTTTTCGGAAAAATCAAATGCAATATTTCCAACAATTAATTTTCTGTGATGCCGACGGAAGCTAAAATACATTCATTTGCCAATTCAAGCTCTCGATTTTGTGGAAACATATATAGGTGCTAGTACCACATGGCCTTACTAATAGGAAAAATACCAAAAATTTTTTAAATTTATTGCATTAGTACTCATTCAATTATAAACATTTCAATTGAATCAATTTAGTCCTAAACTTTTTCACATTAGCACCAATTTAATCCGTCCATCCAACTTAGGCTAAAAATTGTTAACATGATGCTGACCATCCTACGTGATGTGGGTGGCCCTAACATAGACATTTTTAATAATTTTTTTTGAATTTATTGAATTTTTAAAAAAATTATTGATTTTTTTTTTCTTTCCCTTTTCTTCACTTTTTCCTTTTGCCGGTGGCCCTCATCAGCCATGGCCACAAGCAATAACTAGTGAGGGCTAGCCTCACTTAGGAGAGTGCTAGCCATCCAATTGCGGCCAAGGGAGAGACCTACCCTTGCCCAGGCTAAGGCGACCTCACCTCACTACGCCCCCCCTCATCCTAGCTTGGATGAGGGTCGGCTTGCCAAATCTGGCAAGGGGGTCCTAGCCTAGATGATCGATGCTCACCCTGCCTCAGCTTGACGAGGCCAACCCTTGCCCGCGATCGACAATGGCCACTAGAAAAAGGAAATAAAAAGAAAAGGAAAAGGAAAAGAATTCAATAAATTCAAAAAAAAATTATTAAAAATGTTCACGTTAACGTCAGTTGTATTGTGTATGACAGCCAATGTCCACATCAGTAATTCCCAGTTTAAATTAATTGAATTGACTGAATTGATATCAATTTGAAAAGATTTATGACTAAATTGGTACTAATATAAAATATTTATGCCTTTTTTGGGTACTTTCCTCCCTAATTGACATGTAAATAATTAGACGCATCAAATATACTAGTTTCATCACGATTTTTAAACATAAGATGGCAATAAATACGTTAGCAAATACACAATGACGATAATGCAGTGATTTTGTATGCCAAGTTAGCATGTCATATGATTGTTCTTCCCTCTCTCACCAATTTCTTAATACATTAAAATTGGTAGGCCGATAAAAATAAACCCCACAAGAGGAAAGTAGCATTGAAGTGTGTTTCATTGGAATATAGTCGACGATATATCTTTTCCCAAAGTCATTCTTCGGCTTTTGCTAAGAGGAGACGGGTTCTATAACGACTCCGGACAGGAAATATCCATACAGACAAGAAATAACTATAAACATTTATTTTGAACTTCGAACCACATTATACATACAAACCGTGCCGAAATTCAATTAAAAACAAGGCCTGAAAATACAACCATTTTCATAGCAATACATGTGCACGAAATGTGTCGGAATTTAATCGATGACAAAACTTGAGAACGTGCAAAGATGTATCGCTGGGATTTAATCAACAGTGTGATACCATGATAGATATGCATATCGGAACGGTGAAGTACTAGAATAAAGATATGTGTTGGAAATTAACTAAGGAAAAATAAAGTGCAGGAAAGCAAAGATAATAAAATATTACATTTTGATTATCAGGGGCCTTTTTAGTTGATGAAAACTTGGTATTTATAGACATTCTATTATAATTGTTTGGGAGTAGTTTCTTCCGAAATTTCAGTCTCATGCACCCAAGTCGGCAAGTCTTCCTTGAAGCTCCTTTGAAATAGTCCCCTCAACCCACGTCAGAAAGTCTTTTTCAGAGCTCCTTTCAAATAGTCCTCCACTTCTCCAACGGTTTGACTATTCTCCAGGTCTACACATGCTCTTGTTACCGTTCTTCAAATTGAGCCTTGATGCAATGCACCAACCTCAATTTTCCATGTTTACTTCCCATCGTAACCATTCTCCATGATCTTCACTGGGAGGTGTACACGCTAGAGCCTTGATGTGATCCTTTTAATCAATCACCTTGCTCCATGCTCATTGACAACTTTGTTAAAATAATTCGCAATCATTTGCCACTTCTTGATATTTGTCAACATTTACACTTGAGTCATCAAATAGGTAATATCGACCAATATTCAATCCATTAAATTGGCTTCCTTTACGGATGATCAAATATGCTTGGATAATATATTACTCACTCTTTTCCCTTTTCATCGCTATTTTTAATGGTTGCATATGAGATTGTTGAGTCCATTTTAATTGTTTTTGAACGATCATCGCACATCCATAATAATTAAATATAGGGCATTTTGGGTGTCAACAAAGTGCCACTTTCACCTTCACCTAACTTCCACTTTCTACTTCAACTTCCAAGATTTTTATTTCTTTAGTTTTATATGCATTTTTTCCTCGTTTCATGCATTTAAAAAAAAAAAGAATAAGTTTAAATGCACTACACATTAATTAACACAACAAGGTAGCATTACGATGCAATATACAAGAATGCAACTTGATCTCGACACAAAAATTAGCATAGTGGATACATGTTAACTATATACGTGAAAATATATACAAACACAATTAATTTAACTTTCATCTAATGTACATGTATTTCTAATTCTTTGTATCGAAATTCACAAAATGAGTTCCATGGTAATCGTAATCTGCGCCAAAAAAAAAAAAAAAAAAAAAATTGTGTCCGCTAATCCTATGCTAATTTGTTATTTATCAAGTCGTCTATATGTTTTCAAACTTATAACGCAAGAAGGTGGCAATTTTTTTCATGAAAGTCAGTTTATTAGCAACATCCCCTCATGAAAATTACCAATTCTAAACAAGTGATGCCTTGAAATTTTGAAAAAACATCTTACGTGCTTGAATATTTTTGTCCAAAAGATTAAAAGACTATCCACCATGTCATTAATAAAGACAATAAACACATTGAAATGATTGATGCTTAGACAAAACTGACACAAAATATATTGTTTTTTTTTAAGTATTTATTAAAAGATCATTCCTGATATAACTCCATCTTTGAGAAAATAATTATATCATATCACCACATTGTCCCTGACAAGTTCATGAGGCGGTACACCCTTTCAAGGGTATCATTCTAAGGACCGAATTAAATAACCCTTTTGACTTCTTCATAGACTATAATATACGGTTATATTCTGTCTCGACATTCTTCTTTTCAGAACTTTAGTGCATCACCTACTGACTTGAATCATATATACCTTCGTGACCCCTCGTCCTTCCTTCTCTCTTCTGAGTTTCTCCTTCCTTCCCCTTCTAAGTTACACAACTCTCTCTCTCTCTCTCTCTCTCTCTCTCTCTCTCTCTCAATGAGGCTTGCGTTCTTCGTGATTCTGGCCATACTGACCGCTTTGGCAGACAGCCGGTCTGTTAAAGGAACCTTCGACCTGATACCGGACACCTCGGGCAGGAGCGATGGGGCGCCGTCCTCGGCCCTGGATCTCGCAGCAGCGGCGACCGTGACATGCGAGCCGACTTACGGGTTCTTGCCGTGCACGACCGAGCTGTGGGGCGAGCTGTTTCTCGTGGCGGTGTACGAATGCTTGCTCGCCCTCGCCGGCAAGTACGTGTCTTCGGGGTCGGAGCTCTTCTTCCGCATGTTCGGAACTGGGATCTTCGGTGCCTCTCTGTTCCAAATGCTGGGAACCTTCCCTCAAGTCATCATAATGCTCGGTAAGAAATTCTGATTTCATTTTATTTTCTCGTTATTCCAGTTAGACAAACCCTTCTCTTTCCAATATTATTTATTCGGTACTTAGTTATGTCATTAAATTCATGGAAAAAGTTGAATTTGCATTAAGCATTAAATAGTCACAAATCACCAAGGTTTCACTTATTTGGCGGAAAATGAATGATTTATAAAATATTTTCTAAAAAATTATCGTTTATATCGCTTAAAAAATTAATTAATAAAAAATATTTTTATCATTCACATAAATTTTTAGACATAAATGTCCATCAATGGTGAAAATAATTTTCATCGACTAATTATTTCAAGTGAGAAAATTGATTTTTTAAAATATTCTCAAAATCCATCAATTCTTCTAATAAAAAATTTTCTCCTTGATAAATTGGGTAAATAAATTAAGTAATCGGATGTCAATTGCTTGCTTTTGCACCGACTATGACTATTCACGTGGCACTATTTATTACCCTTAATTTAATTCTCTAGTCAATAAATTCGACATTGGGATTGATGAACGTGCTTATTACTTTGATCTTCCGCCAACCTCAAGCGAGTATTAATGACTTATGCTATACGTCGGTTTGCATTTTCCCTCTTTATGGAGCCAAAGAGATATTGTTTATAGTTTGATAATGGAAATTGGTACTTCAAGTTTGACCATATTCGTACTTTATTCTTACCAATTTTTTTTTTCCGATAAGTGATAAACTCCTTTTATATATCTAGAAAAAGTTATGTTGTGCTTTATATTGATTAACATATGAAGTGTTACTACTCGTTACGACTAGGAGAATAATAGTGCTATCTCCACCGCGTAATCTCTCAAGGAAACTAGGTAACTTATGTGCCTGGTTAGCCGAGTGCTAACTTTCTTAAGAGAAAATTGGCCAAAATAAAAGGAAAAATGTAAAGAAATTAATTTAGCACAGGTACGAAATAATTTATTTGTTTTGATTCCACGTTACAAATTAAATAGATCGCGTGATTCCCCTCACCATTCACTATCATCTTCAATTGAGTTATTTCTCTCCGATTACACTATTTTCATCAATTGAATTATTGCTAAACTAATTCCTTTTTCCATCGATTACATAAAATTGCTTCTCAAATTCTCATGTTTTTTCTCCTCGCATAAAATCACTATCTATGTTTTCTAGATATAACATCAATATCATGACTTTTTTCTCTAGTCCCCCATCGCGTGCCAAACAAAATGGGCGAATATTCTTGCGCTGTTACTATATGAGAGTGACAGCTACATTATTTGGATATAGGGAAAAATGACACCAAATTTAATTCAATGTGTAATGTCATATTTTAGACTTTAATTTATTTAATGTGATTTTTGAACAATCTGTAAATGTTCAATCTAATTTTTAACTTTTAATTTGTTTGGTCTAATTTCCCAACTTTTCATAACAACTCAAATAAGGCCTCGATACTATTTATAAGTTATTGTAACCAAACTGTTGCTTGGAGATTAGAATAATGTTTTCATTTCTACCCACTTTCAATTTTTTTAAATTATCTTTTTATTATACCTTTTGACCCTAGAAATATAACAATATCTCCATTTAAGTTTGTACCATTCGTGCACTTCACGTGACACTTGATCCAAGGAGCTTCTGCTGATGGGCATTTAATGCAATCTCAGTACGTAATAAAAATCTCTTAAATTATATTAATATTCTTTGGTCCTTCGAACTTGGAAGCTTCCACAGATCGCAAATGAAGAAGATCAATATTAAAACAAATAATTTCGAGGGGAAAAAATATAAGAAGTCTCTTTCGTACCACAGATCACCAGGGTGTCAAAAAAGAATTATCTAAAACAATAACTTAAACATCAAAATACTATTAAATACCGTCTTCTTGCAAATCGCGTCACCACGTAGACTCGCTTATATGAAAAGTTCAAGTAATTGCTCCACCATGATTTATGACGTCACGTGGGATATTAAAGTCATAACATGTGAAAATTTTTGCGGGCGACTAATTACAGTACAGTTTATAAAATGATGGATTGTATAAAGTATTATCTAAAGTGGCCTGTTCTCACATTTTTTTTTGGGCGGGCCTACAGGTCATATAGTTTGAGGCTATTTCTTGTCTAAAAATATTCATCATTTATGCACTCAGTTAACAAAAATAATCAGCAAATTTGAGATATTTTTGCTTATGTACATTAGACCTTTCAAAATGGACCATAGAGCCATTTCAACTCATATTTAATGGGCTAGGTTCTTAAATTGGTTAATTATATTTATGGATTTAGACCTAACTCTTTGAGTCATAAACGGGTTTAATACGGATGTTAAATAGATTTATCACTTACTTAGACCCAACCCACCTCTATGATTCACTTCACTCTCTCTTGCTCTCATTTGTTCACCCATTCACCCATTTAGTGTTTTCATCTTAGTTTGGGAATGGTTTTCTTAAATTTGGTTATATACGTAAGTGTTTTAACAACACAAGTTGGGTCTCGGGTATGTGTCACTAGATGTTTATTGTTTGAAATGGGTCATAAAATGGGTCATAACGATTTAATGGGTTGATTTGGGTTGAATCATTTTTTATCAAACCCGACTCACTTATTTGACCAGTCTAATGTACATTCATTGCGACATCACAACAAGACTTTAACGTTTGACTAGATTTGAATCATATGGTAAACACAAACATATTTCTCCTTAATTTTTGGTGTACTAAATATCTTCCTAACCTAGCTTTGCAATTTCACCTTCTTCTATTTCTTCTTGATCTTGTATTATCTCAATTCCTTTGTAGCTAACGCAATATCAGCAAGCTCGGACAAGACTGAGTCGGTGGCGACGATGGCAATGGCCATGCTTGCAGGATCGGCAATCTTCAGCCTCTCGCTAGTTTGGGGTTCCATTGTTGCTTTTGGCAGTTGTGATTTTTCGAGCTCTTCGCCTTCTTCGTCCGATCGACAACCCACCAGAGAGCCATGCCGTCTGACAGGTTCTCTCCATCAATCTTGTCTCTCCTTCTAACGTATACCTTGAACAAGGGGTTCTTTCCTTTCATATTCGTGATAGTTTGGATGTTTTACTCCTCTGGATTTGCAGGTTCAGGTGTCGAAACTGACCCGGAGACTAAATACATTGCCAGAATCATGTTCGTTTCCATGATTCCATTCCTCATTCTTCAATCGGCGAAGATTGTTAATTTTACTGCTGGGAAACGAATTGTGATTTTGGTCAGTCTCATAGTTACGGTCATCTTCCTCGTCACGTATTGCACTTACCAGGTAAGGCAAAAAGAAATTCGATGATCTACTAAAGTTTCTAGCAAAATTAATCTTCTTTCTTGATCATCTAGGAATTGCTAGAATTACTGAGTTCATTGATGGTTTCCTGCAATTTTAATGATGAAATACGAAATCTTGGTGCAGGTCTTTAAGCCATGGATTCAGAAGAAGAGACTTGAATATCTAGTGCGATTATACGAAGGAGAGAGCATACTGCAGAGTCTTCTCACCGTCCATGGCAAGCCGAATGTACTTCGTATAAAAGAGTAATTTATCTTCATTTTTCATTCACAGTGCAAATTAATCAAGATTTTCAGATTCCTATTGCCTCTTTTGTTATTATTGTTTGCTTTTTGGAGAAGTTCAGTTGGTTGTACATGCAGCCTCTTTCAAAAGATGGACCAGAACAAGGATTCACGGGTACCAAAAACCGAACTGTACTCATTTATGCTGGGAATACAGATCATGGAAGCCGGTTTGAACACAGACGACTTCACCGATTCTGTGATGAAGCTATTCGACTCTTCAATTGATGCATTTATAAGTGAATCTGAATTTGTGCAAGGAATTTCTGAATGGTTGGACGAGGACACGCTCCCTGTAAACAGTCTTGCTCAAGCTCGATCCTCAGCTGGCAACCAGTCACAGGTTCGGTGCAACCATCCACAAAAACTCTAGTTACATTCTCAAACTTATGTTTAGTACCTACAAACGCATTCCTAGTCGTCTTACACAACACTTAGTTTTATGACTGAGTTACATCACTAATCATATGCTGAATTTCAGATATGTATCAGTAGCAAATTTTGCGATACATCATGAGGTGCAAATGAAGGTGCATTTTGGCTCAATTATTAGTTTCTAGGGTTTCGTTGGCAAAATGAAATGCTCCCTAAAGATTTTCAATCATCTTGTCGCCTAGTGGGCTTGGAAATTCATGAGAAGAGGTCCAAATGTTCTGAAACTAGCAACTGATTTAGTTTAACTAATGTGTTCGCCGTATATCATCAACATGACCTACTCACCTACTGAGATTATTTTGCTTTTCAGCACTTTCTTGGTGCCATGAATCTGCAGGAAACAACACCAGAGCAAGAGAGCTTGTTATTGCCTCGTTATAAAACAAGCAAGTCCACAGGTCGATTTGACGTGTGGTGGAACTATACAAAAGCTGGTTTCCTGATAATCGTAGGATCCGGCATAACAGTTCTGCTCGCAGGACCCCTCGGGGACAGCTTCGAAGAATTCGGGCGCGCTGCGGGGATTCGCCCATTCTTCATCTCTTACGTGTTGATTCCCTTGGCCACAAGCTACCGTCAAGTGCTCGCAGCCGTTATTTCAGTGAAGAAGAAGACCAAAAGGGACATTTCCGGGGCGTTAACTGAGGTGAATATATAAGCACATGTACTTCTCCTTCCTTCATGTTCTTGTCTTTTGTGTACATCGAGGCCGGAGATGTCAAGAGCTCTCTAAAATCTAATTGTCTATCCTATGAATCCCCAGGTTATGTCATCGAAGTAATTCTAGAACGAGTTTACCTTCATAGGCTCAAGAACTAAATCAGTATTGCCTGATTTTGAGCAGCCAATAAGTCGTTTTTATAATACCCACAAGCCCTAATTTGCAGTTCAATGAAGGAAATCATTGACAGAGATAGATTTTAGCGAGTGGCAGGTACAGTTCTAATGCTGGAAGCAAATTTAAGAATGTCGAACCTCTCTATTTTGAAGAATTCATTGATCATCATGCCATTAATCAACTTTATGATTCTTGAAGGGTCAAATGAGGATAATCCTATATGCGCAGACCCATCTCAATTGCAAAATCCTTTAGCTTCCGCATTCATATTGACGACAACTTTAGTTCTGTATAATCACAGTATAAGCTTTTGCTAACAGATCTTTCTGCATTTTCACGAGAATTGGGTTGTAAGAATTCGATTTTTTCGCATCGCAGGTTTACAACGGGGTGTTCATGAATAACGTGATGGGATTAGCCACGTTCTTGGCCCTCGTGTACATCAAGGACATAGCCTGGGACGTCCCGGCCGAGGTTCTGGTCGTGCTTCTGATCTGCACTTTGATGGGGTTCATCACAAGCTTCTGCACCAAGTTCCAGCTCTGGACGTGTATTCTTTCGTATGCTCTCTACCCTTTATCTCTTCTGCTTCTTTATATCCTCACGAGTGTTTTAGGCTGGTCTTAGGGCCACATTCCGTCGTGTCAAGAAGTGATATACAGCAAGAACGATTTCTACGATACGCAGATCGAATCGGATTTATATATACAGAAGAGAGACGGAAACATTAGTGAAGAGGAGATTGATTTCAAGACGGCATTGTCTTTTGTGATTTTGATTCGAATATGTAACTTGTTCATCCCGTTTGGATTGGTTAACAAGATGTTTTAATCAAAGGAATTTTGTGAATTTAAGGCATCCACATCGTTGGTGTATAAAAATCGACAAAAATTTCATCGGCTAATTATTTCAAACAATAAAAAAAATCATATTTAGAAATATGATATCCAAATTATTCATTTTCTGAAAAATAAATACATCCTAAGTGAGGCAATGGACTTATTTCGAGATAGGTACGTGTGAAGGAGGAGGGGATTGTTTTTACATGGATGACATGTGGATGGTACCTGCTAGAAGAATTTATTATATAAACTGTCCATGTCCACGGCAGCATTTTGTGTTGTGCAATTTCGTCGTCGTTGGTAAAGGGCCAACTCTTAGTTGGAGTTGGTTCAGCAGAACGAAGAGTGCCACTAAGGTAGACTAGATGAAAAATACCTTAAGGCGACAACATTTTTGCGACCAAACATTTTTGTCGCCTTTAGGTTACCTAAAAGCGGCAAAATATAGTTTTCGTCGCCTTTGGTCCACCAAAGGCGATTTGATCATATCCTAAGATGACAAAATCGAAGTTTCACAGCATTAAGTTTTGAATTTCGTGCCACAAACGTGAAATTTGTCTCCTTGAGTGAGTTTTGATGTGACAAAATCATGGTTTTGTCACCTAAGGTTCACATCCAAGTGACAAAATTCAACATTTGTCGCTATCGAGTGGGAAAACTTTCAAATCTGCAGTGAAAATATAAAATTTTGTCATCTTAGGTAGACCTAAAGATACAAAATCAATTTTGGTTCCCCATTGGATAAATCCTAAGACAACAAAAAGTAGTATATCCTTGTCTTTAGTATGGTATTTGGTTGTCTGGATTTGGATTAAGATAAGATAGGATAAGGTGGGATTAGAAATCCTTCAAATATCCTTCAAATTTCAAAAATCCTTTCCCATATTTGGTGCGATATAAGATAAGATTCAAAATGTTTTGATATCTCACTTGCTCCCAAAGGTGAAACTTTCCAAACCTAGGGTAGCATCTTGTTGACGTAATTTCGCAAGGCCGAGAATTGCACCACTTTAAAAGATCGCCATTTTCGCCAAAGCTCCTCCTCCTCCTTTTCCATGAAATCTTCAGATTGTCAGCGCAAAGTCTTAGATCTGAGTAGAGGACAGGATCAGACGCCGAAGCATCGCAGCAAAATCAAGTGACCACCATTTAGGACCAACATTCAAATGTCCAAAACTTCACGCGTTTTGCCTTTTTCTTGTTCTTCTTTTTCAAAGATGACTTTCAGGTCGATCTATCGATTTCGGCCATTCATCATCCATAGCCAATTTGGTTCGATAGTCGTCGGAGGACAATCGGTTGGACAGCGATGACAATCGGTGTTGGTCAGAATACAAATGCCCAAAACTTCATGCGTTTTGCCTTTTTCTTGTTCTTCTTTTTCAAAGATGATTTTTCAGGTCGATCTATCGATTTCGGTCATTCATCATCCATAGCCAATTTGGTTCGATAGTCGTCGGAGGACAATCGGTTGGACAGCGATGACAATCGGTGTTGGTCAGAGATGATGATGATTGTACAGTGGTCGGGAGAGATAGGTTGTTGTGGCGGTGGTCTTGCGCGGTGGTCAGGAGTGATAGGTTGTTGTGGTGGTGATCCTTGCGCGATGGTTGGCGAAGCCAGACTCCATCACTCCATCGTTGAAAGGAAACTGTTATTTTTTAAAAACTTTTTTTATCTAATCCAGGTCTATCCCACCCCCTAGCTCAGATTTTTTTATTCAAGTATATCCGATTTATCCAATCCAGAGAACATTGACAAATATTGGATCGAATATTTTGTTATCATATCCAGGCTCAAATCTGAACTACCAAACACAATTTAAGATTAGGGGATGATTGGGTTTAAGGTGGATAGGTTTTAAAGCTAGAACTTGGAACTTACCCTATTATAATTGGTTCATAGTTTTTGGACCTTGGAATCTACCTTATTTGCTTGGAACCGATTATAGAACCTACCCTATTTTTCGGGTCTGGTTCCAGGGTCTACCCGAAAACCTATTTTATTTTTTTGCTCATTTTTTAACAGCAAAATCATATTAGGTCATGAGTAATGATATGATTCAAAGTAAAAGATGAACAATAGAAATCTTAATCCACAAAAACAACAATCCATAATATGAATACATAGTCGCGTACAGTTTATAAATGATATAAAGTTCAAACACATAAATAAAACATAAAATATAAATCTTCATTCCCCAATCATCCATAAATATTTAGGGGAAGAGGAGTTTTGAGGAAAGACAAAAAATGAAAAAGTGCTAAGGTTAGAATTTAGGGAAAAAAATTAGGATTTTGGTTTTTTAACTTATAAAACCAATTCTGAAACTGGTTTCAAAACAAGATAGTCTAGTCTAGTTCTCAGGTGGGTATTCACTATGAACTTGTTCCCACACCAATTCCAATAGGAACCGATTCTCGAACCTATTTTTCAGGCAATCCAATCCAATTTTTTAGTATAACTAGTTTGGTTGCACACCCTTACTTAAGGTGACAAAATTGGTGTTTCATCGCCTCTTGGCAGTGGCCTAAGGCGACAAACTTATGACTCTATTATCTTTGGTCAACCCTAGGACAACAAACCTAAAGATCTATCGGTTTTGATCGACCTTGTAGTGAGAAAGTAGGATTTAGTTGCCTTTAATTGATGGAAATTGTCAAAAAAATCCTTAAACCTATTGCATTTCTACCAATTTAATCATAAATCTTTAAATAATATTTTAATATTTTTTTCATTTTTTTTTTTCCTTCCTTTCTCTCTCTCTCTCTCTTTTTCTTTTTGAATTCTCGCCAGCCAACGGCGAGGACCGCCGGAACCTCACGGGCTGAGGGTGAGGGTTGTGCAACATTCACCTAGATCTAGGGGAGCCCAGCCTCCCCACGGCCTCATCGGCCACAGGCATAGGTGGCCATATAATGGCTACACAAGCTCAACTCTCAGCTATGATTGTTAGATCTTGAGCTTGTAGCTGCCATGGCCACTCAAGCTCAAGCTCTAGCTTTGTGGTGGCCGAGTAAACAAAAAAAGAAAACCCTAGGTTTCACAGATGAATCGAGAATTCAACATGGAAATCAAAACAAGTTCAAGGTCACAACAAGGTTGAAGCTCTCGGAAACCCTAGAGGTTTTGCAGAGAATTTTTGAAGAAGAAGACGAAGGAGTAGAAGAAGATTTGGGCAATGGCTAGATGGAGTGCTACAAATGAAGAAGACGAACCCTAAAGCCATTGTGTGGAGTGATGCAGGTTGTGATGGCCTCGCTTAGATCTAGACGAGGCCAGGCGAGAGTGTCGCCGCCCTTGCTAGGGGCTGGTGAGGGCCCAACCTCGCCAACTATAGCAAAACAAATGGAGAAAGAAAAGAAAAGAAAAGGAAATGAAAAAAAATAAAAATTGAAAAAATATTATTAAAAATTGTTTATGTTAACATTGTCAGGTCATGCCAAGTGGACGGTCGATATCCATGTCATCAACTTCCAACCAAAATTGGAAGTATGAATTCAATCGACAAAAGATAAAAAAAGTTTATGACCCAACTAGCAAAATTGAAAGGTTTAAAACTAAATTGATAAAAAAAAAATATAATAGCTGAATAATTTTCTTTTAATTGATCAAAAAGTGACAAATATAGAATACAATCAAGTCCTTTCCATTACAATATATTAAAATGATTATGTGACTACCCCAAATTTTCTTTGTGTCGGTCTTAAGATTGCACTTTTTAGTAGAGGTGTTAAAATGGGTCACTTGTTTATAACAAAAGATAGTTAAATGGGTTTCACAATTAAAGGTTTAAGATAGGTGGGTCTTAAGTGGGTTTTTAAATGGGTTGGGTTGAAAACTCATTTTCAACAAAAACATTATAATCCCCCTCTCTTTAACTTTATAAAAATCGAAATTATAATTTTTTTATTTTTATTTTCTCTTTTCTTTTCTTCCTTTTTATCTTTTTTTTTTTTTCTTTCTCCTTCCTCCTTCCGGTCGCCGGCACGGCGATGGCCGCGACCGGCCGCGAGCCTCGAGCTCGCCGGATCTAGCAAGGCGGAGGCCTCGCCGACGCCCGGCGAGGCTCGAGCCTCGAGCTCACCGGCGTCGGGGCGAGCCTCGAGCTCGCCGGAGTCGGGCAAGCTCGAGCTCGCCGGATCCGGCGAGCCTCGAGCTCGCCGACGCCGTGAGCTCGAGGCTCGCCCGTGGCCGGTTCTTGGCCGTCGTCGTGGCCGACATACCGGCCAAAGAAGAAGAAGAAGGAGAAGAAAAAGAGAAAAAGAAAAAGGAAAAAGAAAAGAGAAAAGAGAAAAAGAAAAAGAAAATTATATTTTAAAAATAAAATAAAAATAATTAAAAATTTAATTTTTTAAAAATAATTAAATTTCGATTTTTTTAAATAATTATTTTAAAATTTATAAAAATTGTCCATTAAATTTGTATTGTATAAAATTATTTTAGCAATACAATTTAAAAAAAATAATATATATAAAAGCTTGGAAGTATTTTAATAATATAATATTTAAAAAAAAATAGGAATAAGTTTTTCTAAATTTGTTAAATATGAAAATATTTTATTAATATTAGTTGGGTCGGGTCGGGTATGGGTTGAGTATGGGTCCGGGTTTGGGTCGAAAATTTACATTAAGCATAAATAGGTCATAAATGAGTTAATGGGTCAATTTGGGTTAGACCATTAATGACTCGACCCAAACCCAACCCTACCCACCCGTTTAACGGCTCTACTTTTTAGTAAATATTTTATGATTGGGCTGCAACTCTTTCCATGAAGTTTTTAGTAGTCAATTATATCGCCATAGAGACTTAGAACTCGATTGACTTAATTATATCATTTGCAAAAGAATCTAAGACGCAGTTGCATTTCCCAAGAAGAAAAATAAAGCAGCAACGCATTTCTGCCCAACATTTCATAATTTGGATTTCGACGAAAGGCAACATGTAGATGAGATTATGCGATGAATCGATGATGGGTTGAATAACCACTCGAGGAGAATCATACACGTAGAGAAGAGGGGAGTTAGTGAAATATTCCTTGCTATGCCTATTTTGATATATGGTGTTGTGACGTGAGTCCATATCTTAAAAATTGTTCTCTCATGAATCTAGTTGGAGAATAGTCTCACGAGGTTATTTTTCGGGAGAAAAAAACCGTCATCTTGTCTGGATTAGAAAATCTTCCTCCAGTAATTAAAAAAAAAAATAAAATCAATGGCCAATACCCAATATAATAATTGGATAATCCCACCAAAGATCCCAATTTATGTGGGTAACACTAGGCAGACGGACCTTACAGCGGCTTCGGCACATAAAAACATCTTTAATTGAATTACGCAACGGAGGTGCTAGAAATAATGATAATAATTTCATGATTAAATCAGGAGCTGTTGAAATATAATGATGATAGGAACATTGCTCGAAATAGACCTAATTATGAAAGCAGGCTTGGAATGCTGCCTCAGGGTCCAGATCATGCAGCGTCACTACCTAAATTTGGCTAAAAATGTGCTGGCCATATCTGGAGGCTCCTAATGCATAATGATAAGAACAATAACAATTATTGATATTCCTTACCATGAAATCATTTCAGTAATTATTGCCATTATCTAATGTTTTGATAATGGGGAGCTTGGCGGTTGAACCGACCCCAACTATAGCCTTTAATTCTTCCCTTTTTTGTCTTCGCCAGAACAGGTTCAGCTACATAATTTCTTCCCTTGCAAATTGTCAAATCGAAGTCGAAAGTCACGTATGGCCATTAATTATTTCGAAAATCAGCAAAAGAAGTGGATGTGATCAAACAAAAAAAGAAAAAGAAAGAGAAAAATCTTGGCGTGTTTTGTCCCAAAAATGTAGGACAGAAAGAATGTTTGATTTATAGTAAATTAGTAAAACAAGGAAAATCCCCCGCGGCGTGGTCCCGTAGCTCAGTTGGTTAGAGCGTTGGTCTTATGAGCCGAAGGTCGCGGGTTCGAGCCCCGCCGGGACCACCTTTTATTTATTTATTTATTTTTATCATTTTCCTCTCTTTACTTTATTTTTCTCTTAGCAACTTTCGAGGAGGAAATACATTTATTTTTCACTAGAAAAATGACAATACACTACTTCTCCATGTAATTGAATGCATACTTTGTTTTTGGAGATTTTCTGTTCTTAAAAGTACTAATTTGCGCACTTTCTTAAAGTTATATTTGTGAAAAATCATTTTATTTTTTATCAAGTTTCACAAGAAATTGATGTCTAATATTAATATCATGATTTTGCAAACTCTTGCCGAGTCTTGTAAGGAGGAAATACATTTATTTTTCATTAGAAAAAAATGAAGATATATTCTATGTGATTGAATGCATACTTTCTTTCTGAAAGTTTTTTCTCTTACCAATGATCATTTGTGTGTTTTCTCTAAGTAACATTTCTTGAAATTTATTTCATTTCTTGATTAAGTTTCGCAAAAAGCTGGTCTCTATTATTGATATCACGATTTTCATAGACTCTTGGGTAGTCTTGTTGGTAAGTTGTAGCATTTTTGGCATTCTTTGTGATAGGAAAACTTAGATTTAAATATGGTTCCTTGTAAATTTAACTTCGAAAATGCCTGTGACCCCTTTTAACATTTTTCTATTTTTAAACTTATATTTTTCTAAGCAACTCGCAAGGAGGAAATACATTTATTTTTCATTAATAATATAAATATAGACTACTCCTCCATGTAATTGAATGCATTACTTCATTTTTAGAGATTTTCCGTTCTTAGAAGCGATCATCTACATGTTTTCTTAAAGTAATATCTCTCAAAAATCATTTCATTTCTTGGTCAGTTTCGCAAGAAAATGATTTATGATATTGACATCACAGTTTCGCGAATCTCTCATCAAATCTTGCAGGCGAGTTATGACATTTTTGACATTACCCCGGGATATGGAAGCTTAGTCTTAAAGATAGTTCCTCATGAATTTAACTTCGAAATGCCGGTACAAGATCTATTTTGACAGCAAACTCCATCTTGATTAGCTCCCTAACTGTTTACATTTGAGAAATAAATATCTGCTTGAGCAGGCAATCCAGATTTAGAAATTCATGTGAATTCTTTTATTTTCCCTTTCTTAAAATTGCACCAACCCAATCATCATATCACAATGCCAATCATTGCAGCTCCTGCTTGTACTGTAGCACAGCTTGAGAACACTTAAAAATATCCAAAACAATTCAACGAAAAATAAAGAATAAAAATCCGAACTTTCTTCCACACCAAATTAGAAAGGCAGGCCATCACCGTCAGGCTCTCATTGGTTTGTTCTGCTGTCGCTGTACTCGTTCGACTCCTTTGTTTTTTGCTGACTTCTTCACCCCAACAACACTGCCTCGCACCAAACTGAAGACCCCTTTCGAGTGAGTTGTATTTCGTTGGTTGAGACTTTGATTGAGCCGAGAATGGTGGACCAAGGAGAGGAGAGAGAGAGAGAGAGAGAGGGTGCTCCATTCAAGGATGAGATGGATGAATGCAAACATCTTCCATCGACCCCATCTGATTAAATGAATGATTTTTTTAAAGTAAAGAACAGGAAATTCTGGGTAGAATTGGAGGTGGACCTTTTGCATATCCACATTCCACACCCACTTTTTATTCTCTCTCTCTCTCTCTCTCTCTTCTTTGCTTTGACAGCCTGACCTTTTCTTCGAGCTTTCTTGTGCTTTACTACTAATGCTATCCCCACCAGAGTCTTTAGGCAAGACCATCGAGTACCCATTTGTGTGAAAAGAAGAGGAAGAAAAAGGTCGTCGCTGGACTGGACCTCATTGTTGCTGCTTCTGTGGGTACGTCATCATTGTTCATAGAAGTAATGCCCTTTTGCTTTTTGTTCTGTTCCATTCTGTTTTTCCGCCTGAATATCTAATGTGGGGTAGGCGTTTCTTGGTGATGGGGGGAGACTGGGATCTGGGCTAGGGGGAATTGGCGGAGCAAATGCTTGGTTTCTTGATCTGGGAATCTGATTAGAGTTTCTGCAATTTCGCTCGAATTATGGAGGGTTCTGCTTCGTTTTGATGTTTTCCATGTGGTCCGTATTTGATGAGATGTCAAGTGCTGTTCTCTTGGAATTGGATCAACATGGTTTGAGATTAGCAGTCTAACAGAGTGGTTGATTGAGGTGGTGGTTACGTGTTCCTAATTGAGATACAATGACATTATATTGTAGCTCTCTTAATGAAAAGCACTGATTACGTACAATTATAAGTGTAGAAATAGGATCTTGGGTTGTTATATGATGCTATTGAGATCGATTGTGATGATATCATGATGTTTATGACTTTTCATTCTCGAGTCGATGAAAAAAAATCAGAGATTTGAATATATGGCGGTGTGGTTCATAATTGTGCGATCTTCCAAGGTGTATTTTGTGCCAACACTCATGTCATTGATCTTTCGTGAAACAGGGTATTGCTCTTCACGGGTAAAGGCATTTAACTTAAAGATATGGGTTCTGGGAACTGGTTCAAGTCTATAATCAACCTGAAGAGAGTGAAGAACAATGGTTCGAAGCAGTCGAAGGTATAAAACAGTCCAGATACTTTTTTTCTTTCCTTAGTCCTGTCGCATTTGTATTAAGCATGGATCAACCATTTTTGCTTCCAGCATAGTTGAGTTGGGTATGATGAGACTGTTTCAAGCTTGTCTAAAGATCTTTCAGCTCTAAATTCTACCTGTATAAATTGCATGTTCTCTGGTTATTAGCTAATCATGAAACATCTCTGCTGGAGTTGTTTTCCTGAAACTGTGCGAATTTTGCGCAAACGTTTCTAATGACGTAAAGGGTTTATATGCATATGGGAACTATTCATGATTGGGCTTTATCTCATGGATAGTTTTTCGTTTCCTGGTAATGCTTTTTACAGTGACCCTTTGAACACATTAGTCATTTGATGAAATAATCTGCTTTCTGAAAATGTTCTGCCTTTTCTCCTGCTCGTTATTAAATTTCTATCCTTTGAAATCTTATTGTTCTTCCTTGTATAAAATCTGTTGTGTCATCTCTACTTTCCCATTAGATTCGCTGTGATAAGAAACTTGCCATGATTGGTGCCAGCTTCCGGAAGTAATGGCTAGTTGCTTGATAAGTGTTTGGTAGTGTTAATGAGCTTCTGCTGTGTTCGGTGCTTCTCAGGTCACCATCTGAAAAGGCTTCTAATATGAACTATTCAATGGACACAGAGTAGAACATTCAAATAAATTTCTACTTTAGCGCTTACCAAGATCATGAAGTCTTAAGTGAATTCTTTCTTTCTGTTGTCTATATCAAACCATTGGAAAATTATAATTGGAGTAAAAGTTGGAAGCTGGTTATGATTTTAAAGAAATCTCTACTTCTGTTACTTAGGGAGCAAATATGTGATAATAGGGTTAAATTTAGTTGTGCCTTTCATACTTTTGACGTTGCATTGCTGCTTGATGTTATGCTTTCAGCCCGGAAAACAGGCATCTTCATCTCCTGGGAAGTCAAATTCCTTCAAGTGGAAGACCCACTCAAATAAAGAGTCTACAACTTTGGAAAATGGTGCTACTGCTGGAAAAAGTTCTCTTGGCATGTCCCTTGAGAATAGAGCTGCACTACGAATTCAAACAGCATTCCGGGCATATATGGTACCACATTCACCAAATGCTTCATTCAATTATGGTTTGCCTTTAGGTTCATCCTGTTGATTGGTCATCTTTTAAAACTTTCCATGGCTAGATAGCTACTAGCTAAATACAGCATCTTGTGAAGATGTCCTGCATCTGTGTCAGCATGTCCTATAGATATTTGTTTTCACTTTCACTTTGAGCTGGCAATTTTGCTGTTCAATTGTGCTATTATTGAATCATCATTGGCACAACTTATATGGTACCTAAGATGTAAATTTTCCCATTATATCTGGTCCTCAGTGATTGTCTTGCTTAACTCTTTGGAAGATGCGTTTTTATCATTTATTTGACAGAATTGTTCTCATCCTGCTCTAGGCACGGAAAATGTTACGACGTTTGAAAGGAATCGTAAGATTGCAGATTCTGACACAAAACTTTTCGGTCAAAAAGCAAGCAACGACCACATTGGGGTATCTTCATTCCTGGAGCAAAATACAGTCTCAGGTTAGAGAGCGCCGTCTCTGTATGGTGACAGAAGGGCGGATAAAACAGAAGAAATTGGAGAACCAGATGAAACTTGAGGCTAAACTCCACGATCTTGAGGTAAATTTCATCAGCCATATCAAAACTTTTTGGACATCGAAAACTGATTAAGGAAGGGATCAATGGCCCCCTGCAGCATATCAAACCCAGCTGGGAGAATGGTCCTGTTCTATGCATAAAAGCTCCAGATTAAGGATTCTTGTCGAGTCATACTTTCTGTGTCTGTAGCGTAAAAGGCAACTGCAGCATGTGATTATGGATTGTAGTCGTTGAAGCCTTCTGCTTCAAATTTTAGTCATTGAAATAAGTTGCATATTCTCCAGTGGCCATTGTGGCTTTATAGTTATATATCCATGTTCTGCAAGAATGTGTAATGTGTTTGAAATGACACCACCTGGCATTCTCTTACAACTACATCATTACATGCCTGACAGGTCGATTGGTGCGGTGGCTCTGAAACCATGGAAGAAATTCTTGCAAGGATACACCAGAGAGAAGAAGCAGCAGTTAAACGGGAACGAAGCATGGCATATGCATTTAACCATCAGGTGAGGGAGATCACATAACATACGTGAAGATTTATTTTTTTAAGGCTCTATTTAGGACCAAGCACAATGCCATGATAAGATTCACCATATAGTGGGATAAGGCATGGTTTGTTGTTAACTAGTATTGTTTTAGTTTTTTCGGGTCTCATGGCTGTGTTCTGCAATGCAATATAATTCCTGTCTTCTCAAGGAAAAGGAAATAAATTGTAAAGAAAAAAAGAAATTCGCTGAAGGATTTGGTTCTTAGATGATACTGCTAAGGTGTTTATCTTGCCAGCTCACATATCAGAGGTGGTTATAGTTTCTGAATACGATTCCTGTTGTCCTCACATTTTATGAATTGATGATTCACAGTGGAGGGCCGACTCTAATACCAATGGCTTGAAGAACTATGAACTCGGAAAAGCAGGTTGGGGTTGGAGCTGGATGGAGCGATGGATCGCTGCTCGCCCATGGGAAAGCCGAGTACCCGTTCAGACCATTAGCCCGAAGAAACCACTTAACAAGCAGGGAAGTAATGTCGCTAAAAGCTTGAACCAGCAAACACCAAAGGCCGTAACTTCACCCAAACCTCCTCCGTCCTCCAATGGAAAGGCAACTACAAAGGCAAGGAGATTGTCTTATCCAGCGGCTGGAAAACCTACCAGTCTGCTTTCAGAAAGTAAATCTGAGGAAGCAAACAACAAGAAAGTATCCACGGTTGCTTAGCACAGATTTGATGGCCGGTGTTCATTTTCTTTTTCATCATTCGAGTTGCAGAGACGGCGAGAGAAAAGCCTTTATTTTATCATTCATTGTTGCTGAAATTATGTGTATAGCTTTTGCTAAAAAATTCTGTTGGTTTGAGGATAAAACGGTTGCATGATACATAAACTTGTCTGTTCACTTTTTCCTTCTGTAATCCTGAATGCTGTGATTTATATTGTATTTATGCTGTATATATTTAGTACCTTGATTCCACTTGTCAGAACTGTGGTATGTTGTTGTTTCTGGAGTTGACTTCTTGTATAGCTCCTGCTCATCCATTGGCAGTGAGGGCTTTGTTGTTTGTAAGACAGATTTCATTTGTCTCGAGTTACGGCCATCATCATAAATGAAGAGTGGCAGTACAGCCTGGTTGGTCTTTAGCATTACGCCCGACATGTTGCTCCTCGATAAGCTCAATGCTCAGTAATATCCAAAATAATTTGAGGAAATGACATAAATCACCGTTGAATTTTATCTGAAACAATTATCAAAACGGTCTTCAACTTATTATAATTATGTCAATTTAGTTTTAATCATTTTGCATTTGTGCTCGTTGAGTCAATTTGATCAATTTTTGCAAAACATCGTTGAGAAAGTAACTTTTTAATATATATATATATTTTTATTTTTTGTTTTTGTTTTTTTTTCTTTCCTTTTTCCTCTAGTTGGTTGTTGCACAGCCAAAGACTAAAGTCAATGAGGTACCCTTGCCATGGCTAGGTAAGCTTAATCTCGCCCGCATCATCTCAGCTTGCGATGGAGAGGCATCGCCAGGGTGGGCGAGCCTCACCTTGGCCAAACGAGGTCGACCTCGCTAACCCTGGTCGAGTAGAGCGACTAAAAAAGGAAGAAGAAAAAAAGAAAAAAAAAGAAATAAAATAAAAAAATAAAAAATATTAAAGATTAGCATGTCAATGAAAGAAAAAAAGGAATAAAATAAAATAAATTGAAAAAAATATTAAAATTAATACATCAATGTCGTCTCGAGTCCACTTCAATACGTAGTCAACCAAAATTAACTGCATGAACTGAATTAATTCAAATGCAAAAATTAAGATTGAAGTTTATAATTGAATTAACACATTTAACAATTTTCCCAACTTTGATTGGTCTATAAATTTTTAATTTGTTTAATATAATTTCTAAACTTTAATATGATATGCAACGTTTCTAAATTTTAGTATATGTTCAATGTAATCCTTTAATTATATGAAAATATTAGACTACGTTCTTGTATTAATTTAAATTTATGGACAACATTAAATATCATATAATCCAAGTACTACATTAAACATGTACAAAAATTTATGGACTTCATGAAACAAATTAAAAATTTAATAGATCATATTGAATAAATTAAAAATTCATTGTGCAATAGGACGTGGCCTGCTCGCATCGCTCTCAACGTTGTTGTGGGCAAATCAGAAAGCACGGTCGCACAGGCAAACTTAAGATATCGAAAGAAAATAGATTGGTCATTACTTAGCTTTTGAGACGACTGGTTCAAGTATCAGGACATTTCGCCAAAAAGAGAAAATAATCATTTGCATTAAAATTAAACAAGAACAACAAAGTACAAAAGCTTTTTCATTTTCTTGTATAAGATCCAGTGCAGATGATCTCGGTTCTCCGAAGAATTTCTGCATCGGCATCGGCGTCTCGATTCTTGAACCTCATGAGCAGCTCCCCACCGCCCCCTCCTCCTCCGTCGCAGAGGCTGGCGGCGTTGGCTCAGCAGCTCCGGCTGTACAAGCCGCCGCCGCCCGATTCCGAGGACGCCGAGGAGGAGCGGATCGAAGAGGCCGCCGGCAAGGTCGTGTCCCAAGTGGGCTTCCCGGAGTCGGCGACCCCGATCGCTGGCGACCCGGGAAGGTTCACGCCCAAAAGAGCCGCGGTCTTGATCTGCCTCTTCGAAGGCGATGATGGGGAGTTGCGGGTCATCCTCACCAAGAGGTCCTCCAGATTGTCCACCCACTCGGGTTCGTCTCTTTCGATGGTCGTCGTTGGATTTTTCGTTTTCAAGAATTTGGGTCCTTCCTTTTGTATCGTTTCGTATACGATGACTGATTAGATGTGAAGTAATCGATTCTTGTTCTTGCTTCAGATGAGAGAGTTTGATTCGCTGTCACATGTCGAGTGTGCATTTGTAGGTTTCTTGATGATTCGGAAAATGTGGGTTCAGTTTAATCAAGTGGTAGGTTCTTAAGTCTAGTCTTTGAATTGGGAGGTTTTGATCTTGTAGTACTTTTAGTGCCAAGTTGAATTTCTCTGTTTCTAGAAAATCGAGGCAGAGAAAGGCGATGCTAGCAGAAATGGTTGGGACTGAAACTTCAACTACAGTGAACGCAGAAAGTTTGGTTTTGTACTGTGTCAGGTGATTAGGATCTCTGCAGTAGGTATAAGCATGGTGACTACAAGAGCATGAAGGTGCTGTCCAGTGATCTAAGTTCAATTTTGTTTTGGGTTGCAGGTGAAGTATCACTGCCAGGTGGGAAAGCAGAGGAGGGTGATAAGGATGATGGAGATACTGCGACAAGGGAAGCCAATGAGGAAATCGGGTTGGATCCTTCCCTTGTCAACGTGGTAACTGTACTCGAGCCATTCTTGTCCAAGGTATTAGCATACATTACGCTCTTTTGCCATGGAAATGTTGAACTTCACTTAAAAATCTTCTCTCCCATGATAATAAAATGGAAAGTTGTGGGGGCCTTTTCTGAGGATTTGATGTGAATGGATAATATTTTAGAAGTATGAACCTGAACAACAAGCTTTATAGCTGAACGTTGAACCGCTTTTAGTAGTAATAGATTGAACTATGTCAGCAGTCTCTTCTCAATTAATATAAAGCATCATTAAACCAGCATTCACCACTTTTCTTGACAATAGTCTGTAGTAGTTGAATAGAATGTAGGTACTTTTGAGCACAGTCATCAAGAAGAGTGTATGTTTGATGTTGCATAATGGAGCGTTCCTTTGTTTCCAAGGTTCATCTCTCCAGCCATTTCCATTGTTAGGCTTTCATTCTTGACATGGTATCTCCAGAACATTCTGCATATATGGCACGTGCTTTGCCTGTTGGCATTGATAGGAACCCTGTGAGAATTGAGTTGCAGTTCAGTTGGAACAATGAAAGCATGTCCGAGTTGAATCCTAGTGAAACCACTTTACAATAATGGTTTATATCAAGTTTTCTTTCAAACTAAGACAGCTCCACGATGTTATGAATGCAGTCTCTCCTGTTTATTCTGATCTTTTCAGTGCATCGTGTGGTGAGTGTACACTGGCATGTTCTTTCTAGAAAGAAATGATACCATCGGTCCATTTAATAGTGTCAGCAATACTTAGTGGGATGTTCTTCCTTCATGCTCTCAGTTGATAACTTTCTCGGTAAAGGGCTCAGGAAAGGAATGATCTTAATAGCTCCAATGTTTGTCAAACATTTGCATATGCATTGTCAACTTTGATTCTTCAACGTGAAGGATGCATACTTGTATTTGCATGCTTGTGCTTTTGGAGTCTGTGTGCAGGAGAAGGGGGGATGCTGGTGCTTGTATGAGATTATGGTGTCTTCAGTGTATGGGCTTCAGTGGTGTTCATCTATAGGGTCTTCTTAAAGCAGAATGACAGAAGAACTTCATCTTCAACCATGCTTGATACACGCAATGGTCTATGATCATTGTTTGCCATCTGTTATTGTGAATTTCACACACTGATTGACTTGTGAAGGGACTTGTCTGATGGGAAAAGAGGAGGATAAAATGTTGAAATTGCCGAACTAATGTGGTTCAGTTTAGGGTCTGCAATGAAACAATGATTATTTACATTTCTTTTTGTGTAACTGATTGCTTATTCCGTTTAAAAACCAGTTCGCTGTACTCATTTCATGTTTGGCAACCCTCCTTGGAATCAATCCTAGTTAACACGGAACTTATTTCATTTCTATCCAGTTCTCCCCAACTCATCAACTGTGGAGGAGTTACATACTTGGGATGTTTAGGAAACGAAATTGGGCTGAGTCACATTATGAAACCTACCAGGATAAATATAACTGTCTTACTATCTTGTTCTTACCATGTGCATTGGGAGATTGCTATAATTCTGTGGAATATCATGCTGGTCCTTCGATAAATTATTGTGATTTAAGTGCACATATGCCTAATCCCATTTTCTCATTTCGTGGTTCTTCCTCCGGGTTCTTTGTCTATCATCCTCTGACAAAATGCTTAAATAGAATTCCATCATCAACAAAAGGAAGTTCTGAAGAGTCTCTCGACCAGTGATTAAGGATGGTCTTCCTTGTACTTTGGAAACAAAACTAGTCATGACATACCTCTTGGGCTATACCTATTCATGAGTTCCTTTAGAAATTGTTTACGTCAGTTTGCTTATTTCCTGCCATCATGTGAATTAATGAAATGTTAGCATTTGGTCTTACTTTTGTATGAATGTCTGGGTTTAATGACCAATTAATCTTTTGCAGCATCTCTTGAGAGTCATTCCGGTGATAGGCATACTTACCGACAAAAAAGCATTTAAACCCATCCCAAATCCTGCAGAAGTGGAAGCAGTATTTGATGCTCCGTTGGAGATGTTCATCAAGGTACCGCTTCATTCGACACACCATGTGACTGTAGTTATCTCAGTGGAGCTTGCAGGTCCTCATGACAAGAGCTGTGTATATTTTTTTCAGGATGAAAACCGAAGAGATGAAGAGAGAGAGTGGTTGGGCAATAAATATATCATTCATTTCTTCGACTATGAGGCGGGGAACAAGAAGTATTTGATATGGGGGTTGACGGCGGGGATTTTAATAAGGGCTGCATCAGTGGTATACGAGCGGCCACCAGCTTTTTTGGAGCAGAGTCCGAAGTTTAGAGTTCCTAGAATGGTAAATGAAGATACTGTAATGCCTTAAATCTGGCTAAATTGCTGACAATACATATTCAATAAAAGCAAGAATCTATTACTGCTGGATTGAATATGCTGAAGAGAAGTGCTTAGATGTACTCTGCAGTACTAAAGCATTGCAAATCTCAAACTTAATGCTTCTGCTTGATGCTCTTAGTGAAGATGTTGATCAATTTTTGCAAAGAAGAAAATAAATTTCAAGCAAAGACGTGCCTTGTATGATTAATATCAGACAAATATCTTGGAGTTGACTCATTAACTTCTCTCAGGTCAGTCATTGTCTGAGCACTGAAGTTTTGTCTTATTCTTCTGATATGCTATCTCTGTGTGCTGCCTTTGTCGATTGGGACTAATTTTGTGTTTCCTTTTCGCTAGGCGAGGGAAATAACTAATCTTTGTCGACTATTTCTACTCTGCTCGAGCTTTTCCAGGTAAGTGCTTGCCTTCCGTTAGCCGTGGATTAATCATGTAATAGAGTTTGAAGCTTGCCTCCACTTGTTGAAGTAATTGCTCTTTAGTGGATCATAATTGTATCATCCATTCGTGAAACCCTGCTAGCCTCACTTAATTTCTGTTTTTTTTTTTTCCCCTTTCTGATTATGGAGTCTTTAGCTAGTTATGATTTGCTAGGTAGTTTCTCATCATTGAGGGGCGAAATTGAGAGAGACTTAGTTTCAACTATTGTTTGACATTAATTGTTCAAGATCCTCCGCACTTTTCACTCCATCGATTGTGAACTTTGATGTTGAATCTTTATTCCTCATAGAGGCGAGAAAGTAGTGGGTGATATTGCATCTCTATGTGAATGGAATTGACCACATGATATTGCATCTCTATGTGATAATAAAAGGGTTGATTGCTTTTGTTGCAAGAATAAAAAGTCTATGCTATCCTTAGCTATAGTTCGTTGAAATAGAGAGACGCCAAACCTTTTCATAGTATGAACTTGATAATGATTTTATGTTGACAGTACTTCTCATGATCCCTAGAAAGATATTCCCTCTGTTATGTATGAGTTATTAGCAAAAGTTTCTTTGCCAATCAAATCAACTTAGAAGAAGCGACGGCAAATTGTTATATACTGATTCCGTGAGACAGTAAATGCATGATGGACATATATGCGTGTGGTGCCTAGTTATTGAGGATTCGATTTCAATTCGACATTGTGCGCAATAGGGTGAACTTGAGACAGAGTTGAGATTCTGATTCTCCGTTTCTCTTCCTCCATTCTAACAAATGCTTGAAAGTGCCAAAGTAGCTAGATCAATAATTTGTGAGGATACAGGACGAACCTAGTGAGGACTTTCACAAAGGGCGGGAATTCGAAAGCAATTCATCGACGAATGAATTGATGTATAAACGGCAGAAGCAGAGACTTAGCTTTGAGGGGCGATTGGGTTTGACGTGATTCAGTAGCTGATGAATGGGACGGACGATGGGGGCACATACCGGGGCAGGGGATCCTACATCTTCGTTGATTCGACGACCTTCATCTTGGTGATGATGAATCTGTGGGAAGTGTTGATGAAATTTACTCCCTTTGTGGGCCGAGCTAAATCTTCACGCGATTACTCGAGGGTTTGCAGGAAGTGACTTGGAGAACATGAGTACGAGCCATGCAGCACGAGGTGCGCATCGTTTAGATGGACAAATTCATTGGTTCGTTACATAAGACAATAATGATGAACGAGCGATCATGCCAAGAGTAGAAAAGGCATTATGCTCACCCACAACGAAATACGAAAAAAAAAAAAAAAAAAAAAAAAAACAGAGAGAGAGAGACCCAACTTTAACGCTTCTTCAAGAGGTTATATATATTGAAATAGTCATTAATCACTTAACAGATTAATGACTATTTAGATAAGGAATCCTATGACGTTATGTCACATATTATACAAGATGATGTGTCTTCGGGGCATGGTGGGAAAATATAAAATTGTATGACATAGAATTTCAAACAAAGCAATGTCCAATCAAATCATTTTAGCTAGAAGAACAAAATGGACAACACTTTTATTAATTCGATCCTAAATCTTTTAATTTTATTAACTAAGTTATTAACATTTTTATGTTTTGCTAATTGAGTCAATCTAGTTAATTTTGGTCAAAAAATTACTTATGTGGATGTCGATAGTCGATTCTAACGTGAACAATTTTTAAAAACATTTTAATATTTTTTTTGAATTTTTTTTTCTTTCTTTCTTTTCCTTTTCTTCCCTTTTGCCCTTAGTGGAGAGGTGAGAGCCGACAAGGTCAACCTCGTTGGCCTTGGTTGAGCCTTGTTGTGATTGGGTAAGGCTTGACTTTGCTAGATTCGGCGAGACTTGCCCTTGTTGTTACTAGGTGAGGTCGGCTTCACCATGGCTAGGTGAGGCTCGAACTAGTAAGATCTAGTGAGGTCAAGCCTTGCTAGGGCGGATGAGGCTTGACCTTGCCGTTGCTAAGTGAGGTCAGCCTCAATTTTTGGGCATGGCAAGGAAAAGTAGTACAAGTAACGTGTTCATCATAATTGGACTTATAGTAGTGAAGCATTAATATAGATGCTATTGACTAACTATTTTGGCATTTTTGTTTTCTTTATGCTTTGGAATCTTCACAACTTGGAGAATGGAGCCAAAAGAGATATGCTCCTATGCAAGCATTATTTTATCAATGGTGTTGTTGTCCATCTTAAAGTATCGATTTCATGCGCCATTCTTATTTCTATTTGTATGTGAGTTGGCTGGATGGACTAAACTGACATAATTACAAAATTTTATGACTAAATTGGCAAAAAAATAAATAAATAAGTTTAGGATTGAATCATCACAATTACAATATATTTAAGACTTTAAAAAAAAAATAATAATAACTCTCCTGATATAAAACCTATAAATAAGAGATGTGGAATATTATTCCACTCTCACGTACAAATAGAAATAAGAATGGCACATGAAATTGATACTTTAAGACGGATGCACTCTTTGCTAGGGGCTAATGCGGGATCTCGTTGGTCTTCGCTGGTCCTCGCCTTTGGCTAGATGCTAAGGCCTAGCAACTGGCCAAAGAAAGAAGGGAATAATGAAAAAACCTAAGGGAAAGAAAACGAGAGGGAGAAAGAAAAGAAAATGAAAGAAAATAATAAATAAATAATTGAAAAAATATATAAAATAATTTATACTATGCTATGTAAAATGGCTCACATTCACATAAATGATTTCCAGCCAAAATTGGCCAAGTGAACTTAATTTAAAAAATATGAAAATGTTTATAATTTCATGAGTACAATTAAAATATTTAAGACTGAGTTGTTAAAAATGCAATAGATTTATGATTTTTTGAAGAATTTTTCAGATGTGGATATGCCTTTTTATCCTAAGTTACTCTTAACGACTTTGGAACTACTGAAGAAAAGGGCTACTCCGACGAGGACGACATCATTTACGTTAGAAAGGGTGCGGTCATGCCTTCTTATCATGCTTGGCTATAAAATAAAAATAAAAATGAACCGTGTCGTCGATACCCTTTGACTGGTTTAGCACAAAATCTTTTCTTAGCCCTAATCTTACGTAATTACAAGCTCTAGAAGCTGGGGGCGACTCCTTTCTGTTTTGACGTAGGAAAAAAGCACAAAGCGACAGGGCGAAAGAGGTGAACTGGTTGGCTTGCAATCAAAATCCTCAAGTAACGACGCAATTAAGCTAGTGACTTCCAACCAAAGTGTCAATGAAATTTACTCCTTTTTTCGGCCGTACGACATCGTCGGCGAGAGTGAACTGAGAGGCGAGGGAGGGGAAAGACGAGAGGCGACCGGTGCGAGGGAGTCGAGAGGTAAGCCTATTTGAGAGTGAGTCTGAGAGGCTATGGCTTTGTTTTTCTCCTAAAAACCACTGATAGGCTGCTTTAGTTTAGAAAATTAGACGAAAAAATTACCCAGAAAAAAGGAAAATTAAGGCATACTGGCCCGTTCCGGTTTTTTGTGCAAATACAGGAACCTAACAAGTTATTGCCAATTCCCAATACTGCGAGAATCATCTAGAAGCAGCTGGTTTGGTCCGGTTTCTGGTCACTCACTCTTAGTTCAATCTCAAAACTGAGCGAAGTCAGAGAAGAAACAAAAGCGAAATTACAAGAGGTGAAGAAAATTGTACTTCCTTTTTCAGGAAAACAGATAGATATTGATGTTTTAGAAGAAATTATTTGTACGGATCGTTTGCTTTATGATTTTACTTTTTTATTTGAGCAAAATAAAGAAATTAGTAATGAAGTTAAAATATTTACTTTGTAATTTTTCTTTTGAGATTATGCCTACTTTTTGTCAATTTTCTATAAAAAATTTAGAGTGAACTTTACAAATGACTAATTTTTTTTTTTTGGTCGAAAGGTAGATATATTTAAATAGGAAATGTAGTACAACCCGAAACCAGGGCTTCATTACAGATTAAATCCAACATAGCTTGAGGTGGGTAGGAAACCCAGTTGGAAGGAAGGAGGCCACTCCCGTGGGCCTTCGCAGCCCAATCAACTAGGGCATTGCATTCTGGTTGACAATGCTGCAGAGAGAGATGAGGAAAACAGAGCAGTAGGGATTGGCATTCGGCGAATAGGGCTTGACAGTTCCATGGCGGCAAACGGCTCCGATTCATGGTCTCAACAAGGATCTGATTGTCAGTTTCAAGCTGCAGGTGAGAATCAGTTTGCTGATGGAGTATAAGATACTTTAGCATTTGTAGAAGTGCTTGAGTCTTTGATTCAAGTGTGGTTGAGGTTGGAATAGTGCGTGTGAATCCATCGATCATCTTCCCTGTGTGATCGCGAAATATACTTGCAATCGCACCTGTATGATTAGGGCTAAGGAAAGCAGCATCCATATTCACCTTAATGGATCCTTGTCTCGGAGGAAGCCATGTAGAGTTAGGGTGTTGGCGTTGAGGACCAATTGAGACTGCTATCTGTTTTGAGCTGAGACAAAATTTGGCCATATGCAGGGCTGTATCAACAAGAAGATCTGGATGAGTTCGTTGATTGCGAAAGATGAGCTGGTTTCGAGCTTTCTAGATATGCCATAAAAGAGCTGCAATGATCTCTAAGATAGGTATGTTCCCCTTCTACTCAATAATATATGCAAGCCATTGATCGATGCGGGTTGTTGATGAACTGGGAAAAGTGATGTTCACTTTCGGATTGCTCCAAATAGTTCTTGATGATGGACAAAGTAGAAACAGGTGTTCAGTAGTTTCAGGAGTAGTAGCTGAGCATAATTTGCAAAAAGGGTCGGGGATAATTCGGCGATGGAATAGATTGGCCTTGGTAGGTAATGCATTATGGCATAGAGACCATAGGAAAGTGTGGATTTTGGGTGCCGTTTTTATCTTCCATATTTGCTTCCAGATTTTTGTTGGTGTGTGATAAGAAGATGAAGCTTGTGAATGTGCTTTGCGAGAAGCAGATTGAGTAATGTAATGATATCTGCTTTTAACAGTATAGTTACCATCGTGAGTGACTGTCCAGCATAGTTTGTCTTCAGTGGTGATTGTCCATAGTTGAATGGTTAGAATTTCTTCCACAGCCTGAGGTAGAAAAGTCTGATGAAGAAGGGCTACATTCCATGTATTATGTTCAGGAAGGATATAGTCTGCGACCAGTTTAGGCTCCTTTCTGTTCACTGGTCTACCTAGGATGCCAATGTTCAGCCATCTATCCTCTCTAGCATTAATGTAAGATCCATTTCCAACTGACCATTTAAGTCCCTCACTAATAGAGTCTCGGCCAAGAAGAATACTCCTCCATCCCCAAGAAGGTCGATATCCCTGTTCAGCTTTCCATAAAGATGTAGATTGGAAATATAATGCTTTAAATACACTGGCTAATAAGGATGTAGGGTTATGAAATAGTCGTCAGGCTTGTTTTCCCAGTAGGGCTTTGTTAAAGGATATGAGGTCTCTGAAGCCCATTCCTCCTTTCTCTTTACAATCGGTTAGGATATCCCAACTTTTCCAGTGAATAGCAGATTTATTACTGCTGTTTTGCCACCAAAATCAAGCTATTTTCTTCTCAATAGATTGACAAATAGAAACAGGAACCTTGAATGTCATCATAGTATACTGAGGTAAAGCCTGAACCACAGATTTCAACAGAATTTCTTTCCCCCCTCTGGAAATCAGTTTTTCTTTCCATCCCTCCAACTTAGAATTGACTCTGCTTAATATCCAGGCAAACATATCCCTTTTGGAAGACCCCCAATCAGATGGAATGCCAAGGTACTTACTAGTTTTAGCCAGCAGAGGAACGCGTAATTCATTTGCTAGGTTAGTCTTAAGGGGGGTAAGGGCAGAATTTGGTAAGGAATAAACCAGACTTGTTCCTATTGATTGCTTGACCTGTAGCTAGGCAATACTGATTTAGAATATTCGATAAGTTCTGACATTCTTTAATAGTACCATTAAGAAAAAAGATAGCATCATTGGCAAAGAACATATGGGATAAAGTTGGACATCTTCTATTGAGAGTGATACCTCGTAGATTACCCATGTCAATTGCTTGTGTGATGAGGGTGGAGAGAAGGTTGGCCAAGAGAATAAACAAGTATGGAGAGAGGGGATCACCTTGCCGAAGTCCCCTTGATGGTTGGAAATAGGATAGAAATTCACCATTGAACTTAATGCTGAGAGAGGTAGTAGTTACACATTGCATCAGCCACGTGACCCAACGTTTATGAAATCCCAATCGGTAAAGGTAAGCTTGTAGAAAGTCCCACTCTACCCTATCAAAAGCTTTCTGCATATCCAGTTTTAGTATTGCCTGAAAGTGTTTCTTTCGTTTTCGAATCTTCAGCCGGTGAATGACCTCTTGAACAAGGAGAACATGAAAGCGCTCTGTTCTTTAGAAATAAGCTATGGCAGCCAGGGCTTCAGTCTGTTAACTAACACTTTGGAAATGATTTTATAAATGAAATTACACAAGCTGATAGGGCGGAATTGATCTAACCGTTCCGGTTTGGGTAGTTTTGGGATTAGAGAGATGGCAATGCGGTTAATGTCTGCTGGCACACTTCCTATGGAGAAAAAATTGTTGACAGTAGTAAAAACATCTTCTTGAATAATATCCCAATAGTTATGATAGAATAAACCATTTAAACCATCAGGTCTTGGGGAAGATGTAGCTCCTAATTGAAAAGTAGCCTGCTTGACTTCTTCTCGCTTGACTTCTTCTCGAGTTATGTCTGCTGTTAGGGATGAGTTCATTTTTGCTGTGACAATTGGAGGACATTGTGATAGGATAGGTTGAAAATCTCGATGACCACACGATGTATAAAGCCTGTTAAAAAATGAATGAGTTAGATGCTTCAACTGATCAATGTCTCAAATCCACTCATCATTATCATTCTTCAAGATGCTGATGCGGTTTCTTTTCCTTCGTTGAACTGTGGTTGCATGAAAGAAACGAGTGTTTCTGTCACCCCATCGCATCCATTTAATGCGGGAACGCATTCCCCAATATTGTTCTTCTTGTGACCAGCATTTCTGAATCCGATCATTCAAAGCTCGAACCTGATGTGCGTCATAAATACCTACAGGTTGATTAGTATGTTGTTGAAGTTGCTGCTGGAGAAGAGCAATCTGAGTATGGTTCGCAGAAAAGGCTGATTTGCTCCACTTTATTAGAGCTCTTGTGGTTGCTCGAATCTTATGGGAGATGGAAGAGTTACTGAGAGATGGAGCCGACCAGGCATCCCCTACCACACGACGACATTCCTCATGCTCAAGCCAGAAAGATTCAAAGGTAAAAACTCTTGCTCCCCTCCCTGATTTTATATGAGTAGATAGAATAAGAGGACTGTGGTCCGACCCTATGGCAAGGAAAGCCACAACCTCTGCTTCTGGATATGTCAAACGCCAATCAATAGTGCATAGAGCTCAGTCAATTCTCTCTTTAACCAACTCCTGTCCACTTCGATTATTGCTCCAAGTGTAGGCGCAACCCTTAGTCTCTAGGTCCATCAAGGAACAATCCTGGAGCATTTCCCGAAAAGATTGTAGTCGATAAGGTTCAGCAGGTTTTTTACTCACCTTTTCCCAGTTATACAAAACTTCGTTAAAGTCTCCTAAGCACACCCAAGGTTGAGTGTGAGAGTATGAAAGTTGCCTCAATTCAGCCCAAAATAGTTGTCTCTGATGATAAACAGGAGGAGCATGCAAAACAGTAAGACACATAGTAGAAATACCCCTATTGTCAGAACAAACAGTGTCAATAAGATGAGAGGTGTGGACCAGGACATGAAGTGAAATGTGATCTTCCCAGAATAGGACCATCCCTCCAGCCAAGCCCTGAGGGTTCACCACAAAACAATTGCTGTAGTTTAGCCTGCGTTGGAGCTGATCAATAACTGGTTGCTGGTTCCGAGTTTCCATCAAAAAAATTATATCGGGCTTATCCTGAGCCACTATGGCCCGAAGAGCACGAACTGTTAGGGAATTGCCCAATCCCTGACAGTTCCATCTTAGGATCTTCATTTGTTAGTTGGTGGCTTATTTGGGCAAGCCACCACAGCCCGTCATAGGCCCCGCCACCAAGAACAGGGGGTATCCAACAGTGCTTTCATCCAGTATCTAGGAGTATATGACGTTTCTTTGCTTTCTTTAACTGAGTAGTTTTAGCCTGCAAGCGAGGATGTTTAGGTTTTTTTGATGGAGATGCAATAGTGTGAAGTACATTGACCTCGGTTATATGTGTTTGAACAGGGGGGTTGTTATCTCTTTCTGAGAGAGCAGAACATCATGATGACTGTCAATAGGTGAGCTATGAAGATTCTGAATGGTGTGTATCAATAGAAACTGGCTGAGTTGGTATCTCCACAGGGGCAGGAGGAAGTAAAAGAAGCCCTGGCTGAGGTGTTTCAGGTGCACTTTCTTCAATGTCCTCCGGGTTAATGTGAAATTCATAAAATGTCTGCCAATAGGGACTGTGTTCATTAGCTTCAGCGTGTAACCACTGTCCATGATACATGTTGTCTCTCCTATCAAACTGAGTCTCATCATAGGGAATTTCTTTGCAATATGAGGTGTAGTGGCCCAAAACACCACAGGAATAGCAGTAATGTGGCAACCGTTCATAACGAAAGTCGAGCCAAATATTTTTCCCTTCCACACGTATAAGTTTGCCTGGTTTGAGAGGTTCTGTGAGAGGAAGATCGACCTTAACTCTTGCTGCTCTGGATGTAGGTCATTCTTTTGCATCAATCCGGACCTCTAGAGGCTGGCCGACATCCTGTGCGATTCTTCTCAAGAATTGCTCAGTGCATCGCTCAAGGGGTAAGCCCAAGATTTGTAACCAAAAGGCACAAGTTGTGAAATTGTAGCAGTGCAGAGGCGTATTAGGAACCCAAGGCTTGAGGAGAAGCAAATTATTAGTGAATAACCAAGGTCCATTGTCAAGAACCTTCAGTTTGTCTGCTTCTGATATAAATTTGAAAACATAGAACCCTTTTTCTCTTGGAGTAACCTTTACAGTGTCTATCCGCCAGGCTTTTTTCATAGTTTGCTGGAAAGCAGGAAAATTGACATTTGAGTTGGCTAGGAGTTTACCGACAAGAGTTAACTTACATTCTTCTATTGTGGCTGTAGGAGGAGCATCGTCCCAAGCTTCAATTGCATTAGATGACCAAAGTTTGCCTAATCGGCTACATAAGGCAGCTAATCGAGCATCTTCAACTGGGTCCATCGTTGCGATAGGAGAAACAACTTCAAAGTTCGATTTGGTGGTGATGGTTGCAACAGAGGTTGTATGCAGAACATGGGAATGGCATCAGTGAAGTTGCTAGATGAACATGCACGACTTAGATAGAACCAGCAAAGAAGGTGGGATAGTGGGTAGACGGAGAAAATGGAATGGGAAAACAGGAAGAATCGTAAAGGGAAGGAGGAAGGGTGGAAAGTGTGGGAGATGGAGAGCTCCATCGAAGTGATGTAGGGAGTTGCAGGGATGAGATGGTGAAGTAGATGCGAAGAAGCCGAAGCTAAAAGGAAATGAATTGGGGTTTAGGAAGAAAATGACTACCGGAGCGGTAGAGGAAAATTGTTGACAAGACATTTTTCAATATTTTTAGCGGTCCTGTGGCATTGATTTGATGTAAGCTAGATGCCACATCAGCACAATTTCCCAAAATTAAAAGAACACGTCTCGCTAGGTTGTTTGAACGGCTTGGCACCTCCAACCCACATATGTTGGCAGCGGCCATTGACCCTCGTCCTGGTCCCTAAGCATCAACAAGGGCTGGCAACCCTCGCTGACCACAAGCCAAGGCCAACCATACTTGCTGTGAGCAAGGCTAATATATTTTTGAATAATTATGTTGGCATTTTTGTTATCTCTAAGCTTTTTGAATCTTGACAACTTGGAGAAGATCCAATGTAGTGGAGCCAAAAGAGCTATGATGATATCAAATACAAACCAAGACCTCATGACGACAAATTTGAAGTCCACGGGATGGTAACGTTTGTAAGAGTTTTTCTAATGTTGACTACATTAATTTATATTGTAATTTACTGTTTTTACGGTTACTGTAAACCATGGTTAGTCTAAGGTGAGATATAAGATTGATTAATTAGTCTATTATAAGGCTAACTAGTGTGGGCTGAGTTGAGCCTAACCCGTAATGAGGGAGCCTATGGTTGGAAACTCTATAAATAGTGCTCAAGTTTCTTCTTTAACCATAATTTTCACATGTATCATCACCTAATGAGCGTTTACCTAACGTTAAATGTGAGGGGGACCGTTTTATTGAGTCAGTGATATGGAGGGCAATACTCATTGAGCTAGTGATACGGAGGGCAATATTCATTGAGCTAGTGATATGGAGGGCAATAAAGGAGAATGACTTGCACGTGGAACATTGTGTTTTTGCTTTTTGCTTCAAGAATGATGGATCCCAAAATAGGAATCTTTCTAAAATGCATATTCTTGTTCTAGTTATAGAAATTTTGGGGTTGCGCAATTTGCGTCCAACATGTGGTATCCGACTCTTGACCGCGTGTGGGGCCACAGCAAAATGCTATTCTGACTCCGACCTCGTGTGGGGCCACAACGAGGACGCTGTTCTATTAAGAAGTGGAGAGTGTGATGGCCCAAGCGGTGGTCCTCGGATGTGCGCAAGGAAGGGTTTCTCTCTTGTCTCACATCGTCTAGGGAGGGAGTCCTGGGCTAACTTATAAGGCTTGGGTTCCTCTAACTGTACATACGCGTTTTCTTGGGGTAATATGGGCTGCCCTGAGAGGAACAAAACCGTGAGTACTTAGTGTCCAAAGCGGACAATATGTGTACCCGGAATGTTACAACGCCACCATGCTTTTCCCATTGCGACAAGTCCTCATGATGTTGCATATTTGGATAAATAGAGAATAAGCACAAGCAGACCATTAGCATGGATTAGGGTCAAATAAGAAAAAAAAAATAGAAAGAAATGAAACATCATACTTTAGATGCGTTAATCTTCTCCACTAGTTTGGACCAAAAACGTCATTACAGAGTATCGTTGGTTGAGGATGTAGCATCCACTAATTTCGAAGCCTCCATATGTGTAAGAAGTTATGTTAGGGACACTTTAAGACACTTTCAAATTGAAAAGAAGTTTAATAAAAAAAATGGAGTTGAATGAACACTTGCCGAAAAGCAACATCAAGATAATTTATTTTAAGAATAAGTGGTAATCAAGACTGTATCAATGTCATAACTATTATGCGACGCTCACTTTGATACGAATATATTACATATAACTATTTACGTGCCACAATGCTTAAGGAGCTATTACTTAAATAATTTTAATGGTGAAAAATCTGATGTGACTCATTGGAGTTGCACTTATAAATGACACTAAATTGATTGTTCTTAAAGTTTTGGTAAAGAAAATTTGAAAATTGTGTGGCGCATAATTCATAGACTAACGACATCATTAAATGCGTCAATAATTTACAAATTGAGAAATTTGGTTAAATTGATTCCCGAACATTACCTATCATTGATCCTCATATTTAATCAAAGAGAAATAATCTAATTTCACAAAGCTACAATCTCTATTGTTCAATTTAGGGATGATTGGTTCCATGATGGGTTGGCTCCCACCATGGAATCGAGAGCTAAGACTTTGTCCACTTGGACCGAGACCAATTGTGCAAACAAGATTGTATTGAGCCAGTCTCAAAAGTTAAAAAAAAAGGTTAAATACATACATTAGTGATGGTGTGATCTTCAAAGTGAACCAAATGTATTAAGGAAAGGGAAAGTAATCAGAACCAACATTCTCTTGTTGTAAGACAATCATGAGGACACAAAAGATCATTTGAAATGGTGAAAAGGTGGGAGGAATACACTAAAAGTGTCTTAACTTGTGTATAGTGCTCACTTTACTGTCACAACTTTTTACGGGCTCACTTAAGTGCTACTTTTTTATAAAAAATAATTACTTATGTATCAACTCCGATCTAAGTTGTCGGAAATTTGATGTGATAATATATTATTAATTTTTTAATGTTACATGGCTTGCCGACCTACCCGGTCAGCATATAATCTCTAAACAATGTTGTGGGGTAAGTTAAAAGGTGATTATTTCAATGATAGTTGTTGTAAAAAAGATGATAATTTTAGTTAAAAAATGATCACTTCAGTGCCACTCTTAATGAAAAAGTGATCACTTCAGTACAAAAAAAAAATCTCTAAATAATGTCGTATGGCAAGTTAAGAAGTGATCACTTTAGTGTAAGTCATTGTAAAAAAAATGATCCATTCAGTGTCAATTTTAATTAAAAAGTAATCACTTCAGTGCTAAAAAATGCCACATCATATAAAATTTTTAATTATAAAAGCCATGTAATTTCTCTAGTCAGAATTTTTCGTTGGGGGCATGTTTTTCTTCGATTTTAGCACTTAAGTGAGCCAATAAAAAGTTGTGAGACTAAAATGAACACCGTACACAAGTTAAAGGTATTTTTGATGTACTTCTCCCTTGAAAAAGCATTAGGCTTAGCCACAACCATATACGCAGAGACAACCGACCCAACTTTAAAGCCTTTTCAAAAGGTCAAAAACAAGAAAATACAGAAGAAATTAGGCATTAACCACTAACAGTTCTTTACGTACTAGAAGAGAGAGTTCGAGCAAAAGAGCCATGGTGTTTTGTTTAATCCTGGACGATACACGACAATGCATCTCCACGCATGGTTTGGATATGTAAGATTGAACAGATGAAGATTCAAATAAAGCAATGTCCAATCCAATCTTTTAGCTCCAAGAACAAAACGGACGAGTGACTGGGATTCACTTTTCCCGTATCTACTTCGATCATTTGACAAATGAAAAGGTAACCATCCTTAGGACATTATATATAGGGGGTCGTAGCACTAATTCTCCGTCAACCCAAGAACGTTTTACTGTATTGAAATGAAATAAAATGGCGATGAGCATGTTGAAAATTTCTTTATCCTTAGTGCTGATAATACTTTCCCTTCCGAGCTCTCGCGCTCAAGCTCCCTATGTCGTGATCCGAGGGAAGATTAGTCGTCACCAGCTCACGAGGGCTGGTCCCGGAGCTCCTGATCCGGAGCATCCCTTCATCGTCTCCGCTTGGTTTTCTACAAGTTCCAACTTCTACCATGTCTTTCTTCAATGTAACGTCCTAGTAGGGTATTACAATGTCGAGCTGTCCGCGGAGCTTGTGGGCATGGCAACATAGCTTGCGGTCATAAGGCGGACCATGTGGCAAATTTTTTTTTTTGGGGTCACTTCTTTGTTTATGGCTGTTCAACCTTGACGTTCTGTATAGGTGAACTTCTTTCATCTGCTGTTCAACCTTGGCGATCTTGACACTAATCAAATAACAATTTCCGTCATTACCAAAAATATTATTGCCATCTCAAGCAAGTATTGTGACCATTGGATCATAATCACATTGAAGAGTGTATATTGAGTGCATAAAAGGAATATCTATAATTTTCTCCCCAAAACCTATCAAAGGAGCTTTGGAGAGCTAAAAAAAAAGGACTTGATGCCACAAAATATCTCAAATAAATACACTCGTGACAAATTTATCCCAAAATACATTTTTTGACAATAAAAAATCCCACACTAGTACACTTGTGATAAATTTATCCATGCAAAGATGAAATGCCCCGTTGGCATGGCTAAAAAATGATGCATGGAAAATATGTCGACATAAATTGCTTGTTTTTAATTGATTTTTAAAAATTTAATCTCTAAAGTCGAGCTCATAGGGATTGCTGTCATGGGGCTTGATAAGGACGCCATGCCATATTCATGAGTCCACAAAACATAACCTAGAAGAACGAATGGATTTCCAGCGTGTTGTCTTGTCACCATCGAGAGTGTTTGCCAACACCAAATTCGGCATCCTCATCTGCCTCTTTGACTGGATGCAGAAGAGCAAGTCCTCCACTCAGAAACGCTTGCTCCAAGTTTCGCTAGTTTCTCGACACCTTTCGTCTAATGGGAAAAATGCTAAAAAAATCATAAATCTATTACATTTGATAACAATTTAGTCCTAAATCTTTCAATTGGACCAATTCAGTCTTAAACATTTTTATATTAATATTAATTCAGTTTATCCAGTCAATTTTGATTGGCTAGCGCTGACATGGATTTTGTTCATCCGACCAATACTAATAAGGCAAATTTTTAAATAGATATATATTTTTATTTTTTTGAATTTTTTTATTAATTCTTTTCTTTTTCCCTATTCTTTGTTGGAGCTTCGGGCCGTGAAGTCCTTGCCAAAGCCTCACCGGCCATTGGAGGGATCCAAGGAGGAAGAAGAGCAAAAAGAAAAGGAAAAGAAAAAGAAAAGAAAAAAGCTAATAAAAAATTGAAAAAAATAAAAATTATTTAAAAGTTATTACATCAGTGCCAATAGGCTAAAATTGAATTTTTGTCCAATTAAAAGATTTAAAACAAATTGAAATCAATCTAATAGATTTAGAACTGAATTGATATATTTCCCTTTGTCGAACCCCACTCTTTGCATGCTTAGGGACTACTTCAGCACCATTTTATCGAACGTCGCTCTTTCGATCGAGAAGCAGCCCCATGAGGCCTCAACGAGTCCGTCCTCGCCACCAGCCTTGTCGACGCACTCAGGATACGCTTTTCAGAAAGCTGCACACCTCTACGCCACCATCACTTTGTTTGGACGTGCGTGTATGAATATCCCACGAGAAGCAGAGGGAAGCAGCTTTTGAATTTGTTCCGACTTCTCGTACACGTTAAACAAAGCAGACAGAGGGGGAGAGGAAGGAGAGGCGGAAGCTTCCTCGCGTCTCTCTGGCGCATGCCCCAGCAAGATTGGTTGGTGATGTAGGGCTAGGCTAGGGTGGACGCACTTAAGCCAGAAAATGCAAGCATCGACGTGTGGTGCATTTTTTTTTCCCGCCTCTCAGCCAAATTGACACTTACGTACAAACGTGTTTTTTACTCATCCACCCCATTTTTTCTCCTCCATCGACGCGCTCACCTTGAGCCCACTCCCCGCCTCCCTCCGGCGGAGTTGCCTGCACCGTGTCTAAGGTGACCACAGCCGGGCGTCGAACCATCTCTGTCGTCTTTATGGTCGGAGTTGCAAATCGCTGTCGTGGCTTTGCGTGGTTCCAGATCTGGGTGCGGCGATGGCTCCAAGGCCTATCGCGCGCATGGCTTCGCCATTCTAGATTTAAAAGTTCCCCGTTGTCCTTGCTTGTCCGTGGCGGTGCCTCCACATCCGACTTGAACGCGGTCATGGCTCTAAGGTCTGCGGAGAATGGAGTGTTGGCTGTTCAAGCCGGAGCGTTAGTCGATGACCGCGGAGGATGACGGTGAGAATTGGGGGTTGGTTGGGAGGAAGTCTTTGTGTATCTGGTGAACTAAGTTGTGGCTGAGGAGCTGCAGCGGTCAGGGTGGTCCCAGCGCGGAGGAAGGGGCGGAGTTACACCATGGAAATTTGTGGAGATGTTATTTCTTTATTTTTAATATATTTTAAATTTGCTAAATGCTTAATTTGCTATAGTTAAAAAGAGTGAGTTATGTGGGTGATTTTGGGTTACTCCTGGATTGAATTGGGTAGGATATGAGCCATTTAAAATGTATAGAAAATAAATGGATTAATGTGAGTTAAATGAATGAATTTGGGCTGAACCTATTTATGATTGACCCAAACCTAACTTAAGTCACCCATTTGCCATCTCTCATTGACTAGCTATACTCCTAAAATAAATGGTATAATAGAAAGAAAAATATGCTAATTTTGAAATGGCAAGAAATATATTAAAGACTAAAGATTTGCCAAAGAAGTTTGGGACAAAAGCCATTGCCTGTGCTGTATTTGTGCCAAACATATGTCTACCAAAGAGTGTTGGTGGAAGAACCCTAGAATATTTCGGAGCAGCAATAGGTCAAATGTTATGTTCCTATGAGTATTTGCGTGTGACATTCCTATCTAGGAGGAAAAGTTGGATGGCAAAAGTCAAAAGTGCATTTTTATTGACTATGGTGACATGACTATGTTAAAGGATCAGGATTTTTATCTTACTCTATTACTATAAAGTCAGCTAGTGACTTTGAGAAGGAAAACGATAAATCAAGTATGCGAAAAACAGAAACAAGCTGATGATCAACAATGGAAAGTTGGTGATGAAGACTGACATGAGTTGATACAGAAGACACGGATCGCCAAACTAATCAATGGTGAAGAACATGTGATGTAGAAGACACGGATCGCCAAGCTTGCTTAGTTAACGGGTTGTTGTTCTGTTGTAAACAGTTGGCAAAGTTTGGTAGTTCAGTTTTTCTGTTACTGGAAAATTAGCTTCTCTCCTATATATATAAAGAGAAATAAAACTCCGTAGGGTTGATGGAGTCAAGCTCGACTATGAGATGTACACACAATGAAAACAGAGTAGAAGAGGAAGAACATAAGATTTGTATTGATTGTTGTAGTTGATACTTTGTACAAACATGAGATTCTGATACAAAGATATATAGAACATTTCTTGTACAAATTTTGTTTCTGCTGAGTCTATTCTTCATCATCTTCATCTGATTCCATTCTTCATCATCTACATCTTCGGTTTCACATGGTATCAGAGCCGGTTCTACTACATTTGATGAAAAGATTCATTCTGCAGTAGGTCATTACATCAAGACGGAAGATCTGAAGCACCAGCAACATTCAGTATCACGGTAATCATATCAGAACTCATAGTATTACTGTTATCTTCTTCTTCAAGCTAAAGGATTTTAACAATGGCGATCAGAACACCAAAGTATCCTTTTCCAATACATGTGAACATCTCGAATTTTGTCACAATCAAACTTGCTGAAGACAACTTCCTGTTGTGGCAAGCTCAAATCCAGAGATTTCTGAAAAGTCAAGAGCTTTTTGGTTTTGTTAATGGTGATATCCCTTCACTTCCTCGAATGCTGCAAAGAGAGGTTGAAGGCTGTGAATTTAAACTTGTTAATCTAGATTATACTGATTGGACAAGAACTAATCGGTTGATATCATCTTGGATCAGTGGGGCTGTTACTGAGAATATTTTGAGCTTAATAATTGGATTAGAAACATCGTTTGAAGTATGGCAAACACTTCTAAAACGATTTACACAGTAGTCAATTGCTAGAGAGTTCGAACTGAGAGGAAAGCTACAATCGTGTCGGAAGCATGATCAAGCCCTCTCTGTTTATCTAAGAGAATATAAGTCCATATGCGATCAGTTGAATGCAATAGGCAAACCTGTGGATGAAATAACCAAAATGTTTGGTGTATTGGAAGGTTTAGGCCCTGAATATGAAAAATTTCGAACCACCATATACTGCTTAAAGCCTCAACCTGATTATGATGAGGTTATTGCCCAATTAGAAAGGTTTGAATCAAGGCTGAAGACCTATCAGTTCAATCCTAATTTGGCCTATTTTGGGCAAAGACAATCTCAGATACAGCTTAAAGAAAATACTAATGGAAAATACATCTCTCAAACTTCTGGATTTATACCTCAAAGAGGAAGTTACAGAGGAGGCCGAAGCTATGGTCATGGTAGAGCTATTAATAATAGAGGTCGAGGCTTTGGTTATGCTGAAAGAAATCAGACTTACAGAACAGATGCCTTAATCCAAGGACAAGGAGATCAGCATCTCAGACAGAGAAATACTTTCTCTACAACTAATCAAGGATTTAGACCCCATGCCACTTATTCTCAAAGGTACCAAAACACCAAAACTTATCCTTCTGTAAACTCAAATAAGAACTTACAGGATGAGAAAGAAACAGGCAATATTCGACTGGAATGTCAAATATGTAAACGATCTGGACATGATGCTCTTCGTTGCTGGTATCGTTTTGACAACTCTTATCAAGCAGAAGACATTCCAGCAGCATTAACAGCAATGCATATTGAAGATTCAACAGGAAGCGAATGGTATCCTAATACTGGTGCTGCAGCCCACATCAGTGCCAATCCTGGTATGCTTCATACCCTTTCTAAATATCAAGGACATGATACTGTTATGATCGGCAATGGATCATGTTTACCTGTTACATACATTGGTGATACTTGACTGAATACAAAGGGTAATACATTACCTCTCAATGATGTTCTAATTGTTCCATAAATAAAGAAGAATCTTCTTTCAGTATCTAAGCTTATAGATGACTATCCTTGCTCGTTTATCTTTGACAAAACTGATGTTTATGTAAAGGACAACAATACCAAAATAATGGTGAAGTTCGGAAGGAAAACTAGAGGGCTTTATCAAGTAAATCCACAAACCACAGAAGCTTTTTTTACTCAGAGGCAAAGGACTGTGGATGAAAACATATGGCACCAGAGATTAGCTCACACAAATTCACAGATAGTGAAACATCTGCAGAAACAGAAGCTGATCCATTACAACTCAACATCTAAGAATGTATGCAGCAGCTGTCAAATAGCAAAAAGTATAGCACTATCTTTTTCGGATTTTACATCAAGTCTTCCATTAGAAAAGGTCCATTGTGACATTTGGGGACCCTCACCAGTATGCTCATTTTAGAAGTTCATATACTATGTGATTTTTGTTGACAATTTTTCTCGATATAGCTGGTTATATCCTATGAAGTTGAAATCTGAGCTCTATGATATATTTGTCCAATTCCAGAAGTTAGTTGAAAGGCAATATAATCATTAGATTAAAACTTTCCAAAGTGATGGAGGAGGAGAATTTATAAGTAACAAGTTTCAAAATCATCTGAAGAACTGTGGGATAAAACAACTTATATCCTGTCCACACACACCAGAACAGAATGGGGTCTTAGAAAGAAAACATCGACACATAGTTGAACTAGGATTAGCTATGTTGTATCACTCAAAAGTTCCATTGAAATTTTGGGTAGATGCCTTTGTGACAGCCAATTACATTGTAAATATTCTCCCCACACCAAAACTAAAGATGGATACACCCTATAACAAAATTCATAATAGACAGCCAAGGTATGATCATTTAAGGGTGTTTGGCTATGCTTGTTATCCTTGCTTGAGACCATATGCAAACCACAAATTTGATCCTCGATCTCTTACCTGTGTCTTTTTGGGTTACAGTGATATGCATAAAGGATATCGATGTCTTGTACCTACTGATAATCGTGTGTATATCAGTAGACATGTTGTCTTTGATGAAACTTTTTATCCATTCACAAAGCGGTTGGCTAATGAGTTTGGACAGTATACAACTTTATATAAACAATGGATTGGAGAAATTCATTTGTTCGAACCTCCAAGTACAGGGTCAACAAGATAATAGTCCTCTTCATCAGTCAACCAAAAGTCAGAATCATCCTGATATAGGTGATTATTATAGTCATCACCTATATAGTGGACATGAGCCACATACCACTTCCTCAGTATCGATGCAGAATGAATACGTAACAGATGGACAACCAGTCTTTACTTCAATAAATGTTGTGCCTACAGATCTCTCTACTAATCAAGAACAACATACTTCCAGCTCTTTATCTTCACACAATGATCTACCTGCTGACATTAGTCCTGATCAAGAGCAACACAATTCTATTCTTTCTTCTTCTCAAGGTACTATTAATGTTCATCATATGCAGACTTGACTGAAATCTGGGGTTAGAAAACCAAATCCAAAGTATGCTTGTTTAGCTGAGTATCAAGTTCCTATGGAACCAAGGTCTATCAAATCAGCCTTAGCTGATAAAGCTTGGTATAGCGCAATGGAAGAAGAAATGAGTGCACTAAATGAAAATCAAACCTGGACATTAGTTCCCAGAACTGACCAAATGAATGTAATAGGCTGCAAGTGGGTGTTTATGACCAAACTCGCACCTGATGGGAGCCTTGACAGACTAAAAGCTCGACTAGTAGCCAAAGGTTTTCACCAAGAGGCAGGACTTGACTTTACTGAGACCTTCAGCCCTGTTGTAAAACATGCAACAATCCGTATAGTGCTGTCTCTAGCTCTGATGAAACAGTGGCCAATACATCAACTTGATGTCAAAAATGCTTTCCTCCATGGAGATTTGAATGAGACTGTATACATGGAACAACCACCTGGCTTTATACATCCTCAAAAATCGAGTTATGTCTGTCTGCTCCAAAAGTCCTTATATGGTCTTCGACAAACCCCAAGAGCTTGGTTCGATAAATTCAGCAAATTTTTACTCGAAACTAGCTTCTTCTGTAGCACAACAGATCCTTCCTTATTTGTCTTTCATGCTGAATCACATACAGTGTTATTACTACCGTATGTTGATGATATCATCTTGACTGGTAGCTCATCTCAACTTTTAACTACCTTGATTTAGAAGCTCAGCCTTCACTTCCATATGAAGGATCTTGGATATCTTCACTATTTTTTGGGCATCGAAGCCAAACGTACTTCACATAATCTATTTCCGTGTTAAACAAAATATGCTACTGACTTACTGAAATGAGCTCATATGGCTGAATGCAAACCAATCTCAACACCCTTGCCACTTCGATCACTTTCCATGATCGATGCTACAAATCAGCTAACAGATCCTGTTGAGTACAGAAGCTTGGTTGGTGGTCTTCAGTACTTAACTATTACTCGACCAGACCTGGCTTTTGCCACAAATCTTCTTTGTCAAAAAATGCAACATCCTACAGTGGCGGACTTTCACCAATTAAAGAGAGTCCTTCGATATGTCAAAGGTACCATACATCTTGGGATCTATCTCCATTCTCAAAGTTTAGTAAACCTCTATGGGTTTTCAGATGCTGATTGGGCAGGTTGTATTGTCACACGACGCTCTACAACTGGGTTTTGTACCTTTCTTGGATCTAATTTGCTTTCTTGGTCAGCCAAGAAACAACCCACTGTTTCAAGATCCTCCACAGAAGCAGAATATCGGGCACTTGCCTCAACAACTGCTGAACTCACTTAGATAAGCTTTGTATTACGTGATATTGGTATTTCTCTTCCATTAGCTACACCTTTATTCTGTGACAACAGATTAGCAATTTCTCTTACAGCCAATCCAATACTGCATGCTCGAACTAAGCACATCGAAGTCGACTTCCACTTCGTACGTGAGAAAGTTTCTTCTGGATCTATTCATGTTCAATATATATACCTACTCATCTTCAATTAGCTGATATCTTTACTAAATCTCTCTCACGATTAGCTCATGTTACTCTCCGAACCAAATTGGGAGTGGGATTTTTCACCCTTCCCAATTTGAGGGGGGATGTTAAAGGATCAGGATCTTTATCTTACTCTATTACTATAAAGTCAGCTGGTGACTTCGAGAAGGAAAACGATAAATCAAGTATGCGAAAAATAGAAACAAGCTGATGATCAACAATGGAAAGCTGGTGATGAAGACTGACATGAGTTGATACAGAAGACACGGATCGCCAAACTAATCAACGGTGAAGAACATGCGATGTAGAAGACACGAATCGCCAAGCTTGCTTAGTTAACGGGTTGTTGTTCTGTTGTAAACAGTTGGCAAAGTTTGGTAGTTCAAATTTTCTGTTACTGGAAAATTAGCTTCTCTCCTATATATATAAAGAGAAATAAAACTCCGTAGGGTTGAGGGAGTCAAGCTCGACTATGAGATGTACACACAATGAAAACAGAGTAGAAGAGGAAGAACAGAGGATTTGTATTGATTGTTGTAGTTGATACTTTGTACAAACACGAGATTCTGATACAAAGATATATAGAACATTTCTTGTACAGATTTTGTTTCTGCTGAGTCTATTCTTCATCATCTTCATCTGATTCCATTCTTCATCATCTACATCTTCAGTTTCACAGACTAAAGGTTATAAGCAATATAATTTAGTCATGGAAAAGGTAATTATCAATAGGAATGTCCAATTTTTGAAGATGATGTCGGAACTAAAACCAAAGGGTGATCCTAGAAGCACAATGATCGAAGATGAACCATTTCTAGGAGGGAAAGAAAAATCTTCAACTGAAGATCCACCATCTTCGCTTGGAAGTTCATCTTCTTCCAACATCATGTGCAATAGGGTGAACTTGAGACAGAGTTGAGATTCTGATTCTCCATTTCTCTTCCTCCATTCTAACAAATTTTGGTTCGTGGATGAAACCGAGGTTTATTTCATGCTTGAAAGTGCCAATTAGTAGCTAGAACAATAATTTGTGATGATATAGAATGAACCTAGTGAGGACTTTCACGAAGGGCGGGAATTTGAAAGCGATTCATCGACAAAGGAATTGATGTATAAACGGCAGAAGCAGAGACTTAGCTTTGAGGGGCGATTGGTTTGACGTGATCAGTAGCTGGTGAATGGGACAGAGGTTGCGGGCACAAACCGGGGTAGGGGAGCCTACATCTTCGTTGATTCGACGACCTTCATCTTGGTGATAATGAATCTGTGGAAGTGTTGATGAAATTTACTCCCTTTGTGGGCCGTACAAAATCTTAATGCGATTACTTGAGAATTTGCAGGAAGTGACTTGGAGAACATGAGTATGAGCCATGCATCACGAGGTGCGCATCGTTTACATGGACAAATTCATTGGTTCGTTACATAAGACAATAACAATGAACGAGCGAACATGCCAAGAGTAGATGTTGACACCTTAATTTTATTTAGGTTTATTTTATTTTATTAATTAAGTTTTTATTTTATTTTATTTTGTCTTTTCGGATAAATAATATAAAAAAAAACATATAAAAACAACAAAACAACGCAAAAAGAAAAAGAAAAAAGCAGCCCCTCCTCCGAGCCTCCGCCGGCCCAACCCGCAACCCGGCCCGCACCTTCATCTCCTTCCTCGCCCGACTGGGTGGGTAGCATGCGCTAGAGGCGCGACGCTGGAGCAGAAGGGAGGAACAGTAGCGCACGTGGAGCAGGGGGGCAGCTAGCATCAGATGGGGACGTGCGGGGGGGGTAGTTGGCGTCGGATGGGGCGCCGGTTCGGCCGTCGAAGGCCACGGCGACCAACGGTCGAACTCCGGCGACTAGCCACCCCTCGACCTATAAATAGGCCGTCGATCCCAGCAGCCAAAACACACACAGACAGATCAAGAGAGGGAGAGTCGGATCTAGGGCTTGCAAACCTCGGACAACCCACTGAGAGACTTCAGGGGAGGTCCGAGGCCGAACGGCTAAGGATCTGAGGCTCGCCGGAACAGAGGAGAGAGAGAGGCCGGCAAGCTCCAAGAGATCCCCTGAGAGACTTCGAGGAACTCAAAGAGTGAGCAAGGGCGAAGCGATCGGGTCGTGAGGTCAACAACCTCCCTCCGAGAGACTTCGGTGGAGGCCGGCGGCGTGCGAACCCAGATTTGCGAGGAGGAGAGGGTAGAGAGAGGGAGAGAGAAGGTGTCCCGGCTAGATCTGACCAAATCTAGGACCCGCTGTCGCCGTTGTTGTTCGCCGCTGTCGTTGCCATCGCCAATCGATCCCTGCCATCACCGTTCATCGTCCCTGTTTGAGGAAAGGTAAAAGGGCCGTCGCCGTTGTCTTTGTCGTTGCCGTTGCTGTCGCTGCCACCATCACCGCCGTCGCCGCCGTAACGCCTCGGTTTCCCCCTTCGGCGCCGCAGATTTGCAAACCCTAGGGTTTGCGATCTTCCGGTCATGAAGTGGACTGGATCCGGGTTGGGTCGGTAGGGTTTCCACAATTTTGGGGTGGCGGGAATTCGGGTCGACGAGTCGGGTAGGGTTTCGCCGAACCGGGTCGTCGGGTCGGCCGGTTTTTCGAAAACGTGCTCTTGGGCCGCAAAAGAATGAAAAATAAAAAAAAAAAAAAAAATCGCGGGCCCGTCTCGTTTCAAGTCAACGATCCGGGTCGAACCCAACTGCGGACTGATCCGGGTCGGCTTTTCTATTATTTAAATAATATTTTAATAAATAAATAAAATAATTTTTATTTTAAAAAAATCAAAAAAATCAAAAAATGATTTATTTTCGAAAAATATTAAAAAATAGTAAAAATGTTTTATTTTCCAGAAAAATAAAAAAATAAAAAAATATTTAATATTTTCCAAAAAATGCCAAAAATCCAAAAAAAAAAAAAAATGCCAAAAAAGACTTGTATTTTCTAAAAAAACAACAAAAAATCCAAAAATCCCTTTTATGTCCAAAAAATGAGAAAAAGACCCAAAGAATGTTTTTCACCCCAAAATGCATGAAAAATCCCCCAAGTATCCAAAAAAACCTCGGGGTTAAACAAGATTAGGTACTGAAATGACATTAGTGATTAACTAGTGTAATCAAGTCACCGATCCTAATTTCTCTGGTTGCGCAAGAGCGAGTATTTCTCCCGATATTTCGCTTGGGTTTCTAATCAACCCACCCCAAACCGATTAGTGGTGACTCCATTTTAAAATTCATTTACAGGTTAAAAACTTAGACTATTAAAGTTGTGAATTGGTGGACTTGGGAGAGTCCAGGCCTAATAAATTCAGCCGACCCATTAGCCTTTGCAAGGCACTCGCCCCTGATGTGGGCGCTGAAAAAAAGAGGTCACGACAGCTTGGCGACTCAACTAGGGACATTTGAGGACTTAGGCCATTCTATCTTGTTTAAACACTTTATTGACTTGTTTTTGTTTTTTTTATGCGGGTCAGTAGCTTAGAAGTTTAATTTAATTTTGCTTAAAATAGATTATCTTGTGATTATAAAGTGTTGTGCATGCTTTACTATTTTAAACACTACACATGGCACACACAACCCGGCCGCCGGACCTGGGCCGCCATAGGATTTCTAGGATGGTGTTAAGAAAGATACGACCTCAAACGCAAGACTGCAATGTAGAAGTTGCCTTTCTTTTCCCGGAATTTCTTAGCCGAGGTTAAGAGGGTATGCTGCTAACGCGAGACTGCGACGAGTGAATACCCTTTTAATTTCAATAAACCTTCTCAGTTGGAAATCGAGCCGCACGTCCCATCTGTATGTCTCTGTGCTTGCCATTTTCTTTAAAAGTTAAGTAATTTCTTTACTCTTACTCAGTCTTTATTTATTGGCCCATGGCAATTTAGGACAGGTTTTTTGAGTCCCAGTTTATATGCGATGGGAGAAGACAATATCCAATTTATTCCCGCTCCCAAAGCAGAGCTCTTCAGATGGTGGGGTCAATTAGACCAATATGCCCAAGAGCGCGTGAAAGCCAAAGTCAGTCATCTCCTATCATTGATTCAAATCACTGTTCATTCTGAAGTCATACAAGCCATGGCGCATTTCTGGTGCCCAAAGACAACTACTTTTGTGTTTGGTAGGTTTGAGCTAACCCCAACTCTGGAAGAATATAGCATCATCATTGGAATGCCTCTTGAGAATAAGCTTGTCAGGCCATCAACAGGCATCATCCCGTTGCGTGGATTAGCGCGAATTTTAAGAACTAAAGTTCATGTTATGAGGTAAATTCTTGAAAACAACCATAATACTCGCCCACTAGAATTTATGAATGCCTGTTTTCAAAATCAGCCTATGACCCAAAAAAGTGAGATTTTCATCTTGGCCTTTTTCGGGTTCATCATTTTCCCCCATTAAAGAAATGTCATAAGTCCTAAGATGGCATGGATAGTTGATCAAATCTTGAGGGGGCAAAATTATGTCAACATGATTTTAACCGAAACATTCTTGTCCCTTAATCGTTTTAAAGAAAACACGGAAAAAATCATGCGGGTCTCCCCGGAAATTTTACAGGTTTGGTTCTTTTCTCACCTAAGCGAATTTCGATTCTTCATGCGATCATCTGAAACGAATTATTTTGAAAATCCATTACAGAAATTTATGGTTTTAGGACCATACATTCCTAATCAAAACTGTTTAAATTGTGTAAAAACTTCCTAAGAGACCCGGCTCCTGAGGCATTCCAATGGCGTGCTGGTTGGTTCCATGAAAAGAGAGCTCGCTTCGCTTACAAGCGCTGCCATCCAATTCTGTTGCTTGGCCTCACCGGTGCCATTTCTTATTTCCCATATCGGGTGGCATGACAATATGGAGCCCTTCAAGAGATCCCACCGCCTTTTAAAAGGAAGGTCCCTCCACTCCTTTTCACCCATCAAAGTCATGAATATGCATTCGAGATTGACATCATCGAGGAAGCATGGAGCAGGTGCCATCGTAAAAGAATCGTGGTACCTGAAGGGCTTGAGGGACAGGAAAAAGCCCACCACACCTCTGAGTCCTACATCCACAACCATTGTATTCCGATAAAACTGAAGCCATCGGTCCCTCACCCAATCAGCGAGATTAGCCAGCAAGAGCAAGCAGCTTATGCAAAGGGATTTGGGAATAGACTAGATACATATCTCAGAGCTAGTTCAAGGAAGCAGGCATCCTCGCAAGAACAAGGCTCCCGCCGCATATAAAATAGAAATCATGTGCCTCTTAGTGTTAATATCGTGAAAGTTTTGTCCCATTGTTTAGGGACTTTTGTTTAATATCTAGTATTGCCTTCTGTCATTTCAATTTCAAGTTTTAGATGTCAAAAGTCTGCGGTCTATAAAATCCTCTTTTGATAAATAAAAAAGCAGTTAGACCATTGCCATGGATCAATCTTTGTTTACTTTCGTGCTCATTCATTGTTTTTGTGACGACAGGTAATTATGAATCATCGACTATTAGCCACCTGCGAATGGCCTCACGTAATAGGGCTTGATCATAATGATGTAAAAAATCACCTCGCCAACATTGAAGAGGGTGTGGGACAGATGTCCATTGTCCTTTGACAACTCTTAAGGCAAATGGAATCCACTCAAGCTGAGCCCAACTCCATAGCTGCTTTAAGTACCATCATGACACCTGCGAATTTGCCAGAGAATAAGCAACACCATAGACAGTTTGAAAAGATCATGAAAAAGTTAAACCAGTTGCAGGGGTAGAATCCCATAGATCTGTCTAATTACGCCGGCATTGAGATCCCTGAAGAGCTTAAAGCACTTGAATGCGAAAGGTATGCTGATATCTCCCGCCCAAAGACCTACTTGCAAGCCTACCTGGTCCGAAGGATGATTTGATCGTACCAATCAAACTTGACTGGTCCCGCTTTGCGATGGTACATTGTCAGGAAGATTAGTCCCCTTAAGACCTAGGGGGAATTAATTCATGTTTTCCACCAAGAATATAATATTGACATCAGCCTTGACATCGCCTTGCCCTACAAAGAATCGATGGTCACGGAGCACGAGGAGCCGTTAGTCACCGAGATAGGAGAAGAAGATGTTAATGAAGCCTTGCATGATAAATGGGCGATTGAGCAACATCCTATTGCTGAAAAAATTCCCACTGGGAAAGGCAAGGAGCCTATGTATGAGGTTAAAGACATATAACCTGTTCAAGACCAGGGCACGACAGGACAGCTCCCCAAGCTTACTGCAAGAGCTAGGGTCCAAAAAATACTGACCCCTATCAATCTAGAGAGTAAAGCAGAGAGTGAAGCTCCATTATTTCTCACTCCCCTTGACAAAATCCAACTGGCAAAATGAAGGGCCTTACTCAAAAGGTTTGGACTAGGAGCCAAGAAAAGAAAGCCTAAACAATTCAATTCAACATCAGCCACTGAGTATAGGCAAAATCTAATAGCTGATAAGCTGCTGCACCAAAACTTCGAGCATTCTCTAGAATACAACCCTGAAGACTTCCAGTCCCTATACAATCCCAAGGACTACTAGTGTTATATAGATGAAATTGGCAATTCATCGTATAACTGCTTTCTACCCACACACAAGGTCAAAAGCTTGTCAGAAGAGGGAACATTCGTCCTTACCCGCTATGATCCCAATAAACTACTAAGCTTGTCACCTGACCATGAAAATGGCTTAAAAGCCTCATCCTCGTTTGGTGATTTTGACCCGGAAGAAAGCAATGGGATAATCTCGGCAGAGTCCAGTTTCCCTGAAACAAAAAAATTCACCACTACAACGAATATGCAATGAGAAAACCAGTGGCCTAACTAGGATACATCAAGCCCGTCTTGCACTCATAGGATCATGACTCCTGAAGAGATGTGGATACCTAATCTCCATAAGTATAATGGCACGACTTGCCCCGTGGCTCATTTGCAATATCTCCACGCTGAAATGAGTCGGTACTATAGCCCGATGTCATTCACAACTCGGGCCTTCCAAGAAAGTCTTACAAGGCCTACATTGCAATGGTTCATCACAACGCAGATATCTACCTCATGAGAGATTGGAATGAGTTGTCCTCTACATTCCTGCTTCAGTATCAAAGCCTGATTGGAACTGAACTGCCTTGCGAGAGCTTGGTTCACTTTAGAAAAAGACCAATGGAGGATTTTTGAGCATATGAAAGGAGGTGGAAGACTTTTATGATGCAAACCTACCCTCAATTGGCTGAAGAAGAAATGATGAAGTGTTCATAGGAGCTTTACCTCGCAAGCATCGTTGTTGGTTACATGGTTTGCACTTCCGTAGCTTCAATGAAGTGGTCCTCTCATGCTAATACTTCGAGTCTACTGGAGGCAAGGAACTCTCAGGTGCTTGATTTCAGAACCAACACTATCAAAGTGCTCCTTTTTTCATAGGAGTTTTCATGGGTTTTGCTTGTTTTTATAATTTCATGTTTCTTATCCTATCTAGTGTGCTACTGTTGCATTTTCATTCTAGTAATCTAATGTACAGTTCTAATATTTTGTTTTGAGAGCATGAGGTGGTATTCCAAACCAGCCCAATGATGCTATCCAACCATGAAAAAATATCATCCAAGGAGAATATTGAGGGCTAGGCTTCCTCATGCTTTTTTTTTCCCTCCAAAGATATACTTTTGAAAACAAAAAAATATTTCATTACCAAAAGCTTTCGTCAAAACAAGATGTTAAAGTTAATCATGTTTGTCTTTCTGACTCATTCACTTCGTGTCTCAGAATATTATCCCCTTTGAGTTAGTGTGATATGGGGCATTTGAAGCTGGCGTATCATGTGAACTCGCTAAATTCAAAGACACCTTGCCAAGAAAACAGGGGCAAACAGAAAAGATCATCCCACTTCAAAGAAGGTAAGTTTTATTCTCTAAATATAATTTTGGAAATAATGTCAACTCTCTTCTATTTACAAGAAACGAAAGATATGACGTGATAGGTACAGGCATACGGTTGAAATCAAGCCATCCCCAAGAGCTCTATACACTCCACCTCGCTCATGCCTAACTCCTTCTCAAGTCGGAGCAATATCTTTTCCTTATAACGTGCCTGAGCAACTAGATGCCATGGTTTCATCAATGAGATTTCCAGCTTTGACAAGCCAAGAAGCACAAAAAAGGAATTTCTTCTCTTGAATTGGCTACTGTCAACATGGAGAAAATCTAGATAGTTGAGGCAGTCTCTAGCCCCTTATTTCAAATGATGACTAAGGGCTTAGAAACCTCACTTCTTGTTCCAGACACATGCTCTTGCAAGAAGTAATTACCATCGGAGAATTGAAAGTTTTGATTGTCTATCTCAAATTCCATAGAAGCTTGAGGTACATGACTTTGCATGATACTACTATAATCAAAGGTAGAAGGAAAAATTCCACAGAAGGAAGGCGTTGAAGATGAATCAACGACCATCAATCATGCATACATGACCATGAGTGAGGAAGGCCAATCGAAAAAAATGTCAAACTGTGCCGAGACGAAAAGGCTGTCATTGACATTCAAATATCCATAGGAGTTAGCAAATACAAACTTTGGAGAAGAGTAATTTGATATCGTTTCCAATACTCCCCCCTCTTTGAATTCACTTTTGACATATTCCCTCTATTGGCAGGAAGCATCATGATTCAAGAGCCAAACTTGATGGTTAGGTTTGACAAATCAATATTGGCCAAGTTAGTACGTGGAAATGACCCACATCAAATTCACCTGGCTTCGTGTAGAAAGACGTGTCATCCAGGAGCCAATTCAGAGAATAATTGACCTAATGAAGCAAGGGATGTAGGACTTCGTGTCCCCCTCTCACTTCAGGTTCACCCAATCATCTATAAACCAGTGAAGGGTAAAGTCGTATCACTTCCAGTTATTCGACTCTTGAAAGAGTTTATGACTAACACATTTCATCTTGTCTGTTGCAGGATCACTTGACTATCAAAAGCAATGATAACAAATCAATGAGAAGCATGTCAGACTCTAATAAGCTCACCCAAGCGAAATGGTGTCCTAAGTAATCACTAAAGCAAATGACAGAAACCTTCTAGGCCTCAAATGACGTGCAATTTTGGCCTTACTGATTGATCTATTTCCACATCTTCTCTTCTGCAGGGGCAAAAGCAGAAAGACCCATCAAATCAATGATCAAATCCCCAACATTGGTTGATCATTCGTGTGTCATATCCCTAATCAATAGGGACAACCATCGACACCCATTTGTGAATAACCCTTTTGATGTTCAAAATCTAATATATTTGGAAACACTACTATGTTAGCCCTTAAAATTGTCAATAGGGTCTTTTTTGAGTCAAAACCATTCATTTGTTTTGACCAAAAACTATGCAAATATATTTCTTACCATCACATTTAAAATGCTGCATGCATTTTCCAAATGGATTTTGCGTGATGATTTTGTTTGTCTAAATCATTGATTCCATTGAGAATTATTAGAATAGATAGCTAATTGAAGAATACAAGATTGATTGAGCATGCTGGATGAGGCGCGTCAGAATGATGGTAGGCAAGCTATATCCTACACACAATCCCCCATCTATACACTTGTGAGATGAGTGCAGAAGATTCCACGCATGCAGGGTAAAGAGTTCTATCGCGAATGATACGATAACCAAAATAGTGAGAGGCATTCCATCGCTCACCCCATTGAGCCCCATACACTAGTGAAATTTCAATCATACCCTCGTCAAGAACCACCCCACATTGGGGCAGATCGGAGGCGAAGCAGCATCACAAGGTGAGAAGAGAGATAGAATTTCTCTTGCTTGCACTTGCATCAATCTTCGAGTGTCTTTATTGCATATGAACACTTGTGTTAATTTAAGTGCCCTAGAGTCATGAAGAGCAATTCTTTCTTTACGCACTTGTATCCATTGTACAAACTCAATTGAGTCTATAAATTCACCCTCACATGGAGGCAAAGCAAAAGCTAATGCCGTTTGAGCAGCATAATCAGAAGCGCCGGCAAAAGATGAAGACTCAATAGTCTAACAAATGCGGTTGCTTGAACTTGTCAAGATCAGGTCTCAGGCAACAAGAACAAAATAGGGGCATTAAAAAGCAGTGTGCCTAGTAAAAGCAAGGTCAATGCTTGTGGATGAAAAACAAAAGCAAAAACTATGGATATAAAAAAAACACAGTGTGCCTGGTAAAAGCAAGGCCAATGTCTCCAAACAAAAAATACAGCTGTTTGTATTCCCGAGAGAAGTTGCTATTGTGGTTCGATTAATGGAATCTTCATCTGACTATGAGAAGAAAGACCGGTGACAAGTGCCAAGGCAATTGCCAGCTCTTACCTTTTTACACATGAGCCAAGTCTATGTTACATTCCCATTGTAAAAGTCTCTTCATACTAGGGCACTTCAATTAACGTAGGATTTCATGTGTACATAAGCATCGCTCGAAGAAGTACAAACAAGATTACTCTATCTTTTTTCGCAGGATTTTTGACTTGCAAACCCGGAGATGATCGTGCGGCACTTCGTTCATGAGCCTTGACCTCAACGGTCCCATGTGATGAGCCATTGACCAAGTCTTTATCACAATTTCAACAAAGATCTTTCACGTTGGTAAAGTCGTACCACTTGCGAGAATACTCGGACCCCTGTTGACATGATGACAGTGAGATAGTGTAGTCCTTATAAATCTTGCATCAATGGTCAGGATAGCCTTTTCCATGAGAGTGAGTGAAAAAGACCTTTCAGATTGAAAGTCCCTCACCTGGCATGCTCAAGACATCTACATTTGGAATGAAGGTTGTCTTTCAAATTTTCCCCAGTGGAATTTGGATGATGCAAAAACTGACAAAATTGTCATACATGAATCTCATTTAAACTCATGAATTAACATCATATACAATCATGTGTGCATATTGTGCAAATAGCAGATATACTCTCAGAGATATTGCCAGGTAAGCATATCCCTATCCCCATTGGTCTTAAAGTACCTACTGCTGTCCAGGTACTCTCTTCTTGACACTCGACCTATTCGAGTCGTCCCTTGAGTTCGGGTGCTTGCAACTGTCTAAGTATCCCATTGTCTTTGAGTACCCACCACTTGCCGGGTACTCCCTCTTAATGACACTTGACCTGTCCGAGTTGTCCTCAGAGTATTGATACTTGCGACTATTCAGGTATCCCTTTGTCTTTAGGTACCCCCCACTATCTAGGTACCCTTTTATCAACACTCGACTTGTTTGAGTTGTCTTCATAGCTAGGATGCCTGCAACTGACCAAGTATCCCACTACCTTTGAATACCTTTCATTGTCCAAGTACTCCCTTTTCATGACACTCGACCTGTTTGAGTTGTCCTCAAAATTGTATCTTTGAATACTAGTAGCTATTCAAGCATTCTGTTGCTTTGTGTGCCTTCGCCTACCCAAGTATGCTTTCTTACACTTGGACCAACTGAGTGGTCCCAGGTTGTATCATTAAATACTTGTGTTAATCCAAGTATTCCAGTACTTTGTACACCTGTGGCTACCCAGGTGTTCCACCCCTTTTAAGTGCTTGCGGCAATCCAGGTAAGCCTCATACCACATTCAAGTTTATAATACCAGGAGGTAAGAGACTTTCACGAATATCTCAGGTACGTCCTCGATATTCCCATTACCAGAAGGTGAGAGACCTTCACGAATATCCTAGGTACGTCCTCAATATTCCCATTACCAGGAGGTGAGAGACCTTCATGAATATGTGAGGTACGTCTTCGATATTCCCAATTACTAGGAGGTGAGAGACCTTCATGAATATCCGAGGTACGTCCTCGATATTCCCCTTTACCAGGAGGTGAGAGACCTTCATGAATATCCAAGGTACGTCCTCGATATTCCCCTTTACTAGAAGGTGAGAGACCTTCATGAATATCCAATGACGTCCTCGATATTCCCCTTTAAGTGCCTGCGGCAATCCAGGTAAGCCTCATACCACATTCAAGTTTATAATACCAGGAGGTGAGAGACCTTCACGAATATCTCAGGTACGTCCTCGATATTCCCATTACTAGAAGGTGAGAGACCTTCACGAATATCCCAGGTACGTCCTCAATATTCCCATTACCAGGATGTGAGAGACCTTCATGAATATGCGAGGTACGTCTTCGATATTCCCAATTATCAGGAGGTGAGAGATATTCACGAATATCTCAGGTAAACCAGAAGGTGAAAGACCTTCACGAATATGCCAGGTACGTCCTCAATATTCCCATTACCAGGAGGTGAGAGACCTTTATGAATATGCGAGGTATGTCTTTGATATTCCCAATTACAAGGAGGTGAGAGACCTTCATGAATATCCGAGGTACGTCCTCGATATTCCTATTTACTAGAAGGTGAGAGACCTTCATGAATATCCAAGGTACGTCCTTGATATTCCAACTACCAAGAGGTGAGAGACCTTCACGAATATACGGGGCACGTTCTCAATATTCCCATTACCAGGAAGTGAGAGACCTTCACGAATATCCAAGGTACACCCTCAATATTCCTAATTACCAAGAGGTGAGAGACTTTCATGAATATCCAAGGTACACCCTCGATATTCCCCTTTACCAGAAGGTGAGAGACCTTCATGAATATCCAAGATACGTCCTCGATATTCCAACTACCAGGAGGTGAGAGACCTTCACGAATATACGGGGCACGCCCTCGATATTCCCATTACCAGGAAGTGAGAGACCTTTACGAATATCCAAGGTACACCCTCGATATTCCCATTTACTAGGAGGTGAGAGACTTTCATGAATATCCAAGGTATGCCCTTGATATTCCCAATTACCAGGAGGTGAGAGACTTTCATGAATATCTAAGGTACGTCTTCGATATTCCCCAACCGCAGGAGGTAGGATACCTCCATGAATATCCCAGGTATGTCCTCGATATTCCCGTTACCAGAAGGTGAGAAACCTTTACGAATATCCCAAGTACGTCTTCGATATTCCGTCTACCAGGAGACTTTAAAAAAAATGACCAAGTATTCTCCAAAATTTGGTACTTATGATTATCCAGGTACCCCTTCGATACCTATGAATGTCCAGGTATCCTTCAAGAGTTTGTACTTATGATTATCCAAGAACTCTTTCAACACCTACAAGCAATCAGGTACTCCTTCAACGCCTGCGAACATTCAGGAACCCTCCAAGAGTTTGTACTTGTGACTATCCAAGTACTCTTTCGATACATGCAAGTAATCAAGTATTTTCCAACATCTAGTACTTGTGATCATACAGGTACCTCTTTGATACCTGTGAACGTCCAGGTATCCTCCAAGAGTTTGTACTTGTGATAATCAAAATGCCCATTTTGACGCCTGCAAAGGCCCAAATATCCTTCAGGTTAGTACTTGTGAATATCCAGGTACTCTTTGATATGCTTGTGAATGTCCAGGTATCTTCCAGAATAAATACCCTAAGAAAGGTCGGCGCATCCTCCCGAGAAAGGTTGGGTTCCAACTGGTGTCCTTGACAGAAGTCCGACACCCCAACAAAGCTGATGCCCTGAGAAAGGTCGGCGCATCATCCCGAGAAAGGTCGGGTTCCAACTGGTGTCTTTGACAGAGGTCAGACACCCCCACAAAATAGATGCCTTGAGAAAGGTCGTCGCATCTCCCGAGAAAGGTTGGGTACCAACGGTGTCTTTGACAGAGGTCGACACCCCACAAAATAGATGCCCCGAGAAAGGTCGGCGCATCTCTGAGAAAGGTCGGGTACCAACGGGTGTCTTTGATAGAGGTCGAACACCCCCACAAATAGATACCCCGAGAAAGGTCGGCGCATCCTCCCGAGAAAGGTTGGGTTCCAACTGGTGTCCTTGACAGAAGTTAGACACCCCAACAAAGCTGATGCCCTGAGAAAGGTCGGCGCATCATCCCAAGAAAGGTCGGGTTCCAACTGGTGTCTTTGACAGAGGTCAGACACCCCCACAAAATAGATGCCTTGAGAAAGGTCGTCGCATCTCCCGAGAAAGGTTGGGTACCAACTGGTGTCTTTGACAGAGGTTAGACACCCCCACAAAATAGATGCCCTGAGAAAGGTCGGCGCATCTCCTGAGAAAGGTCGGGTACCAACTGGTGTCTTTGATAGAGGTCAGACACCCCCACAAATAGATACCCTGAGAAAGGTCGGCGCATCTCCCGTCACGGCGACCGAAGAAAGGTTCGGGTCCGAGACAAACCCTGATTGTTTTAACAGACGACCAAAGAATGGTTCGGGTCCTGGAAAAGCAATTTCTGGTCAAGACGACCGAAGAAAGATTTGGGTTTTAGACAAATTATTGATTGTTTTAATAGGCGACCGAAGAATGGTTTGAGTCCTGGGAAAGCAACCTCCTCATATCACCAGGTAAGATGACGCCTTGATACTTGCCAAACTCGGGGTTCACACCCTATCTCACTCACTCCCGGTAAGTAACTACAGGTATATTCTTATCTATCTTAGTATATATAAAGTTATATTGCTCTTTTCTGCATAGAATAATAGGTCCCAAATAAAATATAATCTGCTACGCATGCATGGATAAAATTTAGGCATCAGTTTGTTTTTGAATGCAACCTCTTGTTTTTGAATGCAACCTCTGCGAGCTCACATTCAAAGAGGGGCAGCTGTTGACACCTTAATTTTATTTAGGTTTATTTTATTTTATTAATTAATTTTTATTTTATTTTATTTTGTCTTTTCGGATAAATAATATAAAAAACCATATAAAAACAACAAAACAAAGCAAAAAACAGAAAAAGCAGCCCCTCCTCTAGGCCTCTGCCGGCCCAACCCACAACTCGGCTGCACCTTCATCTCCTTCCTCGCCCAACTGGGTGGGTAGCATGCCCCTGGAGCAGAAGGGAGGAACAGTAGCGCACGTGGAGCAGGGGGCAGCTAGCGTCGGATGGGGACGTGCGGGGGGTAGCGGCGTCGGATGGGGCGCCGGTTTGATCGGTGAAGGCCGCGGCGACCAATGGTCGAACTCCGTCGACCGGCCGCCCCTCGGCCTATAAATAGGTCGTCGATCCCAGCAGCCAAAACACACACAGACAGATCGAGAGAGGGAGAGTCGGATCTAGGGCTTGCAAACCTCGGACAACCCACTGAGAGACTTCAGGGGAGGTCTGAGGTCGAACAGCCAAGGATCCGAGGCTCACCAAAACAGAGGAGAGAGAGAGGCCGGCAAGCTCCGAGAGATCCCTTGAGAGACTTCGGGGAACTCAAAGAGTGAGCAAGGGCGAAGCGATCGGGTCGTGAGCTCAACGACCTCCCTCCGAGAGACTTCGGGGGAGGCCGGTGGCGTGCGAACCTAGATCTGCGAGGAGGAGAGGGTAGAGAGAGGGAGAGAGAAGGTGTCCCGGCCAGATCTGACCGAATCCAGGACCCGCCGTCGTCGTCGTTGTTCGCTGCTGTCGTCGCCATTGCCAACCGATCCCTGCCATCACCGTTCATCGTCCCCGTTTGAGGAAAGGTAAAAGGGTTGTCGCTGTTGTCTTTGTTGTTGCCGTTGCCGTCGTCGCCACCATCGCCGCCGTCGCCGCCGTAACGCGTCGGTTTCCCCCCCTCGGCGCTGTGGATTCGCAAACCCTAGGGTTTGCGATTTTCCGAGTCATGAAGCGGACCCGGATCCGAGTTGGGTCAGGTAGGGTTTCCGCAATTTTGGGGCGGCGGGAATCGGGTCGACGAGTCAAGTAGGGTTTCGCTGAACCGGGTCGTTGGGCCGGCCCGATTTTTCGAAAACAGGCTCTGGACCGGGAAAAAGAATGAAAAATAAAAAAAATAAAAAATAAAAAAAAAAAAATAAAAAAATAAAAAAATCGAGTTGGGCCCGCATAGCGGGCCCATCTACGTTTCAGGTCAACGACCTAGGTTGGGCGCAACCCGCGGACCCGACCGGGTCGGCTTTTCTATTATTTAAATAATATTTTAATAAATAAATAAAATAAATTTTTATTTAAAAAAAAAAAAAAAAATGATTTATTTTCAAAAAATATTAAAAAAAATAGTAAAAAATGTTTTATTTTCCTGAAAAATAAAAAAAAAATCAAAAATATTTCATATTTTCAAAAAATGGCAAAAATCCAAAAAAAAAAAAAATGCCAAAAAGACTTTTATTTTCTAAAAAATACCCAAAAATCCAAAAATCCCTTTTATGTCCAAAAAATGAGAAAAAGACCCAAAGAATGTTTTTCACCCCCAAAATGCATGAAAAATCCCCAAAGTATCCAAAAAAACCTCAGGGTTTAAACAAGATTAGGTACCGAAAGGGCATTAGTGATTAACTAGTGTAATCAAGTTCCTGATCCAAATTTCTCTGGTTGCGCAGGAGCGAGTATTTCTCCCGATACTTTGCTTGGGTTTCTAATCGACCCACCCCAAACCGATTAGTGGCGACTCCGTTTTAAAATTAATTTACAGGTTAAAAACTTAGACTATTAAAGTCGTGAATTGGTGGACTTGGGAGAGTCCGGGCCTAATAAATTCAGCCGAGCCATTAGCCTCCGCAAGGCGCCCGCCCCTGATGTGGGCGCTGAAAAAAGGAGGTCACGATAGTAGAAAAGGCATTATGCTCACCCACAACGAAATACACAAAAAAGAAGAAAAAGAGAGAGAGAGAGAGTAAAAAAGACCCAACTTTAACGCTTCTTCAAGAGGTTATATATATTGAAGTAGTCATTAATCACTTAATAGTTCTTTAACCGATAGAATAGAGTTTGCGGAAACAAGCTTGTGCGCCATATTTAGATAAGGAATCCTATGACGTTATGTCACAATATTATACACGATGATGCGTCTACGGGGCATGGTGGGAAAATATAAAATTGCACGAGATAGAATTTCAAACAAAGCAATGTCCAATCAAATCATTTTAGCTAAGGAAAAGTAAATCGACAATAAGTGACTATGATTCACTTTTGCCAGTTCGATCCTAAATTTTTTAATTTTATCAATTAAGTTATTAACATTTTCATGTTTTGCCAATTGAGTTAATCTAGCCAATTTTAGTCAAAAATCACTAATGCGGACGCCTTCAATTTTTAATAGTATTTTATTTTATTTTTTAATTTCTCTTTCTTCTTTTTCTTCTTTTTCCTCTTCCCTTCTCCCCTTGGTGATGACCAATGACTAGCCAGAGGCAAGAGTCAGCGAGGTCAACCTCACTAGCCTTGGTTGAGCCTTGCCGTGGTTGGGAGAGGCTCGACCTTGCTGGATTTTGTGAGACTCGCCCTCCTCGTAGTAGGTGAGGTTGGCCTCACCATGGCTAGACAATGCTCGAACTAGTCAGATCTAGTGAGGTCAAGCCTTGCTAGGGGCGGATGAGGCTTGACCTTGCCATTATTAAGTGACGTTAGCCTCACTGAATCTGATGATGGCGAGATTGTAGGCATGGCAAGGGAAAGTACTACAAGTAACACGTGCATCATAACTGGACTTATAGTAGTGGAGCATTAATATAGATGATATTGACTAACTATTTTGGCTTTTTTGTTATCTTAAAGCTTTAGAATCTTGGCAACTTGGAGAAGATCTGAGATAGTGGAGCCAAAAGAGATATGCTATTATTATATATGACCTACGTGAGCATTATTTTATCAATGGTGTTGTTGTCTATATTTAAGTATCGATTCCATGTGCCATTCTTATTTTTATTTGTATGTGAGTTGGCTGGATGAACTGAATGAGCACAATTGCAAAAGTTTAGGACTCACACTGGCTAAAAAAAAAAAAAGTTTAGGATTGAATCAGCAAAATTGCAATATATTTGAGACTTTTTTTCTTTTTTTTATATAATTCTTCTCACACAAAACTTGTAAATAAGAGATGTGGAATATTATTCCACCCCTCTCACGTACAAATAGAAATAAGAATGACATATGGAATTGATACTTTAAGACGGATGCGATCTTCGCTAAAGGTCGACGAGGGACCTCGTTGGTCCTTGCCTTTGGCTGGTTGCCAACGCTCGGCAACTGGCCAAAGAAAGAAGGGAAGAATTGAAAAAAAGGAAGAGAAAGAAAACAAAAGGGAAAAAGAAAAGAAAAGGACAAATAAATAATTGAAAAAATTATTAAAAATAATTTACGTTAGTGTCGATCGTGCCATGTAAGATGATTGACGTTTACGTTAATGATTTCAGGTCAAAATTGGCCAAATAAACTCAATTTGTAAAACATGAAAATGTTTATAATTTCATTGATATAATTAAAATATTTAAAATTGGGTTGTAAAAGTATAATAAATTTATGATTTTTTAAAGTCTTGGAATGGGATATGCTTTTTTATCCTAAGTTACTTTAACAACTTTTGAACTGCTCAAAGAAAAAGGCTACCCCGACAAGGACGTCACGATTTACTTCAGAAAAGGTGCGATCATGTCTTCTTATCATGCTTGGCTATAAAATAAAAATAAAAATGAACCGTGTCGTCGGTACCCCTTGACTGGTTTAGCACAAAATCTTTTATTAGCCCTAATCTTACGTAATTACAAACTCTAGAAGCTGGGGGTGACTCCTTTCTGTTTTGACGTAGGAAAAAGCACAAAGCGACAGGGCAAAAGAGTTGGAGTGGTTGGCTCGCAATCAAAATCGTCGAGTAACGACGCAATTAAGCTAGTGACTTCCAACCGAAGTGTCGATGAAATTTACTCCTTTTTTTCGGCCGTACGACATCTTCGGCGAGAGTGACCTGAGAGGCGAGCTGAGTCAGCTGAGACGCGAGAGTGAGAGAGAAAGGTGAAGCCAGGAGAGAGTCCGAGAGCTGAGAGGCGATGGAGAGAAAGGCGAGAGGCGACCGGCGCGAGAGAGTCGAGAGGTAGCCTATTTGATAGTGAGTCCGAGAGGTTATGGTTTTGTTTTGCTCCTAAGAACCACTGATGCACTGCTTTAGTTTAGAAAATTACGAGGAAAAATTACAAAAAATAAAAAGGGAAAATTAACTCATACCGGCACGGTCCGGTTTTTTGTGCAAATACGGGAACCCAACCAGTTATTGCCAATTCCCAATAACAAGTTTGGATCCTGTGAGAATCTCGGTTTAGTTCGGTTCTCGGTCTCACCCTTAATTCAATCTAAAAACTGAGTGAAGTGAGAGAAGAAACAAAAACGAAATTACAAGAGGTGAAGGAAATTGTATTTCTTTCCTTTTTCAGTAAAACAAATAGATATCAATGATTTAGAAGAAATTATTTATACGGATCATTTGCTTTATGAATTGAGCAAAATAAAAAAATTAGTAATGAAGTTAAAATATTTACTTCGTAATTTTTCTTTTGAGATTATGCCTGCATTTTGTGAATTTTTATAAAAAAATTTAGAGTAAACTTTATAAATGACTGATTTAGTGCCCAAATTTTATCACTTTTGTACGTAAATTATTAAAAAAAAAACTGTGTATTTAAGTGGCTCCCGGCAAGTCATATCGTTGATGCCGACCTTCTCCCCAGTGTAGTTAAAATTTTAAAAAATTAAAGAAAATGCACCATGAAGTATCTCCACTAACCATTCAATCTGAAAGAGAAAAATCGTTGACATGACATTTTTCAATATTTTTAGCGGTCCTGTGGCATTGATTTGATGTAAGGTGGATGCTGCATCAGCACAATTTCCCAAAATTAAAAGAACACGTTTAGAACTTGAACAGTGGCCCTCGCTAGGTTGTTTGAACGGCTTGGCAGCTCCAACCCACATTTGCCGGCAACGGCCATGGACCCTCGCCCTGGTCACTAAGCATCAACAAGGGCTGGCAACCCTCGCTGAACACAAGCCAAAGCCAACCATACTTGCTGAGAGCAAGGCCAATACATATTTTTGAATAATTGTGTTGGCATTTTTGTTATCTCTAAGCTTTTGAATCTTGACAACTGGAGAAGATCCGATGTAGTGGAGCCGAAAGAGCTATGATGATCTCAAATATGAACCAAGACCTCGTGACGACAAATTTGAAGTCCATGGGATGGCAACGTCACCATGCTTTTTCCATTGCGACGAGTCCTCACGAAGTTGCATATGGGTAAATAGATAATAAGCACAAGCAGACCTTTAGCATGGATTAGGGCCAAATGAGAAAAAAATCGAAAGAAATGAAACAACATTTTAAAGTCCTCTTCCACATAACTGTCCTTCCACAATCATACTTTAGATGCGTTAATCTTCTCCACTTGTTTGGACCAAAAACGTCATTAGAGAGAGTATCATTGGTTGAGGATGTAGCATCCACTAAGCTCGAAGCCTCGATATGTGTAAGAAGTTATGTCAGGGACACGTTAAGACACTTTCAAATTGAAAAAAAGTTTAATAAAAAAAAATGGAGTTGAATGAACACTTGCCGAAAAGCAACACCAAGATAATTTATTTTAAGAATAAGTGGTGATCAAGATAGTGTCGGTGTCATAATTATTATGCAACGCTCACTTTGATACAAATATTTTGCATATGACTATTTATGTGCCACAATGCTTAAGGAGCTATTACTTAAATAATTTTAATGGTGAAAAATCTGATGTGACTCATTGGTGTTGTACTTATAAATGGCATAAATTGACTGTCTTAAAGTTTTGATAAAGAAAATGTTAAAATAGTGTCGTGCATAATTTATGGACTAACGACATTATTAAATGCATCAATTTTTCACAAATTGAGAAATTGGGTTAAATTGATTCCTGAACATTACCTATGATTGATCCTCATATTTAATCAAACAGAAATAATCTAATTTCACAAAGCTACAAGCTCTATTGTTCAATTTAAGGATGATTGGTTCCACGATGGGTTGGCTCCTACTATGGAATCGAGAGCTAAGACTTTGTCCACTCAGACTGGGACCAATTATGCATAAAAGATTGTATTGAGCCAGTCTCAAAAGCAAAAAGAAGGTTAAATACATACTTTAGTGATGGTGTGATCTTCAAAGCGAACCAAATGTATTAAGGAAAGGGAAAGTAATTAGAACCAACAATCTCTTGTTGTAAGACAATCATGAGGACACAAAAGATCATTTGAAATGGTGAAAAGGCGGGAGAAGTACAATAAAAGTGTCTTAACTTGTGTATGGTGCTCACTTTACTGTCACAACTTTTTACGGGCTCACTTAAGTGTCACTTTTAAAAGAAAATGATTACTTATATGTCAACTCCAATCTAAGTTGACAGAAATTTGATGTGATGATATTTTATTAATTTTTAATCTTACATGGCTTGCCGACCTACCCGGTTAGCATATAATCTCTAAACAACGTTCTGGGGTAAGTTAAAAGATGATCATTTCAATGCTAGTTGTTGTAAAAAAAATGATAATTTTAGTGCCAATGGTTGTTAAAAAATGATCACTTTAGTGCCACTCTTAATGAAAAAGTGATCACTTTAGTACCAAAAAAATCTCTAAATGACGTCGTATGGCAAGTTAAGAAGTAATCACTTTAGTGTTAGTCATTGTAAAAGAATGATCCATTCATTGTCAATTTTAATTAAAAAGTAATCACTTCAGTGCTAAAAAATGCCACACCATATAAAAATTTTAATTATAAAAGCCATGTAATTTCTCTAGCCAAAAGAAGTTTGGGACAAAAGCCGTTACCTGTGCTGTATTTGTATGTCTAACAAAGAGCGTTCGTGTAAGAACCCTAGAATATTTCAGAGCAGCAACATGTCAAATGTTATGTTCCTACGAGTATTTGCGTGTGACATTCCTATCTAGGAGGAAAAGTTGGATGACAAAAGTCAGAAATGCATTCCGAATACAGTGACATAACTAAAGGTTATAAGCAATATAATTTAGTCATGGAAAAGGTAATTATCAATAGGAATGTCTAGTTTTTGAAGATGACGTCGGAACTAAAACCAAAGGGTGATCCTAGAAGCATAAGAGTAAAACCTTAAGGCCGCACGGGTCAGCCTACGTGTGATTGAGAGTGAATCGATCGGCCCGTGACACATGCATCACGAGGTGCATATCGTTTAGATGGACAAATTCATTGGTTCATTAGATAAGAAAATAACGATGAACGAGCGATCATGCCCACATCGAAATACACAGAAGAGAGAGAGAGAGAGAGAGAGAGAGAGAGAGAGAGAGAGAGAGAGTAAAAAAGACCCAACTTTAACGCTTCTTCTAGAGGTTATATATATTGAAGTAGTCATTAATCACTTAACAGTTCTTTAACCAATAGAAGAGAGTTTGCGGAAACAAGCTTGTCCGCTATATTTAGATAAGGAATCCTATGACGTTATGTCACATACTATACATGATGATGCGTCTACGAGGCATGGTGGGAAAATGTGAAGTTGCATGAGATAGAATTTCAAACAAAGCAATGTCCAATCAAATCATTCTAGCTAAGAAGAAGTAAATCGACAATAAGTGACTATGATTCACTTTTGCGAGTTCGATCCTAATTTTTTTAATTTTATCAATTAAGTTATTAAAATTTTCATGTTTTGCCAATTGAGTTAATCTAGCCAATTTTAGTCAAAAATCACTAATGTGGACGCTGGCAATTTTTAATAGTATTTTATTTTATTTTTTAATTTTTTTCTCTTTCTTTAATTTTTTTCTTCTTTTTCCTCTTCCCTTCTCCCCTTGGTGATGGCCAATGACTGGCCAGAGGCGAGAGTCGGTAAGGTCAACCTCACCAGCCTTGGTTGAGCCTTGCCATGGTTGGGCGAGGCTAGACCTTGCTGGATTTGGTGAGACTTGCCCTCCTCGTTGCTAGGGGAGGTTGGCCTCACCATGGCTAGACAAGGCTTGAATTAGTTAGATCTAGTGAGGTCAAGCCTTGCTAGGGGTGGATGAGGCTTGACCTTGCCATTATTAAGTGAGGTCAGCCTCACCGAATTTGATGATGGCGAGATTGTGGGCATGGCAAGGAAAAGTACTACAAGTAACACGTGCATCATAACTGGACTTATAGTAGTGAAGCATTAATATAGATGATATTGACTAACTATTTTGGCTTTTTTGTTATCTTAAGGCTTTAGAATCTTGGCAACTTGGAGAAGATCTGAGATAGTGGAGCCAAAAGAGATATGCTATTATTATATATGACCTACGTGAACATTATTTTATCAATGGATTTAAGTATCGATTTCAATGGGTGGTCTCAAGCCATGGACAAAGCAAGAGTTGAAGCGGTACAATGTGAGAGATCTCACTATAGCCATGACCGTAGCTGAGTCACTCGTGGAGTTCACGGCGTCGCCTTTCACATCCCAACCGGACACTCGTCTAAGGGACAAAGGCACTGGTGGGGGAGATCAGGGGAGATATAACCGCCCGATCGAAGGTAGACCACCACCAGCTGGTCCTCATCCTCACCGGGCTCATGTGGGGCCAAATGGAGGAGGGCAAAGGAAGATACGCTCGTATAGCTGTTTCTTTTGCGACGGTCCACAAATGGTGTGAGATTGCCCAAACAAGGCCAAGTTGGCTGCTCTTTGCAAAGAGAATGAGCCTAGGGAGGAAGCGTGGTTAGGATTGCTGTGACTCCTTAGCACGATCAAGGCCAAGAAGGCGAAGGAGCCTAAAGGCTTGATGTTCGCGAACGTGAATATCGGAGTGACCACGGTGAGTGCACTCATGAACACAGGAGCATCCGACATCTTCATCTCGGAGGAAGCCGCGAAGAAACTTAACCTACGGGTTGAGAAGGGAGTCGGTTGGCTCAAGACGGTGAATTCAAAGGAAGTCCCTGCGATCGGGGTTGCAAGGGACGTGGAGCTACAGCTTAGGTCATGGAAGGGGAAAGAGACTCTAGAGATAATTCCACTTGCCGACTACGATATTGTTATTGGAATCAAATTCCTAGATAGAATCCATGCGGTTGTAGTCCCGTTTGCCGAGTGCATATGCGTGGTGGACAAGAATAGCCAATGCGTGATCCTGGTCCATCGTGAGTCGGATCGTAATTGGAAGATGATCTCGGCCATGCGACTCATCAAAGGAGCAAGGAGGGGCAAAGTGACCTTCCTGCCAGCCTTGAAGATTAAGGAAGACAAGGGTGAAGGGAAAGAAGTCTCGACGGAAGCAACCCAAGTCCTCAACTCGTTCAAGGATGTTATGCCTTCGGAGCTGCCGAATAAGCTGCCACCCAAGAGAGAGGTAGATCACCGGATCGAGCTAGCGCTTGATGCTCGACTGCCTGCCATGGTGCCTTACCGTATGGTGTCGCTCGAATTGGAAGAGTTGAGGAAGCAACTCAAGGAGCTGCTCGACGCGGGCTACATACGGCAATCAAAAGCCCCGTTCGGTGCGTCGGTTCTGTTCCAAAAGAAGCACGGCGGGTCACTCCGGATGTGCATCGACTACCGGGCACTGAACAAGCTGATTGTGAAGAACAAGTATCCGATCCCGCTTATCTCGGATCTCTTTGATCAACTTGGGGGAGCTCAGTGGTTTACCAAGCTGGATCTCTGATCGGGCTACTATCAAGTTCGAATCGCTAAAGGGGACGAGCCAAAGATAGTCTGCGTGATGCGGTATGGATCCTACAAGTTCTTGGTAATGCCGTTCGGCTTGACCAACGCTCCGGCTACCTTTTGCACAATGATGAACAAGGTACTCCACCCTTTCCTAGATAGGTTTGTAGTGGTTTACCTAGACAATATTTTGAGATATAGTCAAACGTTGGAAGAGCATGTCGAACATATAAGGCAGATCTTCCAAACTTTGCGCGAGAACGAGTTATATGTTAAGTGCGAGAAGTGTGCTTTTGCCCAAGAGGAAGTTCCGTTCTTGGGGCACATCGTCGGAGGTGGGTGAGTGCGGATGGACAAGGCGAAGATCCAATCAATCGTCGAATGAGAGCCATCGAAGAAGGTGCCGACATTGAGGTCATTCCTGGGCCTCATCAACTATTACCGGGGATTCATCTGGAGCTACTCGAGCATCACCGTGCCACTCACAGACCTGCTGAAGAAGGAAAATATGTGGGAGTGGATGGATCGATGCCAAAGAGCATTCAACCGATTGAAGCAAGCTATGATCGAGGAGCCGGTGTTGGCATTGCCCGACCACACCAAACCTTATGAGGTGGAGATTGACGTATCTGATTATGCTATCAGTGGCGTTCTTATGCAGGATGGACATCCCGTGGCGTTCGAGTCCCGAAAGCTGAACGACACCGAGCGTCGATATACCGTCCAAGAGAAGGAGATGACCGCAGTGGTGCACTGCCTTCGGACGTGGAGATACTACATCCTAGGATCTAAGTTCATCGTGAGGATGGACAACGTAGCCACGAGTTACTTCCAGACCCAAAAGAAGTTGAGTCCTAAGCAAGCTCTGTTGGAGAAATCTTCTTGAAGTATTTTGAAGCTGACAAATCATTTCCATCAGTCTAGTCTGAAGGCTTGCGAGTCTGCTGTTTAAAGTCGAAGACCTCCTGGACAGCCGAGACTCAAGACTCAAAGTCTATCCTCATTGACAGTCTCTAATCCGTTGAAGAAAGGTTATCCCGAGAACTAGATATTTCATTAAGGATTTAATCTTATCAACAGGAGAAGATCTCGTGGCTGGAAAAGACATAACAGAGTCCTTTGATTGATCGAAGATTTACTCGATAATTGAAGATCCGGTGATTGCCTAAATATTATTGGAAGGTTCTACTTATGGAAACCGAGATCCTGATTGTATGGGCGAACATGATTGATGGGCTATCGACACGTTCTTTTAATAGCTCGAACAATCTTCCTAATTGATTCCGTCCAACGGGTAGATTGGAGGAATTCCTTTGGTAAGTGCCAACGGGTATGATGGCATAAATGAGTGTATAAGGAAGACGGTCTTAGTTGTTCAAGGTGTGCGCGATAGAAGAATTCCAAAGTCTGAAGCTCCTTTTTGTTTAGACAATTCCTTTGAGCAAATACTTGTATACGATAGAGAGTCTATATTTGTGAGAAATCTTGAGGAGGTGTGGTAGAACATCTACACTGTGGAATCAAGGCAAAGCTGTGCTGTAATTTCTCTTTTGTTCACAGTGGAATCCAGCCAATAGGCTGTCAGTGAAGAAGAGTGGACGTAGGCTTGATATAAGTCGAACCACTATAAACCGCGTGTTCAATTTTCTCTTCTCTCAGTCTTACTTTGATTATCGTTTGTCTCAAATCCATCAACTGTCTAGTATTGTGCAATTATCGAAGAAAAATCTTTTATATACCTATTCACCCCCTCTAGGTACTTATACTAGCAATATCAATTGGTATCAGAGCCTGTGTACTTACTTTATTTGAAGTGTTTTACTTCGTAGTAAAAGATCCATGGCTAGTATGCTAGCACCGGGGCTGATGGAAGGGCAAAGCAACACCAGACCACCCTACTTTGATGGAAAGGATTACAACATCCGGAAGAACAAGATGAAAGCTTTCCCTACGATCAAAGGATCCTCGGAATGGGACGTTATAGAAAAATGAATTACTCCTACCACTGCATCAATCTCTGAAAGAGGGAAAGAAACTGTTGAGACCAGCGGAATGACTCAGGAAGAGATAATCAAGAGACAAGCACTCGATGCAAAAAACAATTTACTCCTTATATTGTGCTTTGTCACCAACTGAATATAATAGAATATCTTCTTGTGTTACAGCAAAAGAAGTTTGGGACAGATTGCATATCACCTATGAAGGAAAGTCAGTGAAGGAAACAAGAATCAACATTCTTCTCGGTCAATACGAAGCCTTCAAAATGAAACCAGGAGAATCTATAACTGACATGTTTAGTCGCTTTACAGATATCGTGAATGGTCTTGAAAATCAAGGTCAACCAATTTCTGATCCCATGAAGGTAAACAAGCTACTGCGTGGACTCTCCAAGGATTGGAATCACATAAAGACTTCGATAAGAGAGACGCAAAGAATTATGCCACTATCGTCGACGAGCTGATTGGAACTCTTCATCTTATGAAGTGGAACGGATCAATGGAGATGAAGATCCAAAAGGTAAGAAATCCATTGCATTAAAATCAAATGATGATTCTGATGATATAGATTCTGAAGATGATATGGACGATGAGGAGCTTGCTCTCATGATAAGAAGATTTAGAAAACTGAATAGAAAAGGAAGAAGGTTCAACTCAAAGAAACAAAGCTTTCAAAGACAGCAGACCAAGTCTGTTGATGATGAGGAACCAAACAAAGATGTAGTCTGCTTTGAATGTAAGAAAAAGGGACACATCAGACCCAACTGTTCTCTTTTGAAGAAGAAGAGAGGAAAAGCTGAAAAATTTCGAAAAGCTCTCAAAGCCGAAACACGGGTGATACGAGTGTGAAGAAAGTGATAATGAATATGCCAATCTATGTCGATGGCACAATCATACTCGGACTGGATCAGACTCAGACAGTGAATTTGAGGTAAGTAATTTTAAAATTCCCGTCAAAGTTTCTAAATACATTGATGAACTGTGTTTTAGTCTTAAGACTTCTCTCAAAAGAATTTCCGAACTGAAAAAAGAAAACTCAGCTCTAAAACAAAAAGAAAACGTTTTAGAAGAAAGAGTTAAAAGTCTAGACTTGACTGTTTCCACTCTTAAAGAAAATGAAGATAATCTTTTAAAATAAAATGCTCTTTTAAAAAACTGACTTATCAAATATTTCAAAGAAATTTTCAATAGGGTCTGAAAAACTTGAAAAATTCTTTCAGCTCAAAGACCTTACTTCAATAAGTCCGGTTTAGGTATGACAGCAGAAACAATTCCCTTGATTGATTTTCCTAACGAGAGGCTTACAAAAATCATTTCAAGAAATTTTGTGTAAAATCTGTAGGTAGAAATGCTCTCAGATGTTCAAAGTGCAACAGTCCGGATCACTTTGAAAAAGAGTGTCCTATGGTTTGGAAACCTGTTAAGAAAATATGGGCTAATCGCTTATGTTACTAACACCAAATGACCCAAGAAAGTTTGGGTACCAAAGAAAGCTTGAGACTCTATGCAGGTCTCCGTCAAGAGAAAGGTAAAGTGGTATCTTGACAGCGGATGCTCAAGACACATGACAGGAGACTCAAATTGTTTTATAAAGCTTACTCAAGTAAATGGTGGAAAAGTTTCATTTGGAGGAAACAGCAAAGGAAGTATTGTGGGATTTGGAACTGTGAAAATTGGAAATCTCACAATAAGTAATGTCTCCTTAGTGGAAGGACTCAATTACAATCTTCTCAGCATTAGTCAATTGTGTGATACTGGTTTCAAGATCTTCTTTCAAGAAGGAATATGTTTTGGAATCGGTAAAGACTCTACTCGTCTTTCATGGGTCGAAGACATGGAAACATCTATCTTCGGATGTGAAACCAAATGAATCGCAATGTTTTATCTCAATTCAAGACGAAGCAAGCATATGCACGAGAAAGCTTGGTCATGTTAACATGAAGCAATTAGCCAAAATCTCATCAAAGCAGCTTGTTCGAGGTCTACCCAAATTACCTTATCAAAAGACTGATCCATGCACTCCATGTATTCTCAGGAAAGCGAGGTAAGAAATTCATTTAAGCCAATAAATCATATTTCTACTAATCATGTACTGCAGTTGCTGCATATGGATCTCTTCGGACCAACCAGAACACGTATTTGGAGGTAAGAAATATTGCCTAGTAATTGTGGACGATTACTCCGTTTTACTTGGGTATATTTCCTTGCAAGTAAATCCGAAACCTTCTCGTATTTTGAAAAATTTGCTAAAAAGGTTCAAAATGAAAAATGATGTGTTATCTCAAGTATAAGAACAGATCATGGAGGTGAATTTGAAAATCAAGATTTTACAAAATTTTGTGATGAATCGGCTTTAAGCATGTGTTCTCCTCTCCATATACTCCTCAGCAAAATGGAGTTGTGGAAAGAAAGAACATATCTCTTCAAGAAATGGCTAGAACTCTTTTTAATTGAAAGTAAGATTTCTTCACGATTTTGGGCTGAAGCCGTTTCAACAGCATGCTATATCATCAATAGAGTCTTCTTAAGACCTATTCTAGAGAAAACCCCTTATGAATTATTCAAAGATAAGAAGCCTATTGTTTCATACTTTCATGTATTCGGTTGCAAATGTTTTATATTAAAAAATGCAAAGATCGAGTTGGTAAGTTTGAAGAAAGATCGAGATGAAGGTATCTTCCTTGGATATTCTACATCAAGCAAAGCCTTCGAGTCTATAACAAGAAGAGCAAGTCTGTGGAGGAGTCAATGAATGTCAAATTTCAAGACTCAACGCAAGATGAATCAAGTCAGACTCATCAAGAAGAGTCCGAACCTGCTCTAGACCTTCCAAAGCTTACAACTCAAGAAGCATCTTAGACTCTGGAAAACCAGCATCAGGTTGTTCGTGAAGATCCAAACAAAGAGAGAGATCATCAACCAGACAAATCAACAAGTAACTGGAAGCATAAGTCCAGTCATCCCAAAGATCTTATTATCAGCGAAATTAATGAAGGAATTCGCACCAGATCAAAAAGGGGAGAAGAGTCTAGTGCTATGGCTCTCGTTTCTGAAATTGAACCAAAGAGCATAGAAGAAGCTTTATCTGATGAAAGCTGGATTGAAGCTATGCAAGAAGAGCTCAGACAGTTCAACATTAATGATGTCCGGGAATTAACATCCAAACCAAAAGGTAAAACTGTATTGGAGCTAAATGGGTGTTCGAAACAAGATGAATGAGAAAGGAAGAGTCGTACGAAACAAAGCAAGACTCGTGGCCAAGGGATATACGCAAGAAGAAGGAATAGACTATGATGAGACTTACGCACCGGTATCAAGGTTAGAAGCTATTCGACTATTACTTGCGTTTGCTTGTTATAAGAATTTCAGGTTATTCCAAATGGACGTCAAAAGCGCCTTCCTAAATGGATTTATCCATGAGGAAGTTTATGTGGAACAACCACCAGGGTTTGAAGACCCAAAGAAGCCGGACTCGGTCTTGGGCGAAAAGGCTTTGTATGGTTTAAAGCAAGCACCTCGAGCTTGGTACGATAGATTAAGTAAGTTCTTAATACAAAATGGTTTTGTCAAAGGTAAAGTAGATACGACTTTATTTATCAAAAAGGAAAACAAAAGTTTCTTACTTGTTCAAATATATGTGGATGATATCATTTTTGGATCCTCTAATGAAAATCTGTGCAAGAAATTTTCTAAGTCTATGCAGGATGAGTTTGAAATGAGTATGATGGGAGAGTTAACATTCTTTCTTGGTCTTCAAGTAAAACAATTGAAGGAATGAACTTTTATTTATCAAGAAAAATATGTTAATGATCTTGTCAAAAGGTTTGGACTGGAAAAGTGCAAAAAGACCGACATACCGATGTCAAGTTCTTTGAAGATAGACAAAGATGAAGAAGGGAAGAAAGTTGATCAAAAGCTGTACGGGAGCATCATTGGTTCACTTCTTTATCTTATCTTTTCTAGACCTGACATTTTGTTAAGTGTTTGCATCGTGCTAGGTTTCAATCGGATCCTAGAGAATCCCATCTCGGTCTGCGAAACGTATCATTAAATACGTTGCTTCCTCATCAAGCATTGGTCTTTGGTATCCTAAGAAGGGAGACTTTAATCTTAAGGATATTCGAGACGCAGATCTGGCGGTTGTAGAGTTGATAGAAAGAGCACTTGGGAACTTGCCGGTTGCTTGGAAACGGGGCGATGTCTTGGTTTTCAAGGAAACAAAGCACTTGTGTCTCTTTCAACAACGAAGCGAGTATGTAGCCCTTGGAAGCTGCTGTTCGCAAATTCTATGGATAAAACAATAGCTAAGAGACTTTGAAATTGAAGACTCATGCACGAGAGATTAATTGCGACAACACCAGCGCTATCAACCTCACCAAAAATCCAATTCTCCACTCAAGAGCAAAGCATATAGAGATTCGACATCACTTTATTAGAGACCATGTTCAAAATGGAGATGTTTCAATTCAATTTGTTGACTCAAAGAACCAACGGCGGATATATTCACAAAGCCTTTGGAGAAAAAATCAATTTGAATCTATCCGTTCCAAACTCAACATTTTGAGGTATGAGGATATCAAAGTCTAAAGACTTTCAGACTCAGACTTACAAGACTATCTGGTACGACCGTCAGACTGTAAGTCTTTCTCTCTTTAATCTCATCTTGAAAAGGTACGATCGTCGGATTGTGTTTAAATTGTTGCTATATTTTAATCGACGTAATTATGCATCGTTTCATTTTCAAAAAGGAAGTTATTTTTGAAATGGCTATTTTTTTGCGGAAAAAGACAGTTATTTTGAAAAGGCATTTTTTTTATTTCCTTTGTGACGGTTCGTTTATCTCTCCTTTTAACCGATCGTGCACTTCGATTCCTCTTCACTTTACTCTCAAAAACCCTAGAAAGCATCGATCCCCCATTCCCGTTTGTCTTCTTTGTTTAATCTTCAAAAAGTTGTCATCTTTCTTGGGAAAGTCAAGCAAGGAATCTTCCAAAAACTAAGAAAGATGTCATCTTCAAGAAAATCTTCGAGAATCGCAAGCAGGGGACCACGACGAATGAGTGAGGGGCCTACGCACTTCGATCTTACTGAAGAAGAAATGTCTCCAGAACAGTAACCGAGCCCACAACATTCTCAGCAGCGTCATTCTCCTCCATCTAGTCCTCAAGGCGTTGATCCATCCAAGAGAAGAAGAGCTCTCCTCGTTGAGGATGAAGATGATGAGGAAGACATCACCATCTCTGCAATGGCTTTGAAGAATTTAAGTCGTCTTGTTCCACGAAAGAATCGGAACAAATGATGAAAGAAGCGAGAGGAGAAGGAAGAAGAAGAAAGAGAAGTTGAAAAGAAGCGAGAGGAGGAAAGACCAAGAAGAAAGAAGAGAAGAAGGAGAACTGAGGAACACTCTTCTCCACTGTAGGCATGGAAACGAGGGGAGATCGGGAGAAAGGAGTGAAGTCTTAATATCCTAATGCAAGTGAAGGAGTCGATCGCTCACTGCGGACCCGGATGATGTTTATGCCTCTCGGTTTCCCGAAAAGAAGGTCATGAAGTTTCATCGCCAAACCTGCGAGATTATGCGATCTACCATCGACTGCATTTACTCCATCAGATCGAGCCGAAGCAAGTACTCAGACTGATAATGCAGCAGATTTTCGCAGAATCATGGATATTCTCTTGGAGATGCGAGGTCAAATTTATGCCTTGGGATGCGAGGTTCAAAACTTGCAGAATGCGGGTCAAGTTTCTTCATGTTCATTGAATGATAAGATCCAAGCCCTCTCTGTTCAAATTCAGGCTAATGCCAAGGGTGAGGAGATTGCACAACTGAAGGAAGACTTGAAACGGCCAGAAGGCATCGTTCAGTCTATGGAAGACTTCCAGCTTGTCCACGTTCCCAAGCAATCTTGACTTCATCTCATCCTTTTTAATGCTGACAAAAAGGGGGAGAGATGCAAGATTTGAACAAATTTTCAATCATTAAACTTTTAATCATGTGTTTGTTGGATTGTTTTGTTGTTTGAACTCTGTTTGACTTTGTTTTGTGTCTGGATGAGAACTGAACTAGACTTGGACTTGACTGCTTCTATTAACTAGTATTGATATCTTATGGATGGCTTTATATCGTATACTAGACTAACCTATTTTCTGTGGTTGCAGATTCTAGTGTTATTCATTTAGCCATTTATCTCTATAAGATATGCATATATGTTTGAGAAATGTTTTGCAGGTCAAAGTTATCCAAATCTGCAGGAAAGTTTTATCACCATCAAAAAGGGGGAGATTGTCGGAGAAATCTTCTTGAAGTGTTTTGAAGCTGAAAAATCGTTTCCATCAGTCTAGTCTGAAGGCTTATAGACTCTGCTGTTTAAAGTCTGAAGATCTCCGGACAGCCAGACTCAAGACTCAAAGTCTATCCTCATTGACAGTCTCTAATCCGTTGAAGAAAGGTTATCCAGAACTAGATGTTTCGTTAAGGATTTAATCTTATCAACAGGAGAAGATCTCGTGGCTGGAAAAGACATAACAGAGTCCTTTGATTGATCGAAGATTTACTTGATAATTGAAGATCCGGTGATTGCCTAAATATTATTGGAAGGTTCTACTTATGGAAACCGAGATCCTGATTGTATGGGCGAACGGGATTGATGGGCTATCGACATGTTCCTTTAATAGCTCGAACAATCTTCCTAATTGATTCCGTCCAACGGGTAGATTGGAGGAATTCCTTTGGTAAGTGCCAACGGGTATGATGGCATAAAGGAGTATATAAGGAAGATGGTCTTAGTTGTTCAAGGTGTGCGCGATAGAAGAATTCCAAATTCTAAAGCTCCTTTTTGTTTAGACAATTCCTTTGAGCGAATACTTGTATACAAAAGAGAGTCGATATTTGTGAGAAATCTTGAGGAGGTGTAGTAGAACATCTACACTGTGGAATCAAGGCAAAGCTGTGCTGTAACTTCTCTTTTGTTCATAGTGGAATCTAGCCAATAGGCTGTCAGTGAAGAAGAGTGGACGTAGGCTTGATATAAGCCGAACCACTATAAACCGCGTGTTCAATTTTCTCTTCTCTTAGTCTTACTTTGATTATCGTTTGTCTCAAATCCATCAACTGTCTAGTATTGTGCAATTATTGAAGAAAAATCTTTTATATACCTATTCACCCCCCTCTAGGTACTTATACTAGCAATATCAAGCTCGATGGCAAGACTTCCTAGCGGAGTTTAACTACGCGTTGGAGTACCAGCCGGGGAAGGCCAACTCAGTGGCCGACGCGTTGAGCTGAAAGATGGAGCTGATGAGCCACACGATGAGTCGATCGAGTTGTCCTTAGGTCGATCGCATCAAAGAAGGGCTAGAGCATGATCCAAGAGCCCAAGCTCTTATCGGGTATACCAAGGAATGTAAGACTTGACAATTCTGGTGTGAGAACGAGCTCCTCTACACCAAGGGAAGGCGACTGTATGTGCCTTTATATGGGAAGCTAAAGAAGGAGATCTTGCGCGAGTGCCATGACTCGAAGTGGGCAGGTCATTAAGGGATCCACCGCAGGTTGGCCCTTGTCGAAGATCGTTACTACTGGCCTCAAATGCGGGACGACGTGGAGGCATATGTGAAGACTTGTCTAGGTATGCCAATAAGATAAGCTGGAGCAACGGTCGTCGCCAGGTTTGCTGGAACCACTTCCTGTTCCAACTCGTCCATGAGAAAGCATTTCCATGGACTTCATCGTCAAGCTGCCAAAGTTCGAAGGGTGTCGGACTCTAATGGTGGTGGTCAACCGGTTCTTAAAGTATGCAACTTTTGTGCCTGCAACAAAGGATTGCTCGGGCGAGGAGGCGGCCAAGTTGTTCATGAAACATGTGGTGAAGTGCGGGGAGTGCCACAAACGATCATGAGCGATCGAGATCCCCGCTTCACGAGACATTTCTGGTCTGAGTTGTTCAAGCTGCTGGGGTTGGAGCTTAACATGTTAATGAATTTGCATCCCCAAACCGACGGTCAGACGAAGCAAGTCAATGCTCTCTTGGAGATCTACCTCCGACACTACATGAGCACGACGCAAGCGAATTGGGCGAAGTTGATCAATGTAGTCCAATTCTCCTACAACTTGCAACGGAGCGAGTCGACCAATTAGAGTCCGTTCGAGGTTGAAACTGGGCAGCAACCGAACACCCCGAGCACAATTGCTTCGGGCTACTAGGGGAGTAGTCTGCCCGCGTACAAGTTCACCAAGAACATGCAAGAAGAGACAGACTTGGCACGGGCGTGTCTACACAAAGCCTCCAAGCGCTTGAAGAAATGGGTGGATAAGAAGCGACGGCACGTGGAGTTCCAAGCTGAGGACTAAGTGTTGGCCAAGCTGCATGTGGTCCTTTGGTACAAGAACGTGCATAAGGGGTTGATCCGTCACTACGAGGGGCCATTTCGAGTGCTACAACGGGTTGGAAAGGTCGCATACAAGTTGGAGCTACCACTAAAGCTAAAGGTGCATCCGGTTTTCCATGTAAGTATGCTTAAACCCTTCGAAGTTGATGAGGAAGACCCAGATCGAGGGGAGTCACAACGAGCGCCGCTCGGGGCAAAGACCTCATATGATTGAGAAGTCAAAAGCATCTTGGCGGATTGAGTCATACGGAAGAGGTATTGCGCGGCCAAGTGTGAGTATTTGATCCGATGGAAGGGTCTTCGGAGAGTGAAGCCAATTGGGAGCCCGAGGAGAGTCTTTGGCAGTACAAGAAAGAGATTGAAGCCTTTCACGCCGAAGACGTGACGAGGGTGTCACCTAATTAGGTGGGGGAGAATGTCACGGTCCAAAAGAAAGCATGTCCAAGAGGTTTCCATGGCACAGGCGTGACACGTTAATGACCCTTGGCTTATGTCCTCGAGACATAGCGTATTCTCTTAGGGGCGGTCAATACTATATTTGTACGCATACGTTATAAATGCGAGTAGCTGGTAGTTGGTAATAAGTGCCGGTAGTTGGTAGATGGGGAGGTGCAATCTTCACCGTTAGATCTAAGGGAGATTTACGGATATAGTTTATCTTATATTTGTATATAAAGGGTCTCCTCCCTCATTGTAATTCATTCATAAGCAATACAAAAACCAGAGCTTCTCTCTCTACATACTAGTCTTGTGGGTCGAGTGTTGAAAGGCTGCTTAAGGGTAAAACCTTAAGGCCGCACGGGTCAGCCTACGTGTGATCGAGAGGGAATCGATCGGCCCGTGACACATGCATCACGAGGTGCACATCGTTTAGATGGACAAATTCATTGGTTTGTTAGATAAGACAATAACGATGAACGAGCGATCATGCCCACAGTGAAATACACATCGAGAGAGAGAGAGAGAGAGAGAGAGAGAGAGAGAGAGAGAGAGTAAAAAAGACCCAACTTTAATGCTTCTTCTAGAGGTTATATATATTGAAGTAATCAATTAATCACTTAACAGTTCTTTAACCAATAGAAGAGAGTTTGTGGAAACAAGCTTGTCCGCTATATTTAGATAAGGAATCCTATGACGTTATGTCACATATTATACACGATGATGCGTCTACGAGGCATGGTGGGAAAATATGAAGTTGCATGAGATAGAATTTCAAACAAAGTAATGTCCAATCAAATCATTCTAGCTAAGAAGAAGTAAATCGACAATAAGTGACTATGATTCAATTTTGCCAGTTCGATCCTAAATTTTTTAATTTTATCAATTAAGTTATTAAAATTTTCATGTTTTGCCAATTGAGCTAATCTAGCCAATTTTAGTAAAAAATCACTAATGTGGACGCTGGCAATTTTTAATAGTATTTTATTTTATTTTTTAATTTTTTTCTCTTTCTTTTTTTTTTCTTCTTTTTCCTCTTCCCTTATCCCCTTGGTGATGGCCAATGACTGGCCAGAGGCGAGAGTCGGTAAGGTCAACCTCACCAGCCTTGGTTGAGCCTTGCCGTGGTTGGGCGAGGCTGGACCTTGCTGGATTTGGTGAGACTTGCCCTCCTCATTGCTAGGTGAGGTTGGCCTCACCATGGCTAGACAAGGCTTGAATTAGTTAGATCTAGTGAGGTCAAGCCTTGCTAGGGGTGGATGAGGCTTGACCTTGCCATTATTAAGTGAGGTCAGCCTCATCGAATCTGATGATGGTGAGATTGTGGGCATGGCAAGGAAAAGTACTACAAGTAACACGTGCATCATAACTGGACTTATAGTAGTGAAGCATTAATATAGATGATATTGACTAACTATTTTGGTTTTTTTGTTATCTTAAGGCTTTAGAATCTTGGCAAATTGGAGAAGATCTGAGATAGTGGAGCCAAAAGAGATATGCTATTATTATATATGACCTACGTGAGCATTATTTTATCAATGGTGTTGTTGTCCATATTTAAGTATCGATTCCACGTGCCATTCTTATTTTTATTTGTATGTGAGTTGGCTGGATGAACTGAATGAGCATAATTGCAAAAGTTTAGGACTTAAACTGGCTAAAAAAAAGTTTAGGATTGAATCAGCAAAATTACAATATGTTTAGGACTTTTTGTCCTTTTTTTATATAATTCTTCTCACACAAAACCTATAAATAAGAGATGTGGAATATTATTCCACCCCTCTCACGTACAAATAGAAATAAGAATGACACATGGAATTGATACTTTAAGACGGATGCAATCTTCGCTAGAGGTCGACGACGGACCTAGTTGGTCCTTGCCTTTGGCTGGTTGCCAACGCTCGGCAACTGGCCAAAGAAAGAAGGGAAGAATTGAAAAAAAGGACGAGAAAGAAAACAAAAGGGAAAAAGAAAAGAAAAGGACAAATAAATTATTGAAAAAATTATTAAAAATAATTTACGTTAGTGTCGGTCATGCTATGTAAGATGATTGACGTTTACGTTAATGATTTCAGGTCAAAATTGGCCAAATAAACTCAATTTGTAAAACATGAAAATGTTTATAATTTCATTGATATAATTAAAATATTTAAAATTCGGATGTAAAAGTATAATAAATTTATGATTTTTTAAAGTCTTGGCATGGGATATGCTTTTTTATCCTAAGTTACTTTAACAACTTTTGAACTGCTCAAAGAAAAAGGCTACCCCGACAAGGACGTCACGATTTACTTCAGAAAAGGTGCGATCATGTCTTCTTATCATGCTTGGCTTTAAAATAAAAATAAAAATGAACCGTGTCGTCGGTACCCCTTGACTGGTTTAGCACAAAATCTTTTATTAGCCCTAATCTTACGTAATTACAAACTCTAGAAGCTGGGGGTGACTCCTTTCTGTTTTGACGTAGGAAAAAGCACAACGCGACAGGGCGAAAGAGTTGGAGTGGTTGGCTCGCAATCAAAATCCTCGAGTAACGACGCAATTAAGCTAGTGACTTCCAACCGAAGTGTCGATGAAATTTACTCCTTTTTTTCGGCCGTACGACATCTTCGGCGAGAGTGACCTGAGAGGCGAGCTGAGTCAGCTGAGACGCGAGTGAGAGAGAAAGGTGAAGCCAGGAGAGAGTCCGAGAGCTGAGAGGCGATGGAGAGAAAGGCGAGAGGCGACCGGCGCGAGAGAGTCGAGAGGTAGCCTATTTGATAGTGACTCCGAGAGGCTATGGTTTTGTTTTGCTCCTAAGAACCACTGATGCACTGCTTTAGTTTAGAAAATTACGAGGAAAAATTACAAAAAATAAAAAGGAAAATTAACTCATACCGGCACGGTCCGGTTTTTTGTGCAAATACGGGAACCCAACCAGTTATTGCCAATTCCCAATAACAAGTTTGGATCCTGTGAGAATCTCGGTTTAGTTCGGTTCTCGGTCTCACCCTTAATTCAATCTAAAAACTGAGTGAAGTGAGAGAAGAAACAAAAACGAAATTACAAGAGGTGAAGGAAATTGTATTTCTTTCCTTTTTCAGGAAAACAAATAGATATCGATGATTTAGAAGAAATTATTTATACGGATCATTTGCTTTATGAATTGAGCAAAATAAAAAAATTAGTAATGAAGTTAAAATATTTACTTTGTAATTTTTCTTTTGAGATTATACCTGTATTTCGTCAAATTTTTATAAAAAAAATTAGAGTAAACTTTATAAATGACTGATTTAGTGCCCAAATTTTATCACTTTTGTACGTAAATTATTAAAAAAAAAACTGTATATTTAAGTTACTCCGGCAAGTCATATCGTTGATCCCGACCTTCTTTTCAAGTGTGGTTAAAATTTTAAAACTTGTAAAGAAAATGCACCATGAAGTATCTCCACTAACCATTCAATCCGAAAGAGAAAAAATGTCGACATGACATTTTTCAATATTTTTAGGCGTCCTGTGGCATTGATCTGATGTAAGGCGGATGCTGCATCAGCACAATTTCCCAAAATTAAAAGAACACGTTTAGAACTAGAACAGTGGCCCTCGCTAGGTTGTTTGAACGGCTTAGCACCTCCAAGCCACATTTGCCGGCAACGGCCATGGACCGTCGCCCTGGTCACTAAGCATCAACAAGGGCTGGCAAGCCTCGCTGAACACAAGCCAAAGCCAACCATACTTGCTGAGAGCAAGGCCAATACATATTTTTGAATAATTGTGTTGGCATTTTTGTTATCTCTAAGCTTTTGAATCTTGACAACTTGGAGAAGATCCGATGTAGTGGAGCCGAAAGAGCTATGGTGATCTCAAATATGAACCAAGACCTCGTGACGACAAATTTGAAGTCCATGGGATGGCAACGTCACCATGCTTTTTCCATTGCGACGAGTCCTCACGAAGTTGCATATGGGTAAATAGATAATAAGCACAAGCAGACCTTTAGCATGGATTAGGGTCAAATGAGAAAAAAAATCGAAAGAAATGAAACAACATTTTAAAGTCCTCTTCCACATAACTGTCCTTCCACAATCATACTTTAGATGCGTTAATCTTCTCCACTTGTTTGGACCAAAAACGTCATTAGAGAGAGTATCATTGGTTGAGGATGTAGCATCCACTAAGCTCGAAGCCTCGATATGTGTAAGAAGTTATGTCAGGGACACTTTAAGACACTTTCAAATTGAAAAGAAGTTTAATAAAAAAAAAATGGAGTTGAATGAACACTTGCCGAAAAGCAACACCAAGATAATTTATTTTAAGAATAAGTGGTGATCAAGATAGTGTCGGTGTCATAACTATTATGCTACGCTCACTTTGATACAAATATTTTGCATATGACTATTTATGTGCCACAATGCTTAAGGAGCTATTACTTAAATAATTTTAATGGTGAAAAATCTGATGTGACTCATTGGTGTTGTACTTATAAATGGCATAAATTGACTGTCGACATTTGATAAAGACAATGTTAAAATAGTGTGGTGCATAATTTATGGACTAACGACATTATTAAATGCATCAATTTTTCACAAATTGAGAAATTGGGTTAAATTGATTCCTGAACATTACCTATCATTGATCCTCATATTTAATCAAAGAGAAATAATCTAATTTCACAAAGCTACAAGCTCTATTGTTCAATTTAAGGATGATTGGTTCCACGATGGGTTGGCTCCTACTATGGAATCGAGAGCTAAGACTTTGTCCACTCGACTGGGACCAATTATGCATAAAAGATTGTATTGAGCCAGTCTCAAAAGCAAAAGAAGGTTAAATACATACTTTAGTGATGGTGTGATCTTCAAAGTGAACCATATGTATTAAGGAAAGGGAAAGTAATTAGAACCAACAATCTCTTGTTGTAAGACAATCATGAGGACACAAAAGATCATTTGAAATGGTGAAAAGGCGGGAGAAGTACAATAAAAGTGTCTTAACTTGTGTATGGCGCTCACTTTACTATCACAACTTTTTACGGGCTCACTTAAGTGTCACTTTTAAAAGAAAATGATTACTTATATGTCAACTCCAATCTAAGTTGACAGAAATTTGACGTGATGATATTTTATTAATTTTTTAATCTTACATGGCTTGCCGACCTACCCGGTTAGCATATAATCTCTAAACAACGTTCTGGGGTAAGTTAAAAGATGATCATTTCAATGCTAGTTGTTGTAAAAAAATGATAATTTTAGTGCCAATGGTTGTTAAAAAATGATCACTTTAGTGCCACTCTTAATGAAAAAGTGATCACTTTAGTACCAAAAAAATCTCTAAATGACGTCGTATGGCAAGTTAAGAAGTAATCACTTTAGTGTTAGTCATTGTAAAAAGAATGATCCATTCATTGTCAATTTTCATTAAAAGTAATCACTTTAGTGCTAAAAAATGCCACACCATATAAAAATTTTAATTATAAAAGCCATGCAATTTCTCTAGCCAAAAGAAGTTTGGGACAAAAGCCGTTACTTGTGCTGTATTTGTATGTCTAACAAAGAGCGTTTGTGTAAGAACCCTAGAATATTTCAGAGCAGCAACATGTCAAATGTTATGTTCCTACGAGTATTTGCGTGTGACATTCCTATCTAGGATGAAAAGTTGGATGACAAAAGTCAGAAATGCATTCCGTATACGGTGACATAACTAAAGGTTATAAGCAATATAATTTAGTCATGGAAAAGGTAATTATCAATAGGAATGTCTAGTTTTTGAAGATGACGCCAGAACTAAAACCAAAGGGTGATCCTAGAAGCATAACGATCGAAGATGAACCATTTCTAGGAGTAAAAGAAAAATCTTCAACTGAAGATCCACCACCTTCGCTTGGAAGTTCATCCTCTTCCAACATCGTGTGCAATAGGGTGAACTTGAGACAGAGTTGAGATTCGGATTCTCCGTTTCTCTTCCTCCATTCTAACAAATTTTGGTTCGTGGATGAAACCGAGGTTTATTTCATGCTTGAAAGTGCCAATTAGTAGCTAGAACAATAAATTGTGATGATACAGAATGAACCTAGTGAGGACTTTCACGAAGGGCGGGGATTTGAAAGCGATTCATCGACGAAGGAATTGATGTATAAATGGCAGAAGCAGAGAGTTAGCTTCGAGGGGCGATTGGTTTGACGTGATTCAATAGCTGATGAATGGGACTGAGGTTGCGGGCACAAACCGGGATAGGGGATCCTACATCTTCATTGATTCGATGACCTTCATCTTGGTGATAATGAATCCGTGGAAGTGTTGATGAAATTTACTCCCTTTGTGGGCCGTACGAAATCTTAATGCGATTACTCGAGGATTTGTAGGAAGTGACTTGGAGAACATGAGTACGAGCCATGTGTCATGACCCGAAAGAAAGCATGTCCAAGAGGTTTCCATGGCATGGGCGTGACACGTTAATGACCCTCGGCTTATGTCCCCGAGACGTAGAATATTCTCCTAGGGGCTGGCGATACTGTATTTGTACGCATACGTTATAAATATGAGTAGCTGGTAATTGGCAATAAGTGCCGGTAGTTGGTAGATGGAGAGGTGCAATCTCCACCGTTAGATCTAAGGGAGATCTACGGATACGGTTTGTCTTATACTTGTATATAAATGGGTCTCATCCCTCATTGTAATTTATTCACAAGCAATACAAAAACTAGAGCTTCTCTCTCTAAGAGTTTCTCTCTCTACATACGAGTCTTGTGAGTCGAGTGTTGAAAGGCTGCTTAGGGGTAAAACCTTAAGGCCGCATGGATCACCCTACGTATAATCGAGAGTGAATTGATCGGCCCGTGAGAAGTGGTATCAGAGCTGATTTGTGATCCAAGCATAAGTGCAATGGTTGAACCACGATCTGATGAGGCGCTGGCCATGGGTGGTGACTACGCTGATCGTGAGTGGAACGCCGAGAAGGCTGGTGCCAAGGGGAAGAAGATCCGTGGTGGTTCGAGGGATCCAATGGGGGATCTTGCATAACGGATGGTGAAGCTAGAGTTGTTCGTCTCCGATGTCCAAGAATCGGTCGATGACCTGACCTAGACCGTGGACGGAGTTGACGCCGGAAGGGAGGAGCTGGTTGCAGATGTGCAAGAGCTCAAGACCATCATGGGAGAACTCCGCCACGAGTTGCTGGGGACCCTACAGGAGGAACTCGCACAGCGGTACGAACCCTTGGAGGCCACGATGGCGGCCATGCGCGCGGAGATAGCGGAGCTTACGGGTAAGCTTGCCAAAGCACAAGCTGCACGCTTGAATGGGGTGATCACGGTGCAAGGTCCACGAGTGGACACGCCGAAGCCAAAGGAGTTCCGGGGCTCGCGAGTGGCCAAGAATGTTGACAACTTTTTGTGGTACATGGAGTGGTACTTCCAAATCATGGGAATCAACGACGACCAAACACGGGTAAACACTACATCTATGTACTTAGGGGATAGTGCTTTGTTGTGGTGGCATCGTCGGTCGGATGATAGGTGTGTGAATCCTATCGCGACCTGGGGTGGTTTCGTCGAGGAGTTTAGACGGAACTACTTTCCCTCTTATGCGTAGGAGGAAGCTCGTGACGAGTTGAAGCGACTCGAGCGAAAGGTGGTGTGCGCAATTACATCAAGCGGTTTTTGGAGTTACTGCTCCAAATCCCCTCGATGAATGAAGTTGAGGCGTTTCACAAGTTCATGGGTGGTCTCAAGCCATGGACAAAGCAAGAGTTGAAGCGGTACAATGTGAGAGATCTCACTACGGCCATGACCGTAGCTGAGTCACTCGTGGAGTTCACGGCGTCGCCTTTCACATCCCGACCGGACACTCGTCTAAGGGACAAAGGCACTGGTGGGGGAGATCAGGGGAGATATAACTGCCCGACCGAAGGTAGACCACCACCAGCTGGTCCTCATCCTCACCGGGCTCATGTGGGGCCAAATGGAGGAGGGCAAAGGAAGGTACGCTCGTATAGCTGTTTCTTTTGCGACGGTCCGCACATGGCGTGGGATTGCCCGAACAAGGCCAAGTTGGCTGCTCTTTGCAAAGAGAATGAGCCTAGGGAGGAAGTGCGGTTGGGATCGCTGCGACTCCTTAGCACGATCAAGGCCAAGAAGGCGAAGGAGCCTAAAGGCTTGATGTTCGCGAACGTGAATATCGGAGTGACCACGGTGAGTGCACTCATGAACAAAGGAGCATCCGACATCTTCATCTCGGAGGAAGCCGCGAAGAAACTTAACCTACGGGTTGAGAAGGAGTCGGTTGGCTCAAGACGGTGAATTCAAAGGAAGTCCCCGCGATCGGGGTTGCAAGGGACGTGGAGCTACGGCTTGGGTCATGGAAGGGGAAAGAGACTCTAGAGATAATTCCACTTGCGACTACGATATTGTTATTGGAATCAAATTCCTAGATAAAATCCATGCGGTTGTAGTCCCGTTTGCCGAGTGCATATGCGTGGTGGACAAGAATAGCCAATGCGTGATCCCGGTCCATCGTGAGTCGGATCGTAATTGGAAGATGATCTCGGCCATGCGACTCATCAAAGGAGCAAGGAGGGGCAAAGTGACCTTCCTGCCAGCCTTGAAGATTAAGGAAGACAAGGGTGAAGGGAAAGAAGTCTCGACGGAAGCAACCCAAGTCCTCAACTCATTCAAGGATGTTATGCCTTCGGAGCTGCCGAATAAGCTGCCACCCAAGAGAGAGGTGGATCACCGGATCGAGCTAGCGCTTGATGCTCGACCGCCTGCCATGGTGCCTTACCGTATGGCGTCGCCCGAATTGGAAGAGTTGAGGAAGCACCTCAAGGAGCTGCTCGACGTGGGCTACATACGGCCATCAAAAGCCCCGTTCGGTGCACCGGTTCTATTCCAAAAGAAGCACGGCGGGTCACTCCGGATGTGCATCGACTACCGGGCGCTGAACAAGCTGATTGTGAAGAACACATCGTCGGAGGTGGGTGAGTGCGGATGGACAAGGCGAAGATCCAATCAATCGTCGAATGAGAGCCATCGAAGAAGGTACCGACATTGAGGTCATTCCTGGGCCTCATCAACTATTACGACGATTCATCCGGAGCTACTCGAGCATCACCATGCCACTCACGGACCTAATGAAGAAGGAAAATGTGTGGGAGTGGATGGATCGATGCCAAAGAGCGTTCAACTGATTGAAGCAAGCTATGATCGAGGAGCCGGTGTTGGCGTTGCCCAACCACACCAAACCTTATGAGGTAGAGATTGACATATCTGATTATGCTATCAGTGGCGTTCTTATGCAGGATGGACATCCGATGGCGTTCGAGTCCCGAAAGCTGAACGACACCGAGCGTCGATATATCGTCAAAGAGAAGGAGATGACCGCAGTGGTGCACTGCCTTCGGACGTGGAGATACTACATCCTAGGATCGAAGTTCATCGTGAGGACGGACAACGTAGCCACGAGTTACTTCCAGACCCAAAAGAAGTTGAGTCCTAACCAAGCTCGATGGCAAGACTTCCTAGCGGAGTTTAACTACGCGTTGGAGTACAAGCCGGGGAATGCCAACTCAGTGGCCGACGCGTTGAGCTGAAAGATGGAGCTGATGAGCCACACGATGAGTCGATCGAGTTGTCCTTAGGTCGATCGCATCAAAGAAGGGCTAGAGCATGATCCAGAGCCCAAGCTCTTATCGGGTATACCAAGGAATGTAAGACTTGACAATTCTGGTGTGAGAACGAGCTCCTCTACACCAAGGGAAGCGGCGTATGTGCCTTTATATGGGAAGCTAAAGAAGGAGATCTTGCGCGAGTGCCATGACTCGAAGTGGGCGGGTCATTAAGGGATCCACCGCGGGTTGGCCCTTGTCGAAGATCGTTACTGCGGCCTCAAATGCGGGACGACGTGGAGGCATATGTGAAGACTTGTGCAGTATGCCAATAAGATAAGCTGGAGCAACGGTCGTCGCCGGGTTTCTTTGGAACCACTTCTGTTCCAACTCGTCCATGAGAAAGCATTTCCATGGACTTCATCGTCAACTTTGCCAAAGTTCGAAGGGTGTCGGACTCTAATGGTGGTGGTTGATCGGTTCTTAAAGTATGCAACTTTGTGCCTGCAACAAAGGATTGCTCGGGCGAGAGCGGCCAAGTTGTTCATGAAACATGTGGTGAAATCTTGGAGAGTGCCACAAACGATCATGAGCAATAGAGATCCCCGCTTCACGAGACATTTCTAGTTTGAGTTGTTCAAGCTGCTGGGGTTGGAGCTTAACATGTCAATGAATTTGCATCCCTAAACCGACGGTCAGACGGAGCAGGTCACTTGATTAGGTGGGGGAGAATGTCACGGCCCGAAAGAAAGCATGTCCAAGAGGTTTCCATGGCACAGGCGTGACACGTTAATGACCCTTGGCTTATGTCCTCGAGACGTAGAGTATTCTCTTAGGGGCGGTCGATACTATATTTGTATGCATACGTTATAAATGCGAGTAGCTGATAGTTGTCAATAAGTGCCAGTAGTTGGTAGATGGGGAGGTGCAATCTCCACCGTTAGATCTAAGGGAGATTTACGGATATGGTTTATCTTATACTTGTATATAAAGGAGTCTCCTCCCTCATTGTAATTCATTCATAAGCAATACAAAAACCAGAGCTTCTCTCTCTACATACGAGTCTTGTGAGTCAAGTGTTGAAAGGCTGCTTAAGAGTAAAACCTTAAGGCCGCACGGGTCAGCCTACGTGTGATTGAGAGTGAATCGATCGGCCCGTGACACATGCATCACGAGGTGCACATCGTTTAGATGGACAAATTCATTGGTTCATTAGATAAGACAATAACGATGAACGAGCGATCATGCCCACAGCGAAATACACACAAAGAGAGAGAGAGAGAGAGAGAGAGAGAGAGAGAGAGTAAAAAAGACCCAACTTTAACACTTCTTCTAGAGGTTATATATATTGAAGTAGTCATTAATCACTTAACAGTTCTTTAACCAATAGAAGAGAGTTTGCAGAAACAAGCTTGTTCGCTATATTTAGATAAGGAATCCTATGACGTTATGTCACATACTATACATGGTGATGCATCTACGAGGCATGGTGGGAAAATGTGAAGTTGCATGAGATAGAATTTCAAACAAAGCAATGTCCAATGAAATCATTCTAGCTAAGAAGAAGTAAATCGACAATAAGTGACTATGATTCACTTTTGCGAGTTCGATCCTAATTTTTTTAATTTTATCAATTAAGTTATTAAAATTTTCATGTTTTGCCAATTGAGTTAATCTAGCCAATTTTAGTCAAAAATCACTAATGTGGACGCTGGCAATTTTTAATAGTATTTGATTTGATTTTTTAATTTTTTCTCTTTCTTTAATTTTTTCTTCTTTTTCCTCTTCCCTTCTCCCCTTGGTGATGGCCAATGACTAGCCAGGCGAGTCGGTAGGTCAACCTCACCGGCCTTGGTTGAGCCTTGCCGTGGTTGGGCGAGCTAGACCTTGCTGGATTTGGTGAGACTTGCCCTCCTCGTTGCTAGGTGAGTTGGCCTCACCATGGCTAGACAAGGCTTGAATTAGTTAGATCTAGTGAGGTCAAGCCTTGCTAGGGGTGGATGAGGCTTGACCTTGCCATTATTAAGTGAGGTCAGCCTCACCGGGTTTGATGATGGCGAGATTGTGGGCATGGCAAGGAAAAGTACTACAAGTAACACGTGCATCATAACTGGACTTTTAGTAGTGAAGCATTAATATAGATGATATTGACTAACTATTTTGGCTTTTTTGTTATCTTAAGGCTTTAGAATCTTGGCAACTTGGAGAAGATCTGAGATAGTTGTCCGTAGGTCGATCGCATCAAAGAAGGGCTAGAGCATGATCCAAGAGCCCAAGCTCTTATCGGGTATACCAAGGAAGGTAAGACTTGACAATTCTGGTGTGAGAACGAGCTCCTCTACACTAAGGGAAGGTGACTGTATGTGCCTTTCTATGGGAAGCTAAAGAAGGAGATCTTGCGCGAGTGCCATGACTCGAGGTGGGCAGGTCATCAAGGGATCCACCGCACGTTGGCCCTCGTCGAAGATCGTTACTACTGGCCTCAAATGCGGGACGACGTGGAGGCATATGTGAAGACTTGTCTGGTATACCAATAAGATAAGCTGGAGCAACGGTCGTCGCCAGGTTTGCTGGAACCACTTCCTGTTCCAACTCGTCCATGAGAAAGCATTTCCATGGACTTCATCGTCAACCTGCCAAAGTTTGAAGGGTGTCGGACTCTAATGGTGGTGGTTGACCGGTTCTTAAAGTATGCAACTTTTGTGCCTGCAACAAAGGATTGCTCGGCTGAGGAGGCGGCCAAGTTGTTCATGAAACATGTGGTGAAGTACTGGAGAGTGCCACAAATGATCATGAGCAATCGAGATCCCCGCTTCACGAGACATTTCTAGTTTGAGTTGTTCAAGCTGCTGGGGTTGGAGCTTAACATGTCAATGAATTTGCATCCCTAAACCGACGGTCAGACGGAGCAGGTCAATGCTCTCTTGGAGATCTACCTCCGACACTACATGAGCACGACGCAAGCGAATTGGGCGAAGTTGATCGATGTAGTCCAATTCTCCTACAACTTGCAATGGAGCGAGTCAACCGGTTAGAGTCCGTTCGAGGTTGCAACTGGGCAACAACCGAACACCCCGAGCACAATTGCTTCGGGCTACTGGGGGAGTAGTCCGCCCGCGTACAAGTTCACCAAGAACATGCAAGGAGAGACAGACTTGGCACGGGTGTGTCTACACAAAGCCTCCAAGCGTATGAAGAAATGGGCGGATAAGAAGCGACGGCACGTGGAGTTCCAAGTTGAGGACTAAGTGTTGGCCAAGCTGCATGTGGTCCTTTGGTACAAGGACGTGCATAAGGGGTTGATTCGTCGCTACGAGGGGCCATTTCGAGTGCTACAATGGGTTGGAAAGGTCACATACAAGCTAGAGCTACCACTAAAGCTAAATGTGCATCCGGTTTTCCATGTAAGTATGCTTAAACCCTTCCAAGTTGATGAGGAAGACCCAGATCGAGGGGAGTCACAACGAGCGCCGCTCGGGGCAAAGACCTCATATGATTGAGAAGTCGAAAGCATCTTGGCGGATTGAGTCATACGGAAGAGGTATTGCGCGGCCAAGTGTGAGTATTTGATCCGATGGAAGGGTCTTCTGGAGAGTGAAGCCAATTGGGAGCCCGAGGAGAGTCTTTGGCAGTACAAGAAAGAGATTGAAGCCTTTCACGCCGAAGACGCGACGAGGGTGTCACCTAATTAGGTGGGGGAGAATGTCACGGTCTGAAAGAAAGCATGTCCAAGAGGTTTCCATGGCACAGGCGTGACACGTTAATGACCCTTGGTTTATGTCCCCGAGACGTAGAGTATTCTCTTAGGGGCGGTCGATACTATATTTGTACGCATACGTTATAAATGCGAGTAGCTGGTAGTTGGTAATAAGTGCCGGTAGTTGGTAGATGGGGAGGTGCAATCTTCACCGTTAGATCTAAGGGAGATTTACGGATATGGTTTATCTTATATTTGTATATAAAGGGGTCTCCTCCCTCATTGTAATTCATTCATAAGCAATACAAAAACCAGAGCTTCTCTCTCTACATACTAGTCTTGTGAGTCGAGTGTTGAAAGGCTGCTTAAGGGTAAAACCTTAAGGCCGCACGGGTCGGCCTACGTGTGATTGAGAGTGAATCGATCGGCCCGTGACACATGCATCACGAGGTGCACATCGTTTAGATGGACAAATTCATTGGTTTGTTAGATAAGACAATAACGATGAACGAGCGATCATGCCCACAATGAAATACACAGAGAGCGAGAGAGAGAGAGAGAGAGTAAAAAAGACCCAACTTTAACGCTTCTTCTAGAGGTTATATATATTGAAGTAATCAATTAATCACTTAACAGTTCTTTAACCAATAGAAGAGAGTTTGCGGAAACAAGCTTGTCCGCTATATTTAGATAAGGAATGCTATGATGTTATGTCACATATTATACACGATGATGCGTCTACGAGGCATGGTGGGAAAATATGAAGTTGCATGAGATAGAATTTCAAACAAAGCAATGTCTAATCAAATCATTCTAGCTAAGAAGAAGTAAATCGACAATAAGTGACTATGATTCAATTTTGCCAGTTCGATCCTAAATTTTTTTAATTTTATCAATTAAGTTATTAAAATTTTCATGTTTTGCCAATTGAGCTAATCTAGCCAATTTTAGTAAAAAATCACTAATGTGGACTGGCAATTTTTAATAGTATTTTATTTTATTTTTAATTTTTTTCTCTTTCTTTTTTTTTCTTCTTTTTCCTCTTCCCTTCTCCCTTGGTGATGGCCAATGACTGGCCGGGCGAGTCGGTAGGTCAACCTCACCAGCCTTGGTTGAGCCTTGCTGTGGTTAGGCGAGATTGGACCTTGCTGGATTTGGTGAGACTTGCCCTCCTCGTTGCTAGGTGAGGTTGGCCTCACCATGGCTAGACAAGGCTTGAATTAGTTAGATCTAGTGAGGTCAAGCCTTGCTAGGGGTGGATGAGGCTTGACCTTGCCATTATTAAGTGAGGTCAGCCTCATCGAATCGATGATGGTGAGATTGTGGGCATGGCAAGGAAAAGTACTACAGGTAACACGTGCATCATAACTGGACTTATAGTAGTGAAGCATTAATATAGATGATATTGACTAACTATTTTGGCTTTTTTGTTATCTTAAGGCTTTAGAATCTTGGCAACTTGGAGAAGATCTGAGATAGTGGAGCCAAAAGAGATATGCTATTATTATATATGACCTACGTGAGCATTATTTTATCAATGGTGTTGTTGTCCATATTTAAGTATCGATTCCACGTGCCATTCTTATTTTTATTTGTATGTGAGTTGGCTGGATGAACTGAATGAGCACAATTGCAAAAGTTTAGGACTCAAACTAGCTAAAAAAAAAGTTTAGGATTGAATCAGCAAAATTACAATATGTTTAGGACTTTTTTTGCCTTTTTTTCTATAATTCTTCTCACACAAAACCTATAAATAAGAGATGTGGAATATTATTCCACCCCTCTGACGTACAAATAGAAATAAGAATGATACATGGAATTGATACTTTAAGACGGATGCAATCTTCGCTAGAGGTCGACGACGGACCTAGTTGGTCCTTGCCTTTGGCTGGTTGCCAACGCTCGGCAACTGGCCAAAGAAAGAAGGAAGAATTGAAAAAAAGGAGGAGAAAGAAAAAACAAAAGGAAAAAGAAAGAAAGGACAAATAAATAATTGAAAAATTATTAAAAATAATTTACGTTAGTGTCGGTCATGCTATGTAAGATGATTGGCGTTTACGTTAATGATTTCAGGTCAAAATTGGCGAAATAAACTCAATTTGTAAAACATGAAAATGTTTATAATTTCATTGATATAATTAAAATATTTAAAATTGGGTTGTAAAAGTATAATAAATTTATGATTTTTAAAGTCTTGGCATGGGATATGCTTTTTTATCCTAAGTTACTTTAACAACTTTTGAACTGCTCAAAGAAAAAGGCTACCCCGACAAGGACGTCACGATTTACTTCAGAAAAGGTGCGATCATGTCTTCTTATCATGCTTGGCTTTAAAATAAAAATAAAAATGAACCGTGTCGTCGGTACCCCTTGACTGGTTTAGCACAAAATCTTTTATTAGCCCTAATCTTACGTAATTACAAACTCTAGAAGCTGGGGGTGACTCCTTTCTGTTTTGACGTAGGAAAAAGCACAAAGCGACAGGGCAAAAGAGTTGGAGTGGTTGGCTCGCAATCAAAATCGTCGAGTAACGACGCAATTAAGCTAGTGACTTCCAACCGAAGTGTCGATGAAATTTACTCCTTTTTTTCGGCCGTACGACATCTTCGGCGAGAGTGACCTGAGAGGCGAGCTGAGTCAGCTGAGACGCGAGTGAGAGAGAAAGGTGAAGCCAGGAGAGAGTCCGAGAGCTGAGAGGCGATGGAGAGAAAGGCGAGAGGCGACCGGCGCGAGAGAGTCGAGAGGTGGCCTATTTGATAGTGAGTCCGAGAGGTTATGGTTTTGTTTTGCTCCTAAGAACCACTGATGCACTGCTTTAGTTTAGAAAATTACGAGGAAAAATTACAAAAAATAAAAAGGGAAAATTAACTCATACCGGCACGGTCCGGTTTTTTGTGCAAATACGGGAACCCAACCAGTTATTGCCAATTCCCAATAACAAGTTTGGATCCTGTGAGAATCTCGGTTTAGTTCGGTTCTCGGTCTCACCCTTAATTCAATCTAAAAACTGAGTGAAGTGAGAGAAGAAACAAAAACGAAATTACAAGAGGTGAAGGAAATTGTATTTCTTTCCTTTTTCAGTAAAACAAATAGATATCGATGATTTAGAAGAAATTATTTATACGGATCATTTGCTTTATGAATTGAGCAAAATAAAAAATTAGTAATGAAGTTAAAATATTTACTTCGTAATTTTTCTTTTGAGATTATGCCTGCATTTTGTGAATTTTTTATAAAAAATTTAGAGTAAACTTTATAAATGACTGATTTAGTGCCCAAATTTTATCACTTTTGCACGTAAATTATTAAAAAAAAACTGTGTATTTAAGTGGCTCCCGCAAGTCATATCGTTGATGCCGACCTTCTCCCCGAGTGTAGTTAAAATTTTAAAAAATTGTAAAGAAAATGCACCATGAAGTATCTCCACTAACCATTTAATCTGAAAGAGAAAATCGTTGACATGACATTTTCAATATTTTTAGCGGTCCTGTGGCATTGATTTGATGTAAGGTGGATGCTGCATCAGCACAATTTCCCAAAATTAAAAAACACGTTTAGAACTTGAACAGTGGCCCTCGCTAGGTTGTTTGAACGGCTTGGCAGCTCCAACCCACATTTGCCGGCAACGGTCATTGACCCTCACCCTGGTCACTAAAGGCGCGTTTGGTAACGATTTGTTCCTGAGTTGATTCGATCGAACCGATTCTTTTGATTGTTCCCGGGAGGATTCTAAGCATTTTAAGCCGTTTGGTAACTGTTCAAAATTTCTGATTACGGAATAGAATTGTGTTTGGTACTTTGTGTTCATTAATTACAAATCAATTTCTTTTAATTTTTAAATAATTTTTTTACTTTTTTTCCTTTGTTTTCTTTTCTTTTTTTAATTTTTAATTTTTTCTTTTCATTTTCCGTTTCATTTTCCTTTTTTTCTTTTTTTTTTTTTTTTTTTTTTTCCTTTTTCTTTTCTTTTTCTCATCTTCTTCTTCTTCTTACCGGGCCGGCGACCTCACGGGCGTCGCCGCCCCTCGGCGAGCCGGCCCTCGTCGGCCGAGCCTCGGCGGCGGCCGGGCGAGGCTCGCCTAGCCCGCCGGTGGCCGAGGCCAACCTCGTTGGGGTTGGGTGAGGCTCGCCAGCCACCGGCGGGGCCGGGCGAGCTCGCCCCAGCCACCCGGTGGGGCTGGGCATCGCGAGGCTCGCCCGGCCCTGCCCGTCCGGCGAGCCTCGCCCGGCCCCGCGGAGGCCTCGCCCGGCCCGCGAGCCCGCGGCCACCGGCGGGCTCGGCCTCGCCCGGATCTGGGAGGCCAAGCCTCGCCGGTGGGCCCAGGCTTGCCTCCGGCGAGCTCGCCGGTGGCTAAGCTTGCCTCCGGCGAGCTCGCCACGCGGCGGCCGGTGGCGGAAGGTGGCGGCCGGCGGCGGTGGATGGCGGTGGCGGAAGGCGGACGGTGGCGGGCGGTGGTGGACGGCGGCCGCGAGATGGCCGAAGGGAAGAAGAAAATTTATTGATTTTGATTCTCAAATTCGTTCCCGAACAAGAATCAACTTTTTTTTTGTTCTTGATTCTATTCCCAATCTGTTCCCGGGAACAAATTTGTTCCCGAGAACAAAAATTTTACCAAACGCGATTCTAGGCCGAAACTAATTCCGGGAACAAAGAATCAGAATTTGGCCCTGTTTGGATGGTTACCAAACAGGGCCTAAGCGTCAACAAGGGCTGGCAACCCTTGCTGAACACAAGCCAAAGCCAACCATACTTGCTGTGAGCAAGGCCAATATATTTTTGAATAATTGTGTTGGCATTTATGTTATCTCTAAGCTTTTGAATCTCGACAACTTGGAGAAGATCCAATGTAGTGGAGCCGAAAGAGCTACGGTGATATCAAATACGAACCAAGACCTCATGATGACAAATTTGAAGTCCATGGGATGGCAACGTCACCATGCTTTTCCCATTGCGACGAGTCCTCACGAAGTTGCATATGGGGTAAATAGAGAATAAGCACAAGCAGACCATTAGCATGGATTAGGGCCAAATAAGAAAAAAAAAATAGAAAGAGATGAAACAACATTTTAAAGGTCCTCTTCCACGTAACTGTCCTTCCACAATCATACTTTAGATGCGTTAATCTTCTCCACTGATTTGGACCAAAAACGTCATTAGTGAGGATGTAGCATCCACTAATTTCGAAGCCTCCATATGTGAAAGAAGTTAAGTTAGGGACACTTTAAGACACTGTCAAATTGAAAAGAAGTTTAATAAAAAAAAAAAAAAGGAGTTGAATGACCACTTGCCAAAAAGCAACATCAAGATAATTTATTTTAAGAATAAGTGGTGATCAAGACTGTATCGATGTCATAACTATTATGCGACGCTCACTTTGATACGAATATTTTGCATATGACTATTTATGTGCCACAATGCTTAAGGAGCTATTACTTAAATAATTTTAATGGTGAAAAATCTGATGTGACTCATTGGAGTTGCACTTATAAATGGCACTAAATTGATTGTTCTTAAAGTTTTGGTAAAGAAAATTTTAAAATTGTGTGGTGCATAATTCATGGACTAACGACATCATTAAATGCGTTAATTTTTCCCAAATTGAGAAATTGGGTTAAATTGATTCCTGAACATTACCTATCATTGATCCTCATATTTAATCAAAGAGAAATAATGTAATTTCACAAAGCTACAATCTCTATTGTTCAATTTAGATATGATTGGTTCCATGATGGGTCGGCTCCCACCGTGGAATCAAGAGCTAAGACTTTGTCCACTCAGATCGAGACCAATTGTGCATACAAGATTGTATTGAGCTAGTCTCGAAAGCGAAAAAAAGGTTAAATACATATGTTAGTGATGGTGTGATCTTCAAAGCGAACCAAATGTATTAAGGAAAGGGAAAGTAATCAGAACCAACATTCTCTTGTTGTAAGACAATCATGAAGACACAAAAGATCATTCGAAATGGTGAAAAGGCGGGAGAAGTACACTAAAATTGTCTTAACTTGTGTATGGTGCTCACTTTAATGTTACAACTTTTTACGGGCTCACTTAAGTGCTACTTTTAAAGAAAATGATTACTTATGTGTCAACTCCAATTTAAGTTGTCGGAAATTTGATGTGATAATATTTTATTAATTTTTAATCTTACATGGCTTGTCGACCTATCCGGTCAGCATATAATCTCTAAACAACGTTTTGGGGTAAGTTAAAAGATGATCATTTCAATGCTAGTTGTTGTAAAAAAAAAAATGATAATTTTACTGCCAATCGTTGTTAAAAAATGATCACTTTAGTGCCACTCTTAATGAAAAAGTGATCAATTCAGTATCAAAAAAATCTCTAAATGACGTCGTATGGCAAGTTAAGAAGTGATCACTTTAGTGTTAGTCATTGTAAAAGAATGATCCATTCATTGTCAATTTTAATTAAAAAGTAATCACTTCTGTGCTAAAAAATGCCACACCATATAAAATTTTTAATTATAAAAGTCATGTAATTTCTCTAGCCAAAATTTTTCACTAGGGGCATGTTTTTCTTCGATTTTAGCACTTAAGTGAGCCAATAAATAGTTGTGACATTAAAATGAACACCGTACACAAGTTAAAGGTATTTTTGATGTACTTCTCCCTCATTAGGCTTAGCCACAACCATATACGCAGAGACAACCGACCCAACTTTAAAGCTTTTTCAAAAGGTAAAAAACAAGAAAATACAGAAGAAAGTAGGCATTAACCACTAACAGTTCTTTACGTAATAGAAGAGAGAGTTCGAGCAAACGAGCCATGGTGTTTTGTTTAATCTTGGACGATACACGACAATGCATCTTGACGCATGGTGGGGATAGGGAAGATTGAACAGATGAAGATTCAAATAAAGCAATGTCCAATCCAATCTTTTGAGTGAATGGGATTCACTTTTCCCGTATCTACTTTGATCATTTGGAAAATGAAAAGGTAACCATCCTTAGGACTTTATATATGGGAGGTCGTAGCACTAATTCTCCATCAACCCAAGAACGTTTTGCTGTCTTGAAATGAAATAAAATGGCGATGAGCATGTTCAAATTTTCTTTATCCTTAGTGCTGATAATACTTTCCCTTCCGAGCTCTCGCGCTCAAGCTCCCTACGTCGTGATCCGAGGGAAGATAAGTCGTCACGAGCTCACGAGGGCTGGTCCTGGAGTTCCTGATTTGCAACATCCTTTCATCGTCTCCGGTTGGTTTTCTACAAGTTCCAACTTCTACCATGTCTTTATTCAATGTAACGCCCTAGTAGGGTATTACAATGTCGAGCTGTCCGCGGAGCTTGTAGGCATGGCAATATAGCTTGTAAAAAGTAGCGGACCATGTGGCAATTTTTATTTTTATTTTTGTCACTTCTTTGTTTATGGGCTGTTCAACCTTGACGTTCTCTATAGGTGAACTTCTTTCATCTGCTGTTCAACCTTGGCAATCTTGACACTAATCAAATAACATTCCGTCATTACCAAAAAGATTATTGCCATCTCAAGCAAGTGTTGTGACCATTGGATCATTATTGACACCTAAATTTTGGCGATCTATTTAGTCATTTATTGCATAAAAATTAAGGGTTAATTTTTATCCTTGAAAAAAAATATTAATTGCATAGCTACATTTAGTTAGCATATTTTGCATTTTTATTTATTGGACCGGTGGCGGATGGGTCGAATTGGTGGTTGTGAATTTTAAATTAATAGGCCAGGCTAGACCCATGAAATGATAAAATTAACCAAAGCCCGTTGTTATTTTTAATTGATTATCTTTACGAAAAATTAAGATTTGATGCGATATTATGATTTTTTTTGAAAATTAAAAAATCGCATTGTAATCTTATTTTTATCAATAGATGATGAAATCGGGGAGAATATTTTTGAGATAAGGATTTGGGTGATCGGGAGGTTATAGATTATCTTCGTGCATATTGAAAAAACGAGATAAAATATTCTATGAAGATTACCTATTTTTACCTATAAAAGCAATCGTGTACGGAGAGAGAAAAGGGGGGCTCCTTTTGAAAAAGAATAAAAAAAGAAAAAGTGAAGAGAGGTTTTGGCTTCTGCGAGAAAAGAAAAAAAGGAAAAGTCAGAACGAGAGAGAGAGAGGGAGGGGAAAAGGTAAAAAAGTAAAAAGGCAGAGGTGAGGGGACGTTTACTGTTCATCGTCTCCCTCACGCTCGCCGGCTCTGTTTTGCCTTCCACCCGCAGCCAAGAAGCCTGCCGGACGCCACCTCCGCCGCACCTCCGAAGCCCGCAACCTGCAGGTCTCTCGCTCGCCATCACCGAGCACCACCGACGCTGCTCCTGCTCCGTTCGCCTCTGCTCCCGCCACCGCCGTTCCGCCAGTAGCCGTGCACCAGCGCTGCCGCCTCGCCGCTCCACCTCCGAACCTCTGCCCGAGCACCAGATCCCGAGTCCCCGCCACCGCCGTTTCTGCTCTGCCCTCAGCCCGAAGCTCCACTGCTGCAACCAGACGTCGTTGCTCCTGCTTGATTCGCGATCGGCCGCGACTTGCTGCGTCTGCCGGCCTCGAGATCTCCGCTCACGACGCCCGAGTTCAGCGCCAGGGTCCGTCCGCCACGCCCATCGAAGTTCTGCCGAGACCGGACTTGAGCCAGATCTGCCCAACGCCGCCCCTGCTCAGCCTGTGCTGACCCGCGACAATCAGGTGCCCCTGCAGCTGCCACCACCTCGCCTTGGCCGCTCGTCAGCCTCGCGTCCCCTACGCCTGTGAAGCTCCGCATCGCACCACCGCGCCGGAGTGCCACCTGATCCGCACCTTCTGCAGCAACCGACGCCGCTCGGATCCGAACCCCTGCATAGCACCTGCTGTTCGCAATTGGCAGTCACCCGCGAGTCCCCCACGCCGGCCTTCGCCGTTCCGCTTGTTGCCGGAGCTTTTCCGCCACCAGTTTGCCCTCACTGGAGCTCCGACCGGCAGTGACCACCTGTCCTTGGAGATCTACGAGCAAGCTGTGCTCGAGAAGGCAGAAAAAGAAAACAGAAAAAGAGAAAAAAATCAGATTAGGTAGTTTCTCTTTGTTTTTATTGTTATTTCTTTAATATTCTGTAGTAGGATTATTCCTAAATATATGATTGATGTTTCAACATGAAAGTCCTTCAAGCAAGGGATTGATAGTCTGATTTTCGCGCCGGAAATCCAGATTTGCAATCCTTTATAAATGACAATCAAATCTCAAGCCCGAGATTTGATTCGCGATTTAAAATTAAAATTGGTCAACCCGATCTCATGCGCGAGATACGGTTCCGCCAATTTTAGATATCAATATTATCTTGCTTGATTTGATATCGTGTGTTTGGATTAATTTTATTTTCATAAGAGAAAAAAAAAATCAAATTAGGATTAAGTACGTTTTAGAATATTCTTAGTCTTAGGGTTAAAATCGCAATCTGATTTCGAATTTTTTAAATAAGAAAATCAAAAGAAAAATCCGTAAGGACTAGGTTTGTTTTTGTTATCTTGCATATTAGGATTGCAATCTTATTATGAATTTTTTTAAATAAAAATCCAAAAAAAAAGGGAAAAAAAGGAAAAACACAAAAAAAAAGTCATTATGCATATGTCATGTAGAATTAGGGTATTCTTTGCACGTCATTGCATGTTAAGATTGCATGTTATAAGTTTAGATAATTTCTCCTAAATAGATTGCATGCTTATTAGGAAAATAAAAAATCATGTGCACGTCATATAGAATTAGTTTCATACAATGCACGTCATTTAGTGATTTTTGTTAGGTGCATTTAATTAGAAATTGCCCGTCATTAGAATTAAGTCATTAGATTAATTTAGATTGCATATTTAAATGTTGCATTTCTTTAATTTCGAATCTCATGGAAAATAAAAAAAAAAATTATTTAGAATAAATCATCTCATGCTTAGGATAGACTACATGCTTAGTTATGACATATTACTTAGGTCATATAGCTAAGTCATGTTGACATGTCATATCATTTCATGTTGAATTAGTGGCATGCATTGCATATTGCATGATTTTCATTAATTAAGTGAAAACAAAACAAAAATTGCGTGTTAATTAGAAATCATATTTATGACTGCTGATGTGAATTTTAAACTAACAACACAGATGCTTTCGTTGCTACGAGATAAGTCCTGCAATTTATTCATTGCTTTCTTGGATGTTAAATTGGTGGTTTGCGCACCCACATGATCACCTCACATGTTAGAATTTAAAATCAATTCAAGCTGCCTGCAAAAACATTTTTGAAATTAAAAGAATGGTACCGAGAAGGCATTAGAGAAATCTAGTGTAACCAAGTCCCCGTACCCATAATCTCTGGTTCGTAGAAGTAAAGTAAATCTCAAATTACTTTACTTGGGTTTCTTGAAGAGTGTAAATTAGAAGGAATATCTAGAATTTTCATCCCAAAAAAGTATTGTGACCAAAGGATTTTTGAAGAGCTAAAAAAAAGAGTTAATACCATAAAAAAAAAAAACTCACACAGGTACACTTGCGACAAATTTATCTAAAAATAAATTTTTTGACAATAAAAAAATCCTATATTAGTACAAACAAATTCATCTATGTAAAGACAAAGGCTGAAAAATGATGCAAGGAAAACATGTCAACATAAATTGCTTGTTTTCAATTGATTTTTAATAATTTAGTCTCTAAAGTCAAGCTCATAGGGATTGCTGTCATGAGGCTTGACAAGGACGCCATGCCATATTCATGAGTCCACAAAACAAAACCTAGAAGAACGAACGGATTTCCAGCCCCTCTTCTTGTCACCATCGAGAGTGTTTGCCAACACCAAATTCGGCATCCTCATTTGCCCGTTTGACCGGATGCATAAGAGCAAGTCCTCCGCTCAGAAACGCTTGCTCCAAGTTTCGCTAGTTTCTCGACACCTTTCCTAATGGAAAAAATATATAAAAAAGAAAATTATAAATCTATTGCATTGATACTAATCCATCCCAAATCTTTTTGGACCAATTCGGTCATAAATATATATTTTTCCTATCCACCCCAGATTTTCTCCTCCATCACCTTGAGCCCACTCCCCGCCTCCCTCCAGCGGAGTTGCCTGCACCGTGTCTAAGTTGACCACTGCCGGCGTTGAACCGTCTCTGTCGTCTTTGTGGTCGGAGTTGCAAATTGCCATCATGGGTTTGGGCAGTTGCAGACCCGGGTGTGGCCATGGCTTCAAGGTCTATCATGCCCTATCACAGCCCATGGCTTCGCAGTTCTAGATTTGAAAGTTCCTAGTTGTCCTTGCTTGTCCATGGCTGTGCCTCCACATCTGACTTGAACAAGGTCATGGCTCCAAGGTCTGGAGATCAGAGCGTTGGCTGTTCAAGCCGGAGTGTTAGTTGACGATCGCGGAGGACGACGGTGAGAATTGGGGGTTGGTTGGGAGGAAGCTTTTGCGCACCTGGTGTTCCAAGTTGTGGCTCAGGAGATGCAGCAGTCAGTGTGGTCTCAGCGAGGAGGAGGGGGAGGGGTTGCATCATGGACATTTGTGGAGATGTTATTTCTTTATTTTTAATATATTTTAAATTTGCTAAATGCTTAAGTTGCTGTAGATAAAAAAAAGTGAGTTATGTGGGTGAGTTTGGCCATGAGCCATTTAAAATGTATAGAAAATAAATGGATTAATGTGAGTTAAATGAATGAATCTAAATTGAACCCATTTATGACTCTAACTCAACTTAACTCACCCATTTGTTATCTCTCATTGACTAGCTATACTCTTTAAAAAATGGTATAATAGAAAGAAAAATATGGCAATTTTGAAATGACAAAAAGTATACTAAAGACTAAAGATTTGCCAAAGAAGTTTTGGACAAAAGCCGTTGCCTAGACTATATTTGTGCCAAACATATGCCTAATAAAGAGTGTTTGTGGAAGAGCCCTAGAATTTTTCAGAGTAGTAATAGGTCTAATGTTTTGCTCCCACGAGTATTGGGGTGTGTGACATATCTTGGGATAAGTATACTAAAAGTGTCAAAAGTCTTGTACGGTGTTTACTTTAGTATCAAAAGTTTTTTTTTTAATCACTTAAGTCCTTTTTTTTTTTTTTTTTGAAACAATTACTTAAGTACCAACTCCGATCTGAGTTGGGCATGAGACAGTTAAAATGTATAGAAAATAAATGGATTAATGTGAGTTTAATGAATAAATGTAAATTGAACCCGTTTAATGACTCATCCAACCCCAACTTAACTCACCCATTTGTTATTTCTTGTTGACCAGCTATACTCTTTGAAAAATGGTATAATAGAAAGAAAAATATGGCAATTTCGAAATGGTAAGAAGTATACTAAAGACTAAAGATTTGACAAAGAAATTTTGGACCAAAGCTATTGCTTGTGCTGTATTCGTGCCAAACGTATGTCTAATAAAGAGCACTCGTGGAAGAACACTAGAATATTTTGGAGCAGCAATAGGTCAAATGTTTGTTCCAACGAGTATTTGGATATGTGACATATCTTGGGATAAGTATATTAAAATTGCCAAAAGTCATGTACGACATTCATTTTAGTATCAATTTTTTTTTTAATCACTTAAGTGCCAACTCCGATTTGAGTCGCCAAAAACTTAACATGGCTATATTTTATTAATTTCTCAGTCCCACGTGGTTTGCTGACATGCCTAGTTAGTAAATAACCTCTAAACAACATCGTCTAAAAGTTATAAATAGTGATAATTTAGTGCCAAATTTTGTTTAAAAAGATCATTTCGATACCAATCGTTATTAAAAAATGAGCACTTTAGTGCTAATCATGTCACGTGGAAATGGTATGTGGACTAGAGTTTTTAAAAAATTCGCCAAGTCATATAAATGCTACATAATTAATTTGTCGAAATTTCTCGCTATTGGCATTTAAGTGATCGTTTTTTCTCCGATTTGACACTTAAGTAAGTTGGCAAGAACTTTTAACACTATAGTAAGCACCATACATAACTTTTGACACTTTTAGTGTACTTACCCCAACATATCCCTATAGACTAGATGAATAAAGGAAAAGTTGGATGACAAAAGCTAGAAGTGCATTGGTCGTTCAAGCAAGGTTGACATTGGTCATTCAAGCAAGGTTGTGAATTTTGACGTTGACTTGTTATTCCTCATAAAGGCAAGAAAGTAGTTGGTGTGTAACTGCTTAATGTACTTTGAGCATGATGTTAGATGAATGGAATTAACAAGATGTTATTGCTTCTCTATTCGATAGTAAAAGGGCTGATTGCTTTAGTTGCAAGGATAAAAAGCCTATGCTTTTCTTACTTAGCTTGACTACGTCAAAGTGGAGATACGCAGGACTTGATCATAATTCTACGAACTTAATAATGATTTTGTGTTGACAGTACTTCTCATCATCCCTTGAGAGATATTCCCTTTGTTATGTATGAGCGATAAGCAAAAGTGTGACATCCCCAGATTTTCAATTCTATTTTCTATTGAATAAATCGAGCATTTCATCGACGCGCTTATAGGACTGTTCTCAGAGCTGATCACTCTCGAGATAACTAGACTATTTAGGAAAGCCATTAAGGAATTTTAATGCGATAGATTTGAGAATTTGACCAGGAATCAATTTATTGACTGTGCTCATCTTTAAAGGCCATTACGGCACAGTATAAGATCGATTTGAAATCAAGATAGGTTGGTTCGATAAGATGTGTGGCTAATCGTGGGTGACACCACTAAATTGGAAAATTCTCATTGGCCGACACTAGACTGATTTTTTCTATCGTTTTGGTACCCTATGTCCATATTTGAATCACCGAGATTTTTACGATAATCGAGAGTTGCCAATGTGTCGAATGGGTTCATTGTGGCTCGAAGAGAATCGACCATGGGTCATTTGCACTAAAAAATTTCTAAAAACTACTCAGTAGCTTAGGTTACGCTAAAAACACGCTTGAGTGAAATTAGCTGCGAATTTGAGTCCGATTTTAGAAATTGAAGATTCTGTCATGTCACAATAAATTCTAGGAATGTCGACTCAGTCTCAAAAGATTTTTCTGCAACCCGAGACTTTTTGGGAAAAAGTCATCCTAGAGCCATTTTTGTTCAGCAAAGGTCGATGATTGTTTTTTTATCACAAATTTGGGAATCAAGTGGATTGTATGGGTAATGAAAAGTATCAATTTGATCAAGGACTCAACAACGGGATTTGTTAAGGTCGAATTGGATTGAATTAAGTACAAATGGGTGTCCAATTGAGGGAGAAAAATTGCAAATTCATAGCTCCCCCCTTGCCTAGCCAAAATGGACCATTTGAAAGGTTGTGGGAGGTGCCTTGGTGGCCTAAGGAGAGCCAAGGAAGGCTTGCTTGGCTGTGAATGAAGAGTGGAGGACAAGGGAGAAGAAAAACAAGGCATGTGGCCCCCTCTTTCCTCTCTCTCCTTCCTCTCTCTTTCCCCCCTTGTAGTGCGACCTCCATCCCCTTCCTTGGTGTGCCTTGGAGACTTCTAATTGCAGAGAACAGCCAGCAAGCCGCCGGAAGCAGCCACGCCATCACCGCCGCACGCCGTTGCCGTCCGCGTGGACTGTCCCACCCTTCATCGTGTGACCCCAGCGTCCAACTGTCCCCCTCGCACCCTCTCACCATTCTAGCAACTCCCTCAGCCCATGCCAGAGTTGTTTAGCCCGCCTCCAACCTCCGTGAGTCCCCGGCAAAGCCCGATTTGGCCTTTTAACCCTTTCTCGATCAATTCCCGCTCTAAATCGGCTTTGTTCCCTTCTATTTCAGAAAGAATAGAATAGAAGTTAAGTGGGTTTCAGAGGTACTATTTAGCCCGTTTCGAGGTGGTCCCGAGCCTCAGTTGCTAGGCCCGTCTTGAGCAAAGTCGACTCCTGCAACATTCTTGTCATTTTGATCCAACTTGCTCGTTAAACAAGTGAGTTTTACTCACTAATTTTTACTTAGTATGCTAATGATACTTAGGGGAATTATATTTAATTAAGTATGATTAGGTTGATAGATTATAGTAAAGTAATTAAATTAGTGCCTTATAAATGCATGTGAGGTAAATGGTTAGTGACATTAGCAAGTAGACTCATCTTATTATTTATTGAACGAGTCTTGAAAATTTTTGGGTTTGTTTTGGCTTCCAATTAGGTATTACGGGCCTAAATTGCATTTATTGCATTCATTTAATATTTTTCGTAATTAATTAATTAATTAATTATTTTCCGGAAATTAGGTTGCAATAGTCGACGACCGGAATTTTATGCTAATTATTGTGGTGCAGTCTGTTTATTTATTCGAGTTGTAATTTGTGCTGAATTGATTTAATTATTTTTTTAGGATTTTATTCTTAAATTAATCAATTTTGGTAATTGATTGGAAATTAACCGAGCGTCGATTTACAACGCCAAAATATTTTGGTAGACCATATAAATGGTGGAATTTTCAAAGTGAAAATATTGTATTTTGGCTAAGGTTGACCGTGTACTCATATATGGTTATTTTTATCGGGTATGATAAAAATGATGAATTATTATATGGTGAAAATGGTATACTATCTTGGCTTAGGGGCCCCGAATTATCAACTTTGGACGAGCATATAAATAGTATACCATATTATCAGCTTTGAGTGAGCACATATTATTAGCTTTGGGTAAGCATATATAAATTATCAGTTTTGAGCAAGCTATATTACCTATTATCAGTTTTGGATGAGCAGTCCTAAATAAATAGGACTTTATAGATAGTATTGAATGTACCGGCCAGGGAAAGGTCGTGGTGACATGTAATCGGCTCAGTCGATTGATCGATAATTTGATTTGATTGGGTGATGTGACGTGATTGTGTATGTTTGATATATATACTGAATTGTAGGATGGAACTGAGGCCAAGGTAAGTCCTCTGACTTGTGTTGTGCTTAAGCAGCCTTTATGGCATATTGGCTTCCTAATCGAGTCTTAGGAGGTAGAACTTGCTGAGACGTAGTCTTACCCCGTTGTGGGATAACATTTCATGTCCCTAGATGACTACACCTCCCCCTCCCGTGCATTTTGATATACCAGAGGAAGTCACAGAAGTAGGTTATCATATTTCGATACACCCTCACCCTAAAGGGTTAGAATATGTACTAGTGAAGTCCACCGTCTGGGTTGATGTGAACAAAACAGATAGGGTGCCCTATAAGTATTGGTCATGGTATTGCCACTATCATGACAGGCGAAGGGAGGATCCTGTGCCATAATCTGATGTACCTCAGTTTATTCTAGAAGCTGCTTTTGGTGTGGATACAGCAGACCCTAAAGATGGATCGGTGGTTGATGTGAAGGATCCTAAGTTGGGTGATGATCTTGACTCTCAAGAGTAATCAGCAGTAGATTCTAGCTAGAGTATGGAAGAATGAGCGGTCATTGAGGAGGAGGAGTATCCAAAGGAGAACCCGGAGGAGGAACCTGAAGAGGATCCTGAAGAAGAACTTGAAGAGGAGTCAGAGGAAGATCCCGAGGATGATTCGGAGTATGACCCAAATGAAGATTGAGACCCCCACTCTTGTTTGATGACTTGTTTCTATTGAACCCGTTGAGCATAAACCGACTTCCTATTGTGGCTTGTATATGTATATATATGACTGAGTTGTTATATATGTTTATAAGTGTGTTGGTTTTTAAGTTCGAGTTTTTAGTCCTACTTTTCTATCCCACTGTTTTATTGTCTAGGGATTAAATTATATGCTTCCGCATGCATATTAAAATGAAAGGGTAGGCAATAAGTTTTGAGACGTCGCTTTTATATCGACCATATAAGGGATGAGTGTGTGCCCAAGGATCGAGGCATGGCAAAAAGTCTCTTTGTCAATCTAATCAACTTTGAATGAGCGACAAACTGATATGCTAATAACGAGATGGTAAATGCGTGGCCCTAATTTCCTACAAAAATCCTAAACTTTAGGTCCAGTTACAATTTTGTGTCAAACTTTTTTGTCTAAAAAAAATACTGAACTTTTGGTCTAGCCTTAAATCTACCTTGAACTTTTTTTTTTTCTTTTAGAAAATACCCCAAACTTTAGGTTTAGTTCTAAATCTATCCCGAATTTCATTTTGTCTAAAGAAAAATCACCAACTTTTGATCTATTATCAAATTTACCGTATGTTCTTGTCCCAACTTGATGTGGTATTTCCACATTGATAAAAAAAAAATGATAGATTATCTTCTAATTAAAACGGTTCTAGGATATAAAAATTAAGAACGACTAATTGCGACTTTGAACAAAAGGCTAATGGGGGCAAATTTAGGACTAGAATAAAAGTTGGTTATTTTTCTTTTTGACAAAACAAAATTTTGGAATAGATTTGAAATTGGACCTAAAGTTTGGGATTTTTTCTTAGACAAAAAAAAGAAGTTCGGGGCATATTTGGGAGTAGATCTAAAGTTTGGGGTTTTTTCTTACACAAAGAGGGTTTGGGGCAAAATTAGGACTAGACGTAAAGTTAGGGGTTTTTAAGAAATTAGACCAATATGTGTATGGTACCTTTTATTTATTTATTGAGGATTTGATTTCAATTCGACGTCACGTGCAACAGGATCAACTTGAAACAGAGTTGAGATTCTGATTCTCCGTCTGTCTTCCTCCATTCTAATAAATTTGGTTAGTGGATTGAACCAGGGTTTATTTCATGCTTGAAAGTGCCCATTTAGTAACTAGAACAATAACTTGTAAGAATATCATAAGAACAAACCTAGTGAGGACTCTCACGAAGGGTGGCAATTCAAAAACCAGAGAATATCAAACTGGAGGAACCAGTAAGCGATTCATCGACGAAGGAATCGATGTATAAACAGCAGAAGCAGAGACTTAGCTTTGAGGGGCTATTGGGTTCGACGCGATTTGGTAACTAATGAATGGTATAGCCCATTGCCCGCTACAAGTATGGGAGAAACAGAGACTGTTGTCTGATATGGGAGGCGCACAATGTTGTTGTCGCGCTAAAGCATCGTAGAGACGCCAAACAAGACAAGTGTCATCGGCAAAGCCATCATCACCGTCGCCGTATCGGTGGCACTACCATCGCGATTTCTCTATCCCACTTTCCCCCACCCAATTTGTCTTCTCCGGTCTCTATTCTCATAGAGATTCAGGCGCTACTATCTGTGACATCGGGATATCTCAAGGGCCGATTAATATCTAGGGAGACTAGGCCAAAGCGAGTTCATCAGTGTAGACAGCTCAATTATCTAAGGTAACCCTCAAAGCTTGGCGGGGAAATCGAGCTTTGCCAAGGGAGCGAGAGTTCAATTATCCGGAAAATTGCCCAATTGACCCAAAGCCTATCATATGTATGAATGGGGAAATTTGCCCGAAAGTCATGAACATTTTTTTTTTTTTTTTTGGGTAAAGGTAAGTATTGTATAGACTTTGCCAAATGAATATACAAGGTAGGAGGCCCAGCACCTACAACCAGATACTCAAGAAGACAAAAGAGTCAAAAAGAGTGTAAGGGTGTTGTGGTTCATAAACATTTTAATTGTACTAATTAAGTTATTAGCCTTTTTTAAAAATTTGGCAATATAGTCCATTTAGTCAATTTTAATCGAAAATTACTGACGTAGATGTTGGTTGTTGCCTAGTCTCGATGATGACCAACGACTGGCCAAAGGCTAGGCAAGGGTGACCTTACTGAGCCCAGCATGGCTTGCCCTAGTCAGATTTGACAAGGTCGAGCCTCACTAGAGGTCAAACCAGCTTTGGCTAGAGGTCGAGCCAGCTTTGGGCAAGGTCGTGCCTTAGCCATTGGCGTGACCTTACTAGTTGTGGCAAGGGTGACCCTTGCCAGTCATAGTCTCTAACTAGTTGAAAATGATCGGCTAGTAGAGGAAGAAGAAGAAAATAAAGACAAGAAAAAAGAAATTAAAAATATAAAAAGAATTAAAAAATGTATATAAAAATTAATAAATTTGTCAATTTCAACGTTGGCTATACCACATAGGATGACTTATGTTCACATTAGCAATTTTTGGCCAATATTTGCTAGATAGATTATGTTGGTAAATTTTTAAAAGGTTTATAAGTGAATTGATAAAAATGCAATACGTTAATGACTTTTTGGATAATTTTCTCATACAAATGTCTATTCAATCTTAAATTTTTTAATTTAGTCATAAACAATTACTCGAAATTCCAATGTAATCCTTTTGACTAATTTTCGTTATAAATCACTGAGGTAGCGATATGTCATGTAGGACTACTGGTGATATTTAAACCCCCATGTTAGTGATTTTTAGCATAAAGGGATTGAGAGGACTACATTGGAATTTCATGCAAATGTTTAGAGACAAAATTGAAAAAGTGACCGAATTGACATCTGCACAATGGATTCAAGACTGATTGGATAATTTTCTCAAGTAGTCATAATTATGTGAGGTCGATGCTGGGTAGTAAGTGCTATCATAGCTAAGTATTAAACCACTCATTTATCTAATCATTCAAATTTTTAGAATAATTAACATCGATTTCATAAAATCTCCCGGTCTTGACGAGGAGAGTGAGAACGTGGGGCTTGCCAAAGAGTTATTTAAGATGACCTAACTTTCCATACAAAAATGACGAATCTACAGAGTGTCGATGAAATTTACTCCTTTTCTTGTCGTATTACATCTTCGCGCGATTCCTCGATGATTTGCAGGTAGTGACTCGGATTACATTACCACCTTCAGCAGCCGTCGCTGACGAGCCATGCCAATACGACGTCCTAACTATTTTGACGTACCAATTCACTCGTCTTTTGGCATCAATAATTAACAGTTCTTTATCCAATAGAAGAGAGAGTGCAGAAAAGTTTGTCCGCCATATTTAGATAATCATATGATGTTATGTTAAATATTGAACGATACCCGATATATTCAGGCATGGTGGCGAAAGAAATAAATTGAAGTAGATAGAATTTCGAATGAAGCAATGTCCTATCCTATGATTTTTAGCTCCATGACCAAAACGGACTATGATTCCCTCTTCGCGTATCAACTTTTGATCATTAGAAAAAAATAAAGGGAATCTTCCTGAAGGGCTATTAGAGCTATCAAAATGGGTCACATGCCCATATTTTAACTCATATTTATTTTAGTGGGTTGTAAATGAGTCACCTTAATGGTAAAATATGGGTCAAATATGAGTTGTCAAAATAAAATGCTAAAACAAATGGGTTTAAGTGGGTCTGTGATAGACCCACTTTCAGCCCACATAATAAATAGGTCTTAGGGTAAATAGGTTACCTAATAGGGTTAATATAATTACAAATTGGTCCTTTTTAATTTTTAATTTTTAATTTTTAAATTTTTAAATTTTTTTTCTTTTTTCCTTTTCCTTCTCGCTAGTGGCTGACCATAGTGACAGTTGACCATAGGTGAGAGACAAGCTCGCCAGAGGCTAGTGAAGCTCGAGCTCGTTGATTTGGCCTCTAGCAAGACTTGAGGTCGTTGGCCATGGGTGAGCTTGAGCTCACCAATTTGGTAAGGCCAAAGCCTCACAAACCACTGGAGAGTAGGGATGTGAAAAAGAACTAGAAAGTGCTCGGAATCGGACCGGATTGGACCAAAATGAAACCAACAATTCTCAAGGAAATCGGTCCAGTTCTTGGTTCCAATTTATTGGAACAGGTGGTTACTGGTATGGTTCTTAGTTCTAGGTGTGAAACCATTTGCTCACCCACTTCAACTGGACTAATAATATATAAATATATATTTAATTTTTAAGAAAAATTTCCAACCAAAAATTTAAGAAAAATGAAAATTTTAAAATCCCTAATCTGAAGCTTAACATGCATTAACTAAGTGTTTGTCTTGTCTCACTCTCATCTTGTATCAATCGTCTCTCTATCTCTCACTCATGACTGTGACTCTTAAGCTCAACACGCATCGACTCATGGCATTGACTCTCAACTTTTAATATGTGTTCAATCTTTTTATTAATCGTGCAATTAAGAATAAGGAAGTTCTTTATTTTTTGCTTTACTTTGGCTTGTGAGAAAATGTTGCATTGAGTATGTGAAACTTGATGGGACAGCTCCATCGACCCACCCTGGAATCGGACCAAAATGGTGGTCTGGTTCTTGAGTGGATCCATGGAACCAAGGGGCAATTCCCGGTTCCAATCTTTTGGAATCGGTCTTTAATGGGTGGTTCTCGGTTCTAGGGAGGGAACTACCCACTCAGACCATGTACTTTAGCCTCACTAATCTAGCCAGAAAATAAAAGACTATAGTTAGCTTCGGTCTCTTCGATTTTTTTTGTTTTTTGTTTTCAACATTTTTCATTTTATTTACTTACATCTTCATATTTTGTTATTTTACTTTTTAAATTTGATGTAAAATTTTATCCAAGTAACACATTAACATGAAGAGCTTATAGGTTAAATGAACTAGTAGTATTTATTTTCATAGTTAGAGTTGAATATGGATGTGTTTTACTAATATAGGTCAAGTTGGGTATGGATTGGGTTAAGTATGAATTGTTGAAATTGTATTTATATGAAAATGAGTCAATATGAGTCTAATGGGTTAATATGGATCGGATCATTTTCAACTCGATCCAAACTCAACCTGACTCGATCCACCTATTTGACACCCATAGAGGCTATATATAAGAGGTTCAAGGACTGAATCTCCATTGATCCAAGAACTTTTTCCTATTCTCGAAAGAAATAAACACGCATACTTAAAAATTTGTCTATTTATAATGCTGATATTGCTTTTGCTTCCGAGCTTCCGGTACATCGTAGTGATGATGACGTAAAACGTTTCAAAAGAAGATTAAGATAAAGAAAAACTAAAGAAAGCGGGGTTGATAAAAATGGTAAGAGACGCCAAACAAGATAAATGTCATTGGCAAAGCCATCATTACCGTCACCATATCGGCAGTACTTCCGTGGCTGGAAGTGTGTCATCACGCATCGTGATTTTTCTATCCCATTTTCCCCCGCCCGATTTGTATTCTTCGGTCGCTAGTCTCATAGAGACCGAGATATCTCAAGGGCAAGATGATATCTAGGAGACTAGTCCAAAGCGAGTTCATCGGTGTAGACAGCTCAGTCATCTAAGGCGACGCCACAAAGCTCAAGGCAGCGAGTTGCGGCTGTGGGGAAGTTGCCTAATTAACCCTAAACCTTTTGTACAAATATAAACTCAATCCTAAAATTTTACACTTCATCAATTTAGTCCTAAAAGTTTTCTCAAAATTTCAACATGGTTATTTCGATCAATTTTGCCAAAAGTCACTAATGTGGCAATATGCTACATAGGATTGTCGTGATGGCTAGATCATAATGTCAGCAATTTCTAGCATAAAGTGATTTAGAATTAAATTGGTAAAAGTTAAAAATTTAAAATTAAATTGACATTTATATAATAAATTTATAATTAACTATATAATTTTCGCGACCGGTCACTGTTGAGTAGTAGGTAGGAGAGGAAGGTGAGGAGGAAAGAGAGAACTTGGCCCCAAGAGTTGTCTAGGATCTGACACTGTACATCTATGGTCATCTGGTATTGGAGCAGTATAGATTATTGGGTCGGATAATAATCTGCCCAAATACTAATCTACAAAAGAGATGACGAAATCAACTCCATTTCTTGTCGTACTACATCTTCGTGCGATCGGTCGACGATTTGCAGGGAGTGACTCAGACTACCACCTTCGACAACCCTCGCGGACGAACCATGCCACTCCACGTCCTAACTATTTTGATGTACCAATTTACCTTTTGGCATTAACCACTAACAGTGTTTTTTGGTAGGAATCTTATGACGTTACGGTGCCAAAAAAAAAAAATGAAATAAATCGAAATAGATAGATTTTCCAACGAAGCAATGTCCAATCCAATCATTTTAGCTCAAAGAGCAAAACGAACAGCAAATGGCCATGCTTCACTTTTCGCGTATTGGACTGATCATCACGATAATGATTAATAACTAACCAATCCACTGGTTCGCTACGTAATCTTTGTCCCTGTCCATCTTTCGGCATTAATAATTATCAGTTCTTTAACCAATAGAAGAGAGATTTTGTGCAGAAAGGCTTGTCAGCCATATTTAGGTAGTCCTATGATGTGTTATGTTAAATATTGAACGATACATGACAATATATATTCAGGCCTCTTGGCGAAAGAAATAAAGTCGAAATGGATAGAATTGCAAACGAAGCAATGTCCTATCCTATGATTTTTAACTCGAAGAACGAAATGGATAGGTGACCACGACTCACTCTTTGCGTATCAATTAGAATAATGGAAAAGGTAACCACCCTGGGCTATATATGTAGGACGTGCCATGTTAAAATCACTAAATTGCCATCTTCACAATAACCAAATAACAATTTCCGTAATTACCAAAAGGCCATGCCATGTCACTTATCTGTGTGCCTCTCTCGAGCAAGTACCATGACCATTGGATCATTAGCGCATTGAAGGATATCAAGAATTTTCACTCCAAAACTAATTGGAGTTTAAAAAAAAGTTAAATATTATAAAAAACAATAAATAGATATATTTGTGACAAATTTATTTAAAATTAATCTTTTGACCACCATCCTTTGTTTGTTTAAAGGGTACTAGTTAATGATTTTTTGTTTATTAATCCAATTTAACTGAGTTAAAGGATGATAAATTTATCACATATATACCAGTTTAAAATCTTTTGTGGTAAAAAAATTAGTTTTTGATGAATTTATTATTAATATATTGATTTGAAGTTTTTTGTGATATTAACTCAGAAAAAAAATCATCATACACACTCATAAAAAAAAAAAAACAAGTTAAGGGAGAGCACGAAAGGCAGAAGGGAGTTTTTCGGCGAGAACAAAAAGGGGAAAACGAAAAATGTCATCCGCACGCAAAACGTCATAGGCAATAAAAAAAAGCCCCCAAAAAAGCAAATCTCGGTCTTGGTCGTCTCCATCGGAGCTCGGTCAGAGATTGCCTGTAAATCCCGATTCCGATCCACCGTTGAGGATATTAGTCGCTCTTCGTCGTCATCTGTCACCGTGGAGAGCTGCGAAGTGGCTAGATTTCACTCGAAGCATCCTTCGCTTGCCTCGATTCCTCTTGTATAAATTCATGAAAAGCTTCAATCGGAGACTCGAGCTCTTGTAGCACTTTAGATATCCGTGATGAACTAGGTAAATTCCCCTCTATCCTGCTTCGATCGTGATTATTGATTTCAAACATCACTTAATCACTTCGCTTGAGTCAGGCCATGAATTTGCTGTAAAAATAAATAAATAAATAAATAATATCAGTAGCGTAGATTAGGTCCTCCTTCAAATAACTGTAAACGCATTATCCTCTGCAATTATACTTTAGTTGCGTTAATCTATATATTTGGTCAGAAAAGAGGGGCATTATGAAGCATTTATGAAGTATCATTGGTTGTGGATCTAGCATTCACTAAGCTTTGGGAAAATTACCAAAAATCCTAAACTCATTACAGTTGTACTAATTTAGTCATAAACATTTTTATTGGTCAATTTTATTCTAAATCTTTTACATTTGTGTCAATTCAGTCCATTTAACCAATTTTGGTTAGTCAACATTGATGTGGACATCGGCTGTCTGGCCGATGATGACGTTGATTTATCTCTCTCTCTCTCTCTCTCTCTCTCTCCCTCTCTCTCTCCCTCCCTCCCTCCCCTTCTTCTTTGTTTCTTTGGTTTTTCCTTCTTCTTCTTTGTTTCTTTGGCCGGGCACCACGAGTCAAGGGCGAGAGCCCTCGAGGTCAACCTTGCCAGCCAATGGCAAGGCCAACACTCACCATGGCCGAGTGAGACCCTACCAAATTTGGCGAGGCTCAGCCTCGCTTGACCATGGGCAGGTTGAGCCTCGCCAAGCCATTGTGAGGCTTGACCTCACTAGTGGCCAACAGGGGCAGGCCCTACCATGGTTGGGGGAGGTCGAGTCTCGCTATGGCTAGGCGAGGCCGACCTAGCCATGGCTGGGCGAGGCTTACCCTTGCCTTTGACAATTGGCCAAAGGAAGAAAGAAGGAAAAAAAAAATAAGAATATAAAAATTTGATTTTTTTTTTTTTTTTTTAAAATTATCTATGTCACTTTGGCCGCCATCCACGTCAATGCTGACCGGTCAAAATTGACCAAATTGACTGAATTGACGCAAATATAAAGGGTTAGGATTGAATTAGGCAAGAAAAAAAATTTAGGAATGAATTGACATAATGACAATATGTTTAGGACTTCTTTAGGAATTCTCCTACTAAGCATTATTGTCACTCATACTCTAAGACACTTTCAAACTGGCAACATATTAAGTGAGAAATGGAGTTGGATGAACACTCATTTGTAGACTTCCACCGAAAGCGAGATTTTTGGACAAATGCAATCAAAATCCTAAAATATGCAAAGAAATGGCAATTTAATCCTAAAATTTTTTAACGGAAAAAGTCACCGAAAGCCTCAAATTATATCTACTAAGACAAATTTATTCTAAACTTTTTTCTATGACACCAAATATTACAAACTTGTACATGCATGACACATTTACTCTCCGTCAAAGTTATATCAATGAGCACTATTAAAAATTTTCTTACATAATCATTAGAAAAGCCAACGATGTCGACATGACGCCTGTATAAAAAAATGATGTTGTTTTGACTAAGAAATCATCTATCAGAATCTTGACAGAGGATAAATATGCTACATAGGCATAAGTTTGGTTTTTGGTAAATATGTTATGGTGGGTATAATTTGAGATTTTTAATGCTACAAAAAGAAAATTCGGGATAAATATGATAGTGTGAGTTTTTTAGTTTTTTTTCCCTAATTTTTAATTTGTGTGATTAAATAGTAAAACTTGGCTGAAGAGTGCAGTCAAGTGACAAAAACCGTTAAAAGTGGCATTTGTCAATGTTTTTCGAGACAACATGAATAGGGGTAAGCTATGGTTATATCAAATATGAATCAGCACATGTATTATTGTTCTATGGACCACATGACGATACGCAACGTCACCATGCTTTTCGCAATGCCACGAGACGTCACAAAATTGCGTGTCGGGTAAATAAAGAATAAGCGCAACCAGAACATTAGCATAGATTAGTCCCAAATGAGAAAAAAAGTCGAATAGAGATGACCCAATAGTATAAAGGTCCTTTTTCATTTTACTGTTAACACATTATCTTCTGCCCTTGCACTTTAGATGTGTCAGTCTTCTCCACTAAGAAGGGGAGGAGGAAAACGGAACAATGATTAAAGATTCACTCTTCGCGTATCTACTTTGATCGTTTGAAAACTAAAAAGGTACCCATCCTTAGGACTATATATAGGATGTCCTAACCCTAATTTTCCATTGAACGCAAGACCCTTTCTTTATTCTTGAAAGAAACAAAGATGGCGATGATTATGTTCACAATCTGTCTATGCCTAGTGCTGATATCGATTTTGCTTCCGAGCTTCCTTGCACAAGCTCCCTACGTCGTGATCCAAGGGAAGATAAGTCATCACGAGCTCACGAGAGCTGGTCCCGGAGTTCCTGATCAGCAGCATCCCTTCGTCGTCTACGGTTGGTTTTCTACAAGTTCCAACTTTTACCATGTCTTTTTCCGATGTAACGCCCTAGTAGGGTATTACAATGTCGAGCTGTCCGCGGAGCTTGTGAGCATGGCAATAAGCGGACTATGTTGGCATTTTCTTTTTCTTTTTCTGTCACTTCTTTGTTTATGGGCTGCCCAACCTTGACATTTGGTATAGATGGCCCTCTTTCATTTGTTGTTGATTTTATTTTAGGGCTTTTTTTTTCTTTTTCTTTTTTTTTTTTCTTGATCTAAATTTGAGAGTTTTATGCTCTTGATCTAGTTCTAGATTTGAGAGTTTGAATTCTCCTAATCTACTTTAAAATTGAAAGTTCTACTCTCCCGATTTAGATCCAAGAGTTTAATAATGTTTTCGGAGATTTGATGTCCCCCTTCTTTATCTGTGTACAATCATTTGCCTTCAATTTCAATGATGATCGTATGAGTTTTGCCATCTTGCTGAATTATGAAGATTTGTTCTTTCAAAAGTTAAATAGGTATTTATTTAACTTATTTTGGCTTATCTCCATATGATGATGGTGTAGAGGAAATCAAATAGAGATGTGCACTGCCAATTGGGAACGTTGTAATTGTTGAAGAAGGAATTCTCATCTTGTGCTCATCACTAATGATTATATGAGATTCAGTGATCAGCCGCCAATTATTTTGCTTAACAAATCCGTTCTTATAGAAAGAGTGTTTGCTTAATCCTGCTAGTGCTCTATTAATCCTCATCATTTTATGGATTTGGTTTGTTTTGATGTAATCTAAGTTTTGCTCTGTATCGATTTGTTTTGCCATCAAAGTCTAAGTACTTCTCATGTGTCTTTTTGAGTAATTAACATAATTTTTTCAACCAAAAAAATAACAATTTCTGTCATTACAAAAAAGATTATTGCCATCTCAAGCAAGTACCGTGACCATTAGATCATCATCACATTGAAGGATGTAGATTGACTGCATAAAAGGAATATCTAGAATTTTCACCCCAAGACCTATAGGAGTAGTTTTGGGGGAGAATAATAAAAAAAAAAAAAAAAAAAGAAGAAGAGCTAATACCACAAAAAATCCCCAAACAGGTTCACTCGTGATAGATTTACCTTTAAACAAATTTTTTGACCATAAAACCTCATAAGCTAGTACACTTGTGACAAATTTACTCAACGTTAGTTTCAATTAAATTGTTAAGTTGGATAACACATGATAGTTGATAGGTGTATCAATATGAGATTTTACCCTCCATTTGTCATAAGTTAATCGGTTTATAGTTTTTCATGATATTAATCTAATTTAAAAGAAATTAATGGAGATTAAATTTATCAAGTGTACTAGTTTGAGATTTTTTATGTTCAAAAAATTAATTTGAGATTAATTTATCGCAAATATATCAGTTTAAGGTTTTTCACAGTATTAATCCAAAAATAATTATAAAAAAGGTTCCGACGTGCGCACACAAAAAACAAGGTGAAGGGAGAGCATGGAAGGAAGAAGAGAGTTTTTTTATAGGCAAAAACTGGAGAAGAAATCAACAACAACAACAACACTAATAATAATAATAATAATAATAATAATAATAATAATAAATAAATAAATAAATAAATAAATAAAAACAATATCCATCCCAAAGAAAGATCTCGGTCTTCGTCCTCTTCATCGAGATGAGATTACTTGTAGCCCCGATTCCGATCACCTTTGAGGGTACGAGTCGATGTTCGTCGTCATCTGTCGCCATCGACAGCTGCGAAGTGGTAGATCTTTTAGTCTTAGAGTCCTTCGCTTGTCCCGACTCCCTCGTTGTCCGTTCGTCGAAGCTTCAATCGCGGGCTCGAGAGCTTGTTGTAATTTCCGACTCTCCACTTCATCCTGTTTCGATTGTGATTGGGAACTGAGACTCGACGATCCATGTGGAAGCATGGATTGGACTTGAATGAATTGGTTTTTATTGATTTCAAACATCGCTTCTTAGTTTGACTTGAGTCAGGCCATGAATTTGCGGTAGAAAAAAGTTAGAATCTACTCTTCAAATCGTTAATCATAAACCTGTTCGATGAAATGTTTTCAAGGCACGGCTGAAAGATGATCCACGATTTCTTTCAGATCGGAAAACAAGTCGACATAAATTGCTTGCCTGCAATTTATTTGTTAAGAATTTGATACGATTCCACTAAAATTTCGTTGTATACAAATCTAAATATAAATATTTTACTATTTTTTTTTACGTTTTTGTTCCATGTTTTGTATAGGGGTAAGTAAAAGGAACTGTTTGGATCAAGGTCAGCCAGTTCTGGGTTGTTTTCAAAGGCACTGGTTTGAATTTCGATTCTAATAATTTTCGATTTAGTTCTCAATTTCATGTGAACGGTTCGCTCGGACCATTTGGACCGCTTTTATCTTTTTTTCCTTTGATTTATTACAAATTTGTAAAAACTAATAAGCCCTAATTTTATATTCTGTTGAAATAGCTTCTGATCATCAATTTAGAATATGGTCCCAAACACTGGAAGCTATCGATGATATCAAATTCACTTGACTGCCTAGTGAGGATTTGCTTGTTGTGGAAGGAGAAGGTGCGCGCTCATCACATCAAGTGCTTTCTTTTGATGTCGAAAGGCAAGAAAAGAAAGGGGCAGGAGTCTTGCATCAGCAATAACTATAAAAACAATGAGTCAGGAAAAATTGACGTGCATATATATGTGTGTTCCCATTTTATGAGAAAAATAATTGGAAATTTATGCTAGGAAGATATAACGAGAGAATATAGCAACAAATCAAAGAAGAAAAATAAGAAAAAACAGAACATGCACCAAGTTCATTGGCCCACATGGCAATCGGATTGAACTGATAAAAAAAAGAAAACAAAATATGCACCAATTTCATTTGCTCACCTAGGAATTGGACTAAAGTCTATTTCAAAGAAATTTGAATCCTGGTTTCATAAATTGGGAACCGATTCCTCTAGTCCAGTTTCCAATTCCTAGGTGGGAACTAATTACCTCTACTTTTGCATATGTATCCTTTGACGTCTCTATGAAATCCACTAGTCAAGAAATGGCTAGAGTCAATGACTGGTGGTCAAGAGATATTTATGTTGGTTCATTTCTCTTGTCCATGTTCTAAATAGTTTTATCATCTTTACGATCCTCTGATGCATCTGGGAGGACCGAAACCACTCCATCTTTAGGAGACAACCCTTGAACCCATAACAAATAGTGTACAAAGCCATGGCTTTGCACGAAAATTTTGCTACTTGGAACGGGAAATCGAAAGGAAAGGCAAGATGCAAAGACCCACCTCAAAAATGGCGACCTCCGAACCTTGGAACTTTGAAGATAAGCATTGATGCCTCTTTTACGGGTAACAATGAAGCTTCCTTTGCAGCCACCATGAACGGAGGAGCAGTTGCTTGTGTTGGTTGAGATTCTTTCGGCAGATCGATCAACTACTTCTCCAAACCGATGGAAGCTAATTTGGCAAAACAATCAAAAGCCATGGCACTCATTGAAACCCTAGTCTTCCTGACGCAGAGAAAGAGATGCTTTGGAAAGAATTCCGAAAGATGGTGTTTATTTTGAATAATGAAGTGCCGATTACAATATCTTTGGCGCCTATTTATAAGAAGGTCGCCATCTAGAAAATAACAAAATAACTTAAATCTAGTAACAAATTTGAAAAGATATTGATAAACTAGAAAATCTAAAATCTAATAACAAATTAAAGAAACGATATTGATAAACCAGAATATTTCAAATAAACCAGAATATCTTACATCTAATAATAAATAAAGGGAAACGCATGAATCAAATATTGTAATCCCTTTTGCAATCTTGAAGATCACACAATCCTCTTTGATTTGTGGGACCGCCCGTTCTTATGACGCTCCATTGTTTCCAGAAAGGCATTTGCATATTGTTCTACATCAGTCTCCTCCACTTCGAAGAACTCGACCCCCGAGTTATGATTAGGATAAAGAGGAGTATCTGGAGGATGATACTCAAATAGGTCTGCTACATTGAATGTCGGGGAGATGTTGAGGTCACTAGGAAGATCAACAACATAGGCATTATCATTGATTTTCTTCACAATCCGACGGGGGACCAACTTTCTTGTGCTTCAGACTTGTTATATGTACCAACAGGAAACCGTTCCTTGCGGAGGTAGACCATTACTTCATCACCCTCAGCAAAGACCTTGAGGCGACGATGTTTATCTGCAGCAACTTTGTAAACTGTAGTGGAAGCTTCTAGCTGTTGCTTCACACCCTCTTGTATCTCTTGTAATTTTGTTGCTAAGTTTTCAGCCGCAACACTATATCCTGGGACTTTGGGCAAAGGCACGAGATCCAGTGTATGTTGTGGCGTTCGCCCGTAGATAACCTCAAACGGAGACTTGCCCGTGGAACGGTTGACGGTGTTGTTAAAAGCAAACTCAGCAGGAGCAAGATACCGGTCCCATTGCTTTGGCATGTCACTACAAAGACACCGAATAATATCCGCCATAGTACGATTGACAACTTCGGTTGCCCATCGGTTTGAGGATGAAAGGAACTGCTATACTGCAAATCCGTCCCAAATAAACGCCCAGGGTCCTCCAAAAATGACTAAGGAATTTGGTATCACGATCGAGGGTGATAGTTTTTGGAACACCATGCAAACGAACTACTTCTCGAAAAAATAAACTCGCTACATGAGAAGCATCAAAAGTCTTCTTGCAAGGGATAAAGTGTGCCATCTTTGTAAACCTGTCCACTACCACAAAAACAGAATCCATACCTCGTTGGGTTCGGGAAGCCCAACACGAAATCCATTGAAATGTCTATCCAAGGTCCGAAGGAATAGGTAGAGGGTGTAAAGTCCAAAGTGTTACGAGAATGGCCTTTCGCGGTCGACAAATGTAGCACTTTCTCACAAATCGCCCAACGTCCCGTTTCAATTGAGGCCAATAATACCGCTCCTCAACTAAGGCAACAGTTTTATCTCGCCCACAATGTCCTCCAAGGGAGCCACCATGCAGCTCTCGAATAAGTTGTTCCCGCAAAGAGCTTCGAGGAATGCACAACCTGTTGCCAAAGAATAAAAATTTGTCCTGAACGATCATGTCACCGTGAGAACCTGTCTCAAAACATTTTTCCCAAATTTCCTGAAAATCTTCATCATCAGCATAAAGAGCACAAAGGTGGTCAAAGCCCACAACGTCAGTGCGCATGGTGACAAGTGTTGCAGCACGACGGCTAAGTGCATCAGCGACTTTATTCAAGTGGCCCGCCTTGTGTCGAAGCACGAAATTGAATTGCTCCAAAAAGGAGACCCAACGTCCATGCATTCGATTTAGATGTCTTTGGCTCTTAATATATTTGAGTGTCGATGGTCGTGTTAAGGACAAACTCATGTTGATAAAGATAGGGCTGCCAATGCTTGATAGCTCGTACTACAAAGAAAGTACTCTTGCTCATAAGTAGACCATCGCTTGCGAACATCATTAAGTTTCTCGCTAAAATAAGCAATAGGCTTACCTTCCTGGGAAAGAACAGCACCAATTCCTACACTAGAAGCATCACGGTCTAGTTCGAATACCTTTTCAAAATTCGGGAGCATCGGTATTGGTGCCGTGGAAAGTTTTCCTTGATGAGAGCAAAGCTGGCTTCGCCGTCACCCCAATGAAATTTTCCTTTCTTCAAGCACTCAAATCGGAGCCATAATAGAACTGAAATTCCGAATAAAGCGTCGGTAGAATGTCGCAAGCCCGTGGAAGCTACGCGCCTCCCCAACGGTCTGGGGAGTCGGCTAGTCGCGGATGGCAGCTACCTTTTCTACATCAACTTGAAGGCCTTCTGCTCTGACAATATATCCCAAGAAGCGGAGTCGATCAGTCATGAAGCTACACTTCTTCAAATTAATGTACAATTGGTTCGTCTGCAAGGCCGATAAGACGTCCCTTAGATGCTCCATATGTTGTTGGTCATCGGGACTATATATGAGAATGTCATCAAAGTAGACCACCACAAATTTGCCAATAAAAGGTTTAAGAACTTGAGTCATCAAACGCATGAAGGTGCTAGGCGCGTTCGTGAGGCCAAACGGCATGACAAGCCATTCATACAAACCTTCACTTGTTTTAAAGGCCGTTTTCCATTCATCGCCTGGGCGGATGCGTACTTGGTGGTATCCTCTACGTAGATCAATCTTTGTAAAGACCTTTGATCCCGCAAGCCGGTCGAGCATGTCATCCAAGCGAGGGATTGGGAATCGGTACTTGATAGTAATCCGATTAATTGCCCGGCTATCAACGCACATACGCATGCTTCCATCTTTCTTCGGAGTGAGGAGTGCGGGTACTGCACAAGGGCTCATACTTTCACGCAAGAAGCCTTTTCGAAGCAGCTCTCCCACTTGGTCTTGCAAAATCTGGTTCTCCTTCGGATTCATCCGGTAGTGCGGCAAATTAGGGAGGCTCGCTCCTGGAAGAAAGTCAATCTCATGTTGGATATCCCTCAAGGGTGGTAATCCAACAGGTAGATCCTCCGGAATAACATCACTTTGAATGCCCTCAATAAGGGGGCTGAAGAGCCACCGGAATTGGAATAATGGCTTCTTGATTACCTTTCTCCACAATCATATACATGCCCTCACGTTTACGAACGTTTAGCATAATTCCTGCACTTTGCTTCTTTGGGGCCTGGGGAGTGTTACTCATCGGCTTCAAAATAATTTTCGTCTTTTTCCACACAAAAGAATATGTGTTCTCACGAGCCCTATGAGTGATATCAACATCGTATTGCCATGGTCGCCCCAATAGGACATGACATGCATCCATCTCCACTACATCACAAATTATGATGTCCTTATAGGACTTTCCAATTGAAATAGGTAAATGACATACCTGCGTCACCTTGAGTTCGGCCCCTTTACGAATCCACCCGATTGTATAAGGGGAGGGATGTAACTCTGTCTTTAGTTGTAGATGGTCCACCAAAGCCTTGGACACTATGTTCTCACAACTTCCGCTATCGATGATGACATCGCAAACTTTGCCGTTGACAGTACAACGGGCACGAAAAAGACTATTCCGCTGCGTGTCTTCTCTTCGCGGAGCGAGCAATAGTCTCCTAACAACGCAATTGACATGCTCGCCCTCCTCATCCTCCACTTCTTCCTCATCAATCCAGTCATCTTCGTATATGTCATCGTCGTGCTCGACAACATTGGCCATCTTCCGCCGTGGACAATCACTCGAACGATGTCCCAATTCGTTACACTTGTAGCATTTGATTGGTGGTGGCTTAGCGTATGGGTTCTGGGCACTTTGATTGGCATTACGGTTGTTTGCGATGACTGGTTCCTTGCGCACCCCATACTACTTCCCGGAGCTTGGTTCATAGTGTTGGTTTGCTGGTTGGAGGATTCTCAAACATCTAGTTGTCTCCCTTTCCGATAATCCTCGAGCGGAATAATTGTTAGCCCGATTAATGGGGCTAGTTCTCTCTAATTGCATCTCAACCTTTCGGGCCATCTCTTGAGCATCCTCAACGGAGAACAAACGATGTAGTGAAACACGATCTTGAATATTAAGTCGCAAACCATTAATGTACCTCGCGATCAGTTGTGCCTCCGACTCGACGGAGGTTGTTACGGGCGGAAAGTCGGAGAAACTCCTCCGTGTAAGCTTGGACTGATCGGCTTAGCTGCTTACAATTTTGAAATTGTTGAAATAATAATTGCTCATAATCGGTTGGGAGGAACCGAACCTTCAACATCTCCTTCATCCGATTCCATGTTCGGATGGGAGTTTTTCCTTGTCGACGTCGGGTCAGTTGCGTTTGCTCCCACCACGCTGAGGCACCGCCCTTCAATTTGTATGCCACCAATTTTACTTGGCAATCCTCTTCAATCTCCATGGCATCGAAGAATTTCTCAACTTCCCAAAGCCAATCCAAAAAGTCTTCAATATTCAAATTGCCATTAAAGGTCGGAAGGTCAACCTTAAGTTGATATTGCTCGGGGTCTCGTCGATATCCTCGATTCCGATGGCCTCCACGAACAGGCCGATCCAGGAACTCTTCTTCTCCTTCAGAGTCCTCGACATAGGCTTGTCGCCTCTGTCGGGGATTTGCCCCACGTTCCATAGCTACTTCCGGGCCGCGAGCTGCCTGATCATGTTCAGCCAGAAGAACACCAGGTATGGGGTTGGTAGACAAACGCTGGATGGCGACAAGTAATTCTTGAAACCTCCGTTCGGTTTGCTCCGCAAATTGGTTGAACTCATCCCGTGTAATAGGCTCGTTTCTGCGGCCTTCAGCTACGGGAGATTGACATTAACGTTATTAGCCATCGTCAGGGAGAAACCTGCTCGATACCAAATGACGCAGAAAAGCGATGCTTTGGAAAGAATTCCAAAAGATGGTGTTTATTTTGAATAATGAAGTGCCGATTACAATATCTTTGGCGCCTATTTATAAGAAGGTCGCCATCTAGAAAATAACAAAATAACTTAAATCTAGTAACAAATTTGAAAAGATATTGATAAACTAGAAAATCTAAAATCTAATAACAAATTAAAGAAACGATATTGATAAACCAGAATATTTCAAATAAACCAGAATATCTTACATCTAATAATAAATAAAGGGAAACGCATGAATCAAATATTGTAATCCCTTTGCAATCTTGAAGATCACACAATCCTCTTTGATTTGTGGGACCGCCCGTTCTTATGACGCTCCATTGTTTCCAGAAAGGCATTTGCATATTGTTCTACATCACTTCCTCACGCCAAGTCTAACTCAAGGATGCACTGGAAATTGACTGTAGCGTACTTGTGAGAAGTGTTCTCAATTCTGACTTGCTAAACTGGGAAGCACAGCCGTTGGTGGACCGGGCCAAGACCATGTTGGAGAAATTTTCAGGCCTTACTTTTGCCCATTGCAGTAGAGAAACAAATAAAATAATAGATTGGCGAAGCCAAAGCCCAATGGATGAATAGTCTACCTAGTAAGCCAATTCCTCGCTTGTTGTCACACCCTGAACATCTACAGCCGCACGATAATCCGCGCTCATCAAACCTTTACTTATTCTTTGGTCATTCGATTGCGACATCCTAAGAGGCTTCGCCAACCCAAATAGTAATAACATTAAAATGTACAAGCGGAAACGTAAGCAAATCTCCAATCATCAAACAATAGGGATAGTTAAAAACATATTCATATATATAGAAGAGCGTTACTAGTCAACATCTTATACAACACGAGTTCAAGGGTTAATCAACTAGCTTCTTCACCTCCGATATGCCTAACCACTTCACCATGACTTCCTTTAAAAAGGGCCCGAGGGTATATCTACTCCTCTAATATTACGAGCATGGTTCAAAAAGTGCTAACACCCCACATCTTCCTAAGCCCCAATGGCCTCCGGGGTCCAGGCCTCCCACGTGGCGACCAACGTGGGGTTGATCTTGGGGTCGGACACCTCCCCATTGGGAATGTCCCTATCCTTAGCCTCCCAGCTGATGTCGCCCCTAGATCCTCCAACACTTGGTGAACCGTCGAAGCCGAGATTAGGACTGTCGCTCTCGCCGCCTACCTAAAAGTACTAGGTCACATATCAATGTGGCACGGGGTTATGCAAACTCTCATTGACCCAAATGATCGTGACATATCGCGTATAGTGCGTATCGACCCCACCCACTATCGGGTATCCCATCACCTCTTGACTATGCTTGATAAGGAGGCCAAAATGAATTTGACAGAATGGTTCAGCCAATCTTAGGTCCTGAAAACATTTCAACAAACAAATATGAGAAAAACTCAATGAATTAACTTCTTAGACCTCGTGTAGGGAAGTCGTTTACCTTGGAAGCGCCCTAAACATGCAAATATCTATTGATGGCAAAACATGGCAACACACTTCTTGCTTTACTTTTATCAATCTCATGGCAAATTGTCTACCATACAAGGCCATCAAAGTATATGGAATTTCATAACATAGACTTCATGTACTTGAACCAAACATACGAATACACATTATGATCTTCGTCATGAGCTAATGTCATGCAATAATCCATATCTCATCATATACAAATCTCATGTACTTTCCATACACATTTGTCCAGATTATTATAGCCACTAAGGACTCAAAACTAACCTGAAGGTTCGCAAATCATCCGTCGTAACCAGGCATTGTCTCACCCCATTGAACACGGCATTCCATTAACTTGGGGGCATTATTGTAAGGAGCTTCATTCTGAAATCTATCTGCAAATGGCATCTCGTTGACTTGGGAAAATTCGAACTTAATTGGGCACCGTCTCGCATAAAACGCCTTAGGACAAGTTCACACCCCGCGTAAAACGCATTAGAGTCGTAGGTGATCACACGGGTATACCATCACATACTCCATTTCTTATCTTTCTCATTTAGCCCATGTGATGCTCATGCGATATGCAACTTCACTTGTCAAATGCCATCGTTCCATACACATACATCACTTATATCACACACATATGCACCATTCACTTCCCAAACTCATGACACATAATTCACATATCATGTTTAACCTATCACATATTCCATCTATCATTTTTAACCATTAATTCACATGACACATCATCAAAATAGCATAATTAACCATTGAAATACATGGTGCATCATCCAATTGACATGGCTAACCATTAAACCACATGTCACATAACCCAAATAACATGGATAGCCACTAAACCACATGTCACATAACCTAAATAACATGGATAACCACTAATCCACATAGCACTTCATCCAAATTACATGTTTAACCCTAAACCACAAGTCACATAACCCAAATAACATAGATAACCACTAAACCTCATGGCACATCATCCAAACATCATGTTTAACCATAGAACCACATGGCACATCATCTAAATAACATGTTTAACCACAAAACCACATGGCACATCATCCAAACAACATGTTTAACCAAAGAACGACATGGCACATAACCTAAATAACATGTTTAACTACAAAACCACATGACACACCATCCAAACAACATGTTTAACCCCTAAACCACATGTCATATAACCTTAATGGCATGGATAGCCACTAAACCATATGTCACATAACCTAAATAACATGTTTAACCACAAAACCACATGGAACATCATCCAAATGACATGGATATTCACTAAACCACGTGGCACATAACCTAAATAACATGTTCAACCACTAAACCACATGGCACATAACCTTATTAACATGTTCAACCACTAAACCACATGACACATAATCCAAACAACATCTTTAACCCCTAAGCCACATGTCATATAACCTAAATGACATATTTAACAACAAAAACACATGGCACATAACCTAAATAACATAGATTACCGCTAATCTGCCCTAAACTACTTGCTAAATGCAATAAAAGCCCTAATCAAAGGCTATAAAGCCACTCACAGATGACTTAGGCTTTGAAACATGTTGAGGGAGAGGGCCACAAGGCCGGACAGTAGGTGAATGGTGGTCTGGTGGTCGCATGGCGGTGATCTGGCTGCGTACGGCGGAGCAAGAGGGCGGTCCGACATCGGGGTTTTGACGGGTGGACACCGGCAAGGAAAACAAGAGGACAAATGGAAGAAACAAGCTTGAAGAAGAGAGAAATGGAGGGGTGGGGTTCGGCTATGGCTAGGGGGAGAGAGAGAGAGAGTGTGTTTTCAAAATTGCAAGTGAGAAAAAATGAGAGAGAAGGAGGGAGAGAGAGGATACCGGTGTGAGAGGGGGGTGGGGAGAAAGGGAAGAGAGAGAGTGGTCTTGTCCCTCATCAATGCCCCATCACTTCTCTTGTCACTTGTCCACCAAGTTTGCCCCATTTAGAAGCAAAATCTAGCATTTAATGGAAGGATTTACACTCAAGTACATAGGTTGAGACTAGGCTAGGCTAGATAGCCTTTCTTCCTCCTCTTCGCCACCCAATTCATGGTCGCCCCTTCACTTGCCCTATTCCCTTTTTACTCTTTTGTCTTTAGTCCGGTGGGAGGGCATTTCAGTCCTTTCACCAAGATCTCACACTATCCCTGCACTACTCATGTCTCCGTGGCCTATTGATCCTCAAGACACTCTTGTCCAGAATAATTCCATTATGAAAAATTTGGTCGGAATGAGAATATCACACCTGCTCTTTTCGACTTATTATGTTTTGATGTTGTTGATGCGTATTCAACGAACATGGTTAAGTAAATGATATAAATCATTTTTCGACAAAAAAAAAATGATTTGTTAAGAATTTAGATACGATTCCACTCAAATTTCGATGTATTTGAATGTTGAATGTCAATTTCTTTTTTTTTGGTGTTTTCGTTCCATGTTTTGCATGTGGCTGAGCAAAAGAACATGCCTGGATTGAATCAACCGGTTTTGGCCCGTTCGAAGGCACTGGTTTCATGTGTGAAACTATCTGAATAATCTTAAGGCAAAAAAAGAATTCTTACAAATATGTAAAAATTAATAAGCCCTAATTTATGTTCTGTTATTTTATATTATATTAAAATAGCTTCTTATCATTGATTTAGAATATGTTCCCAAAAATTAAAAGCTAATATCAAATTCACTTCACTGCCTTGTGATGAATTTTTCGTGTGCTGGAAGGAGATGGTGCATGCTCACATCACATAAGCTTTCCAAGTATTTCTTTTTGGCGTTCAAAGGCAGGGAAGAGAAAGGACATGAGTCCTGCAACAACAACAACAACAACAACTATAAAACAATGAGTCAAGACAAATTGATCTACATATAGAGAGAGTTAAAGAGGTGTGCCCATTTTACAAGAAAAAAATAATTGGAAGTTTATGCTTGGAAGGTATAACAAGAGAATAAAATGATTAAAAAAAGAAGAAGAAAAAAATAGAACATACATTGGCTCCATTGGTCCATCTGAGAATCGGATCGAATCGATGAAAAAAGAAGAAAATACAGAACATGCATCGATTCCATATCAGACCGATAAAAAAAAAAAAAGAAAAAAATTAAACATGCATTAGTTCCATTGGCCCACCTGGGAACTAGATTGATTGGTCCTATCTGGTCTAGGGGCCACTAATCCGGTTCTCGATTTCAAATCTGAGAACTAGTTCCTTTGGTCCGGTCCTATCACCCCTAATTTTGCATATATATTCCTGTGACGTCTATGTGGAATCCACTGTTGAGGAAATGGCTAGAGCCATTGACCGTTGGTCATCCTCTTCAGATATACATGTCGGTTTGTTTCTCCACTAGCTTTATCATCTTTGATTGTGAAATATTGGGTGGCTGTTGGCTGGAAGTGGTAGCTGATAGAGGTAATTCGGTGATGTTCAGGAATAGACTTTTCAAACGAGTGAGTAGTGTCGAAAATTATCCGATCTAAATTTAATTTGTGATACAAATCTATTAACTCATACCTACAATTCGACCCATATTGCTAAAATACTTTGATATGTAAATAAATCTTAGAAAATTCATATCCAAATTTAGGTGAGAGCATGGAATGAGTGAGTGCAAGATTAGGTAAGGGTGAGCAAGAGTTATAGAGGTAGGTTGGGATAAAGCAAAGTTATGAAACACCTATATTATTTTGGACCTTAAATTCTAACCCATTTATGACTAATTTACTAAATAAGACTAACCCATATAACAACTCAACCCATCAAATAGATGTTAAGTAATTGATTTATGACTCATTTTGACATGTTCAATTAGGAATGAGCGATGGTGGTGTTCAATTTAACGCTTGATGTAGGCGAAATTCTATTTATTGAGCAAGATATGAAATGGACTCATGAATAGAGAGCTTAGCGTGAAGAAGAAAAACATTAAGAAAAAAGAGCTCATAGAGCTTTGAGTCATAAAAAGAACGAAAGAAAATGAAGCAAGGAAATACAAATAGAAAGAATAATCAGAAAAAGAGGAAATGAGATATAATAAGAAAATGGGTTTTATAACAAAAAAAAAAAAGAAAAAGGATCGATATGGTTTTACCATGGGTTCATTGAGATTTACAGAAGAGTGGGCTTTATGTGAGCAAAGGCCTAATAGGGTTTCGGTGTTAGTGTAGTAAAAATGGGCCAAATTCGGTTATAGCAAAGCTGGATTCAGTGGGGTAATTTTTGAAAAATGGCTTTGAGGGTTTAAAACTAAGAAAGGGACTTTATATAAAAGTCGATCCTGTCCTCTGGCCCAGCGTGAAATCATTTTAGACCATATTCAGACCAGGCCCAAGGGCCAGCCCAGTCGATGTTTCCAGAAAATAATAAAAATAACAATAAAATATAAAAATTTGGAAAATCAATTAGAAAAATAGGCCATGGTGAGGTTGTCAGATTTTTGTATTAAATTTATCTTATTTTCATTTAGAATTCATATAATTTAAAAAGTACTCCTTGATTTTCAGTGTAAGTCGTGCTTTTACCTGATGGTTTAATAATTGGTGTATTCATTACCAATTAGATTTCGGATTCTTAGTTTAGTTGAAGCTCACTTAAGATTAGTTCAGCTGATTAGTTTTAATGAATAAAATAAATTTAACTAAAAATAAATAATAATAAATAATAAATAGTAATTCAGAAACATCATTTAAAAAAAAAAAAAGTCATAGTAAATAGCTTTGTTAAATTTATGATTCACCTCAAATAATTGAATAGGCAGCGTGGAAATGTTGTAACCTAGATGAAACTTGAGGGGGACTAAATAAGTACCTAATATCCCAAAGTCAGATTGGGACCACTTATGATGACAAAGTATTGACCTGCTGATTCATGTTTCTTTGAAAGTTATGAGAACCCACGTTACGCATTTTAAAATAGAATAGTCTCTAAAGTCAACCTCATAGAGATTGCTGTCCTAGAACTTAATAACGAGGCCATGCCATAGTCATAACTCCATGGATTTAAAAAACCTTGCTCGATCACTCCATGGCGATCAACAAGACCTAGAAAAATTAATCGATTTCTAGTGAGTCTCTTCTTGTCATTGTTGAGAACATTTGCTGATTATGAAGCACCGACACTCTTCGGGGGTTTTCGTATCATGTCGGATACTCCAACACGTATCCGACACATGTTCAACAGTTGTCGAAAAATCCGACACGTGGTCAATTCTCTTGACACACTCCAACATGCGAGTTTGAAATTCCAATATGCATAGAGTCAATTTTAAAATTTTTTAATAAATGAGGGGTCAAAATGTCAATATGTACAACCAAATAAAATAAAATAAAATAATAAAGGGAGAAAGAAGAAAAATCTAGTCTTATCTCATTCTAAATCTCATTTCTCGTAACACACAATTCCCCCTCTCCTCCTCTCGGTGAGCATCACTCCTTTTATAGTGTTGCTCAAAATTGAAGCAAAATATGATATTAACAAATAGTAAATTAACGTTTTTTGTATAAATCATTTTATGTTATTTTAAAATCTTTTATTTATTTATTTGTGAGTTTGAATCAAATTAATTTGATTGAAATAATCATAAAAATAATAATTTATCATGTATATATAAAAATATATTTAATATACAACATGTCTTAACACGTTGGAATTCTATATTTTTTTGAGAAATGACGTGTCATGGTGCTGTGTTATGTCGTGTTGCGTATCACGTGTCAATGTCGATGCTACTTAGTTTGCCAATGCCAATTCAATGTCCTCATTTGCCTCTTTGACTGAATGCAGAAGAGCAAGTCCTCAACCATGCTTAAATTTTTGTTTATTTGCTAAATGAGACCCGTATCCTATGATGATGGAGTCGTGGACAAGAGAAATGAATCCAAGTAATGGATGAATAAATTGACTCAACTGAAAAGAATGACACATTAATGCTAGCATTTTTATCACATGTAAGAAGCCCAGTGGTGTCAAGTGAGTGTATAAAACGAAGTACCAACTGTGGACCGTTACAAAGCCAAACTGGTTGTAAAAGGCTACAAGCAAAATGACAGAAGAACTTCATCTTCAACCATGGTTTCGACTCGCATTGTCTATGACCATTGTTTGCCATCGGTATCGTGGATTTTACACAGTGATTGACTTGTGAAGGGACTTATCTTACGGGAAAAGAGGAGGATAAAAGGTTGAATTTGCTGAACTTATGTGGTTCGATTTAGGGTCTGCAATGAGCCGATGATCATTTATTATTATTATTATTTTTTGAGTAACTGATCTCATATTTCATTTAAAAATCAGCTTGCTCTACTTGTTTCATGTTTGTCGACCTTCCTCAGAATCAATCCTAATTAGCTTGGAACTTATTTCATTTCTATCGAATTCCTCCCAATTCATCAATTGTGAAGAGTTACCAACTTAGCATGTTTGGGAAATGAAATTGAACTGAGCCAGGTATGAAACCTACCAAAATAAACCAAACTATCTTAGTATCTTGTTCTTAGCATGTGCATCAGGAGATTATTATAATTCTGTGGAATGTCATGTTGATCCTTCAATGAAATATTGTAATTTAAGTGTACATATATTTTTTTATTTCGTGGTTCTTCCTCCTGCTTCTTTGTCTATCATCCCCTAGCAAAATGCTGAAATAGAATTCCATTACCAACAAAAGGAAGTTCTGAACAATCTCTCAACCAGTGAATAAGGATGGTCTCCCTTGTACTTTGGAAACGAAACTAGTCATTTCATACCCCTTGGGCTATACTTATTCATGAGTTCTTTCAGAACTAGTTTGCATCAGTTTACTTATTTCTTGCCATCATGTTAAATCATGAAATGTTAGCAATAGGTCCTATTTTTGCTTGAATATGCGTGGGTTCAATGACCATTTGATCCTGTGCAGCATCTTTTGAGAGCAATGCTGGTGATAGGTGTTGGTGCTAGTAATATCACCTAAAGGGTGGGTGAAGAGGTGATTTTGACAAATTTTCACAAATTTAAAGCTGAAGTAAAGTAGTGAAGATCTTAGTCCAAACAACGGTAGTAGAATGATGACATTTACTAGAGCGCAAAGGTCGGGGTTTGAACAGAGATCAGAAGTAGTTTTTTTTTTTTTTTTGGTTGTAATCAGAAGTAGTTTATTAGTGTGAAAAAGTTTATAAAAAATTTATCAACTAGAGTTCTAGAGAGAAGAGAATTTGCACGTAGAATTTATAGTGGTTTGGTTTATAGGAAGCCTACGTCCACTATCCCCCGTTAACAGTCTACTGGCTGGATTCCACTAGATAATTAATAGGAGATTACATTCAAGTTGTGCCGCTTATATCAAAGCACTTCTATCCAAAGTTGGTGTTGCTTATTACCAAGCCATTAGATCTCTTCTCTCTAGAAATGATTATAAGTGTAAGCTTATGAAGGACAAGCATCGAAGTGCTCTTAGACTTTGAAATTTTTTATTCTAGACCTCTCTATTTTCTTTATACCTTGGTCTCCTTTTATATTCATCAACTTCTAAACTAACCATTGGACAGTCTTGAAAGGATCACTCTCTAATCAAGTTGTTGGACAAGATTACATATGGAAGATTGAGTAGCCATTGAGAGATAAGAACTGAATCCCCATTGATTTGGTCACCTATACAAACAAATCTTCAATTTCAATGAATGGAGTTTTTCAAGTAAGGAACATCACTTGTCCTTAAAATGATCATCAATCACTTCTGATGTCTTACATTGATGAATACCATTGCAAAACAATCTTTAAAATTAAAGATTAATCATTATTTTTCTATGAGTGAAATTTGAGCTAGATTACTAGCTGTATAGTTATAAGAACTGAAGTTTGCATTTAGATAGGTCTCTGTGTCTAATGATATTTGGAAGAGTGTCTGAACATGTCTCCAAGTCTGATGATATTTGGAACAGAGTCTGAATAGGTCTTTTAGTTTGAATAGAAGATGATATTGTCTAAGTCTAAATACTCCTAAAGTCTGGATAGAATTTTCATAAAGTCTGAAGATGCCAAGCGTCTTGACAATACTCGAGTGCAAGTTTTGCTAATATTCTCATATTATTCTAATGATGTCCATGACATATAATGATGATGTCCTTGACGTAAATATTCAGAACTTTAGACGCAATGTTCAGATGACAATAAATAGAGTTTGAACATTGTTTTTTCATGAGTATCACCTGAAAACAATTTTGTCATATTCAACAACACTTATGAAGGTTTTGTTAATCTTCAAAAAAATATTAGGAAGTTTTCCCAACAATGGACATATCCATACTAACAAAAAATCACTTAAGCCCATCCCAAATCCCACGGAAATGGAAGTGGAAGCGTTATTTGATGCTCCAATGGAGATATTCATCAAGGTACTGCTTCATTCACACACCATACGACTGTAGTTATCTTAGTGAAACATGAAGGTGCTCATGATAAGAGCAACGCATATTTGTTTCAGGATGAAAATCACAGAGCTGAAGATAGAGAGAGAGAGAGAGAGAGAGAGAGAGAGAGAGAGTTTGGGTAATATATATCTCAATCATTTCTTCTACTATGATGCGAGAATTAAGAAGTATTTGATATGGGGATTAACCACAGGGATTTTTAATAAGGGCCACATCAGTGGTACACTAGCGGCCACCACCTTTTTTGGGAGCAAAGTCCAAAGTTTAGAGTTCCTAGAATAGTAAATGAAGATACTATAATGCCTTAAATCTTGGCAAAATTGTTGACATTACATATTCAATAAAAGCAAGAATCTATTACTGCTGGATTCAATATGCTGAAGACGACTGCTTGGATGAACTCCGCAGTACTGAAGCGTTGCAAATCTGTAACTTAACGCATCTGCTTGATGCTCTTAGTGAAGATGTTGATCATTTTCGCAAAGAAGAAAATAAATTTCAAAAAAAGACGTGTATGATTAGTACCTAGTTGTTGAGGATTCGATGTCAATTCGACATTGAGTGCAATGGCATCAATTTGGAATGGAGTTGATATTCTGATTTCCCCTGTTTCTTTTCTGGTGAATTCATGCGGCAAATCTGATTCATGGATCAAACCATCGCTTGTTTCATGCACGAAGTGCCAATTTGAAAACAAGAGCAATCAATTGTAACAATGATATAAGAACAAACCAAGTGAGGACTCTTGCAAAGGGCGGCAATTCGAAATCCGGGGGATGACTGCAGAGGATCTTTGCCCTTCTAGAGCCCATTCAACACTAAAAGCTTACTTGCGATGTTGAGAGCACGTAGCAAAATTCCAATACCTTTCGCTTGGGGAGATCGCCAAGAGAGAGCTAAAATCTGAACCGTCAGTATATCCAATTGGATTTACATTCACTCAAAAGTTTTAACTAATGAGTTATGAGCGAACTAAGATACATTAACTACTCTATAGTATATCAATTTTCCGATGTGGGATTTCTCTAATACAACTCACTCACATGTGTGTCTTACCAATCTTCCCTTTATGTGTGAGTTCAGTGTTAGTTCTGCTCCCCCTTAATTTAAGTATCTTTCTAGCCCTACTTCATCCTTGCGGGCCTGCGTTGCTACATCACAATGCCCATTCGTCTAGAAACCGCAACTATCGACTTCGATACCATTTGTTGGAAGTGCGCAATAGAAGTTTGATACCTTAACCTTAGGAGATCACCAAGATGAAGCCTAAAATCCAAGCTTTTTTTTTCCACCTACCTTTACTCAAAAACTTAAGCCGATGAGTTATGGGCCAACTGTGATATATTAACTACTTTACATCATATTAATTCTCTGATGTGAGATTTCTTTGACACAACTCACTCACATGTGCATCTTAACATGTAGGGCCTAAACAGCAACCTTTTTAACTATGGGAGGCATGCCATGTTGTTGATGTCACGCCCCGATACTCAAGCGTGTGCCTATCCCTCGGTGGTCGATTGAAATGCGACGTCCCAGGATGCGTCGCCGACCCATTCATTTTAATGTGCATGCGGAAGCAAGTAAATAAATTCTCAGACAACACAAAGATGAGATAGAAAAGCAGGACCACAATTTTAAAATCCACAACACACCTTTACACATAGCAGACTAGGTCATTTACAATACTAGTCTATATTCACAAGTCTACAAAAGTAGAAGGGCTACAAGTCCTCTAAGTATTCAAACCTTCAGCAGAAGACTCCGGGGTCTCTTGGGGACTCGGGTCCACCACTGCACCATCGGGAGGGTCAGCTATACCCTCGCCAAAAGTGATCTCTAATACCGACATAGGGATCTTAGAGTTCGGTAGGGGACCTTCTCTAGGTCCATCTCGCCCGCGACAATAGCACAATCTGAATTAATGGGGTACCTTCTAGGGTAGGCTTGCATCAACCCATACGATAGATCTCACAAGTTCATAGACTCAGGCTCCTTGGCCCTCAGGAAGAGGAATCAGAGAGACCTGTTTGGTGACCTTCTTGGGCTAGCCAAAATGCTTAGGAGGAACCGCCATCTAAGGACCTGAAATGTTAGCCCACGATGGGGTGAGACAATGTCTCAGCAAGTTCACTCCCTAAACTTCGACTAGGAAGGGAATACACCTAAAGGTTGTCTATGCACACACAAGACATATGACTTACCTCGTCTCAGCTCATTCTTGCAAGTCAGTACAGTTCATATACTCAACCAATCAATTCAAATCATCAATTCACTTAGTCAATCAGCTCAATTCAACACAATTGATACAACCACGGCTCACACAAGCTGAAATAGACGGTCTTTGCTCTTACAAGCTACAATATATAGTCATAGCTCTCACAAGCTGATATAGATATATAGTAGCTCGCCCAAGCTGATAAATATATAGATTGTACTCCCATAAGTTGATAAAACGATCTTAGCTCACATAAGCTGATAAGGTATACTGCTCTCACAAGCTGACGTATCGAAGCACATAGGCTGATATAGTATACTACTCTCACAAGCTGACGTGCAAAGGGTCTTTCATAAGCCGACGATAAATATGCTCACACAAGCTAATAATAAATGGTCTCATAAGCTGACAAAACAACGAGTTAAAAATACCCGATAAAAATAATCGTGTGTAGGTACACGATTGGCCTGAGCCAAAATTTCAATATCTTTCTTTTAGAAAATCACACTAATTATAGTAGTCCATAAATACATTTTTGGCATTGTAAACCGACGCCCGGTATTTTTTGATTAAAATACCAAAAGCACACAATTTGGGATAAATACCCAAATTTATCAATTTCACTCAATTTGCACAATCTAGTATTCAATTAAATAAACCAAGCATACCATTGCGATCAACACGAAATTCTGGTCACAGACTATCTCGGTATAATTTCCGGAAAATAATAAATAATAAAATAAATACCAAAAATAATTAAATAAATACAATTAAATGCCATAAATAGAGACTTAGGCTGGAAAAGCCTAATTAAATACCAAAATGGGCTTGGAAAAATTCTGAACCTATCTAGATAAATAATACAACCTATGTAGTTGCTAATTAAGCCTATCTAATTGCCTAACATACAATAACAAGTAATTAAATTGCTAATCCATTTTAACTAATCATCTAAACCATACTTAGCCTAAACTAATAAACTCTTAAGCATCATTAACTTTCTAAGTAGAGTTTAGTGAGTAAACTCACCGGTTTTGCAATCCGGTGAGTCTACGACGATGGCAACGCGGAGATGGACGACAAATTCCAAAGTGGCAACACCCAATGAGGCCCAAAGTGTCCTAAATGGGCCTTGAAGCCCATAGAGGCTTGTTGGCCTGTGGTTCTAATCTTGGGCCGAGAGAGGTGGCGTGGGGCTCGGCTTGGGCTGGAAACAGCCAGGCGGGCTGCTAGGCAAGCGTGCTGAGTAGGCGGTGGTTTCGGCATCGGGACGGGCAACTAGGCAGCTCCGACGGCTAGGGACGGTGGCTCGAAGGCGTCGGGAGGCGAGGCTGGGTGCGACTGGAGGCGAAATGGCGCGCGGGACGAGTGTAACACGTGTGGGAGCGCGACGGCGATGAGGCGGGGGCAGGGGTATGGTGGGCGTGCGACGGCCAAGGGGGTGGCTGGCTCGGTTTTCTCTAATTTTGGAGCTTCAAAAGTTGATCAACAATGGGGAAAGCAAGCTATAATGAAGAAGAAGAAGCTAGCTGCCCTTGGAGGGTCCCTCCAAGCAACCAAGGTCTCCTATCTCATCCTCATCTCTCTTGGCAAGGCCCCACCCCAATTGGTAGACTTCCTTAGCCAATTTTGTGCACAAATATCTCCCAATTCCTAAGTGGTCCAAAAGTTGAGGGGGACCATGGCCTACGAATTTGGCACCAAATTCCCCAAATTGAACCAAATTTATCCTCAATTGGATTCAATTCAGCCCCCATAAATTTCACCAAGGTGTTCTCGACCAAATTGATATTTTTCCTTGCCAATAGAACCAACTTGCATCCCAAAAACGCGATAAAAAGGTCCCCTGAGTTTTCCAGTTAAAAACGGCCCTATTTTGTAATTTCACCAAAAATCTCGGTTTGTAGAAAAATCTTTAGAGGATGAGTCAATGTTCCTAAAATGAATCGTGATATGACAGAACTTTCAATTTCTAAAATCAGATTCAAATTCGTGGTTAATTTCAATCTGGCATGATTTTAACGTGACATAGCCTACAAGGTAGCTTTTAGGAATTTTTGGTGCAATTGATCCATGGTCGATTTATTTCGAGCCACAATGTACCTCTTCAACACATTAGCGACTCTCGGTTGTTGTAAAAATTTCGAGATTTCAAATACGGACACAGGGTACCAAAACAACAGAAAAATCGGTCTAATGTTGATTGAAGAGAATTTTGACCCACACTTAGATCACATATCTCAATCGAATCAATCTATCTTTGATCTCTGATCGATTTTTAACTGTGCCGTAATGACCCTTGCAGACTAGCACAGTCGAGCAGTCAATTCCTAGTCAAATTCTCAAGTCTATTGCGTTAAAAACCCTTAACGGCTTCACCAAATAGGATAGTTATCTCATGAGTGATCAGCTTAGAGAATAGAACTATAGGCATGTCAATGAAAAGTTCGATTCATTTAATTGAAAATAAAACCTGAAATTCAGGACGTCACAATTGAGGTGCCCAAAGCATCATGTTGTTACTATAGTAAATTGTTTGGATGCAAATTAAAACAAAGAACGACTAGAGAGGGCGAGATTGCTAAGAGATGTCAAATAAGATAAATGTCACCGTCACCACATTGGTGCCACTACCATGGCTAGAAGCATGTCATCACTCCTCTCTTTCTCTCTCTCTCTCTCTTCCCCACCCATTTTGTCTTCTCTGATCACCTACCCTCATAGAGATTCACGCTCTATTGTCGTTGATGTCGAGATATCTAGGGAGACTATTTCAAAACGAGTCCATATGTGTAGTAGACAACCGGTTCATCAAGGTGTCTTAGAGAGCTTTGGCATGCATATTTTGCTTTGCTAAGGCAACAACCTTGCCTAGCTTTGGAGAGAGAGAGAGAGAGAGAGAGAGAGTTCAGTCATTCTAGAAATGGTTTGTGGCATGCGAAGGTTGCTACCTTGGACTAGAGTGGCCATGGGGAAATTGGGGAAAAGTATTAAAAAAATCCTAAATGTATTGCATTTGATCAATTTAACCCAAAATTTGCTAGATTAATTTAGTTTTAAACCTTTTTTCATTTGTAGCAATTGAGTCCATTTGATCAATTTAACCCAAAATTTGCTAATGTAGACGTTGATTGTCTCATGTGATAGGGCTGACGTTGACGTTCACATCTTTTCAAAAAAATTTAATGATTTATTTCTTTCCTTTTTTCCATGCCTAGTGCCAATGGCCAACAAGGGGTCGGCCTCAACTAGGCTAGGATGAGTGTTAGCAAGGCCAACTCTTGCTCAAGCTGGGATGGCCTCGCTATGTGTCGCCTGGGTGAAGGTTGGGCCTTGCCCTCGCCCAAGCGATGCCTTGAGAGGCCAACCTACCCTAGGTGATGGTTAGCCTCGTTGGAGCTCACCCTTGCCCATGTGAGGCCCCGCTAGGGTGACTCTAGCTCAAGCAAGGCCATGAAAAAATGGAGGAAAAAAAATTATTAAAATATTATAAAAAATGTTCACATTAGTATCAGCCATATCATATAGCCAATTGTGCCACGTAGGATGACTGACGACCATATTATTAGCAATCTTTTGCCTAAATTGACTGAATGGACTAAATTGTATCAATATAAAAATGTTTGGGCTAAATTTGTCAAATAAAAGGTTGAAGACCGAATTGATACCAATGTATTAGGTTTAGAATTTTGTTGATACTTTTCCTAAGGAAATTGTCCAATCAATCCTAAATATATCGCATAGATGTCAATTCAGTTCTAAATTTTCTAATTTTGTTGATTTAGTTCCAAACCTATACTCGAAATCCCAATATGATTGTTCCAACCAATTTTTGTTGGAAATAATTGACGTGGTGATGTGTCACGTAAGACTGTTGACAATAACTGGACTGCCATGACAGCAATTTTTGAAGAATGCAATGGAACTCTGTGAAAAGGCATAAGATTAAATTTACAAAGTTAAAAAGTTTATAACTGAATTGACATCCATATTATGAAGAAGAAGAATACTACATCTTCGTGCGATTCCTCGGGGATTTGCAGGAGGTGACTTGGAATTCCACCTTCGACGACCCTCGTGGAGGAACATGAATTTGAGCCATGCAACACAACTTGCACATCGTTTTGATGTACAAATTCATTGGCTCGTTACATAAGACAACAATGAGGAACAATCGATCGTGCCAAAAGGTGAAAATGCATTACGCTTTCCCTCAACGTTATCCACAAAGAGACAACCCACCCAACTTTCAAGCTTCTTCAGAGGTCGAAAACAATATACATAGAATAAATTAGGCGCATCAGTATCAGTTCTTTACCCCATGGAAGAGAGTTTGAGCCAAAGAGCCATGGTGTTTTGTTTAATCTTGGACGATACACGACAATACATCTTTGCGCATGGTGGGAATACGTAAGATTGAACAGATGAAGATTCATATAATGTCCTATCCAATGATTTTCGCTCCGAAAACAAAATGGACAACAGTGACTAAGATTCATTCTGCGCGTATGTACTTTGGTCATTAGAATAATGAAGAGGGGACCATCCTTAGGACTATATATATAAGTGGTCGTAACCTAAATTCTCCATCGAACCCAAGAAGGTTTTGCTATCCTGAAAAAGAAATAAAATGTGGACGAGCGTGTTCAAAATTTGCCTATGCCTAATGCTGATATTACTTTCGCTTCCAAGCTTCCGTGCACGAGCTCCCCACGATGTGATCCTAGGGAAGACACTTGGTAAGGCTGTTCTAGCATTACGTGAAGACTATGGAAAGGGAGATAATAAGCAAGAAGGTCATTACGAGCTTATGAGGGGCGATCCTGGAGGTCCTGATCCACAACATCATTGAATAACATGATCGCCGCCTTTTTTTATTTGCAACGTCCTAGTGAGCATGATATAATGCTCTTTTTTCTTTGTCTGTCTTCTTTTGGTTTTCTATGAGTTTCAAATCTTGCTAGGTTATTTTTAATGTAATGCCATGGTCTTCACGTAATGTTTGAAGGGAAGACACTCGATAAGGCCGTTCGAGCATTAAGTAAAGACTATGGAAAGGGAGATAATGAGCAAGAAGGTCGTTACGAGCTTATGAGGGCCAACCTTGAAGGTCATGATCGGCAACATCACTGAATAACATTATCATTGCCTTTTTTTATTTATTTATTTGCGACGTTCTAGTGAGCATGATATAGCGCTCTTCTTTCTTTATCAGTCTCCTTTCGTTTTTCTCTGAGTTCCAAATCTTGCTAGGTTATTGTCAATGTAATGCCATAGTCTTCACATAATGTTTAGTAAGGCTGTTCGAGCATTGCGTGAAGACTATGAAACGGGAGATAACAAGGAAGAAGATCGTTATGAGCTTATGAGGGCCAGCCTGAAGTTCCTGATCCGCAACATCACTGAATAACATGATCGCTTTTGTTTGCAAATAACGTCCTAGTGAGCATGGGATAACGCTTTTCTTTCTTTATCATCTCCTTTTGTTTTTCAATGAGTTCCAAATCTTGCTAGGTCATTTTTCAATGTAATGCCATAGTAGGGTTTTAATGTTCATGGATTTGTGAGCATGACATGGAAATGTACTAAATGTAACGTGATTATCAAAATTGGACTTATAGTAGCAAAACATTATATATTGATGCAATTGTCTAACTATGTTGGCATTTTTGTTATCTTTAAGCCTTTGAATCTTGACAACTTGGAGAAGATCTAATGTAGTGGAGCCAAAAGAGCTATGGTGATATCTAATATGAACTAACATAAGTATTACCGGTCTATGGTTTATCATCCTTATTTAAAAGACATATTTCAAAACCAGGACCACATGATGATAATATGAAGTCTACGGGATTGCATTGTCACCATGCTTTACACATTGCGACGAGTCCTCATCAAATTGCGTATTGGGTAAATAAAGAATAAGCACAACCATACCATCAGCATAGACTAGGACCAAATGAGAAAAAATTAAAAAGAGAAGAAACAGCGTTTTAAAGTTCCGCTTATCTTCTCCATATGTTCGGACAGTAAAGGTCATTATAAAGTATCATTGGTTGTTAATATGGCATCCCTAAGCATGAAGCCTCCATATGTGCAAGATAATTATTTTAGGGACATTAATAATTTCAATATTGGAAAGAAGTTTAATAAAAATTGGAGTTGGATGAACACTTGCCAAAAGGCGACATCAACATAGTTTATTGTAGGGATAAATGGTTATCAAGATGGTATTAGTGTCATAACTATTGTACACTGCTCACTTTAGTACCAATATCTTGCATATGGCTCTTTATGTGTCACAATGTTCAAGGAGCAATCACTTAAATAATTTCAATGGCGCAAAATCTGACGTGAATCATCGAAATTTGCTTAAATGAACACTTTTAGATAGTTTTGGCTCTAGATTGATAGCACTAAAGTGATCATTATTAAAGTTTTGGGATAAAACATTTTAAAATTGTGTGATGCATCATTTATATACCGACAACATCGTTCAATCATTTTTTCACAAATTGAGAAATTGGTTAAATTGGTTCCCAAACATCACCTATCATTGATCCTCATAGTTGATCAAAGAGAAATAATCATTTTTCACAAGGCTACATTTGTTGATTCTAGAATTAGTTGGTTCGCACTTTGAAATAGGAAATTGAATCGGACAGGGCTGGTTCCCCATTTATGGAACCAGAAGCCGATCCTGTCCACCCGGTCCAGTCCTTAATTGGACTAGGATCGATGGTGCATATAAGAATTTATTGAGCTAGTCCCCAAAAGAGAAAAAATGGGCAAATGCAAATGCCAAAAAAAAAAAAAAAAAAAGCCTATGAGGTTAAAAGTCACATATTTTTCGTAACTAAAAAAGCAGAGTCCACCTGATTTAAGATAAAAGAAAATGAAAAAGAAAAAGAAAAAAACAGAAAAATCATCTCCACCACTGTAGATAGTTAGAACTACATCTTCAATAAACCAACTAGATGAAATTTAATGAATCCCCCTTAACTTATGCTTGTCCCGCTACATTTCTTAAGCAAACTCCATCTTAATGCACCTCGACACGATGCCAACAGCAGAGGAGTTAAAGCAGATACTCATTCAAGCATAGTAATCAAAGTCTTGTCAACATGAACTATTTCACATTTCTTAAACATGTCAATTTCCAAAGTTTCAATTCAATTGAATCTCATCTCTGGAAGCACACAATCCATACAGACCACTTGATACTTAACAAAACAAGTGCTTCCACACTTGCATGGACGGAAAATTAGGATGAGAAAGTTATTTACAAATTTGTTGATAACTAAATTTTGATGACTCATTTAGGCATTCATTGCATAGAAAATTAAGAATCTGACCCTGACTTTTAAACAAAAATTCCTTAAATTACAATTGCGTAATAGGATAATTTTTTCGTTTAATAACATTAAGTCCACATAAACTGTGTTCTAATTGGATTGGAGCTAATGGTCTCAAGCAGAGAAGCCTTGAACTTCATTAAATTTTTGAATTAAGCCTCCAAGAGCATGAAAATTTGGAGCAAGCCCGTTATTCCCCTTCATGGCCGAAATTCCCATGTGCTTTACCCGCGTGGTATTTCAAATCAAAAGATATTCATTCATTGGGGGCAAACTTGGGGAGTAATTAAGCTTTATATAATCATTTTTTATGTCACGTGGAAATAAAAGAGAGGTTTCTTATTCATAAGTATTTCATATATCCTTTATAGGTAAGTGATATCTTGCAAGAATACCCTAATCACATCCTATGTAAACCTTGGTTCCTTTTAGATTATGGAGAGTTTGTGCACTATAGAGAGGTTGGGATACATTGGAGGGAGGTGAAACACGTGAGAAAAAAAGAGTGAGAATTCCTCTCCGTCGTTTCCACTGGCCAGCCTCTTTCCTTGCGTAGTCCACTCTTACAAGCCCAGCCTCCGTGCCTCGCCATTGTGACCAGCACCTACGCCGGATCCTCAGCTGCTCTGCCGGTCCGCTCCAGTGATCCCTGCACAAACCAACGCCACCGTGACCAGTCACCTCATGTCCAAACACCTGCCTTGACAACTCCAACAGACTAGCAACGCTCCCAGCATTGTCAGTATACTAAATCAGCCTAAGGGTGATATGACAGCTTTAGCAAAGAGCAATATCTTATTAACTTAGATTGAGCACTGTCAGTATACTATATCAGCCTAAGGGTGATATGGCAGCTTAGCAAAGAGCAATATACCCGATCATCTTAAAAGCGAACTATACTATCTATTTATCAGCTTAGCAGTGAGTAGTCTTAATATGAACGGACTTATAGATAGTATGAGATGAGCCGACCAAGAAATGGGTCGAGATGACATGTAATCGACTAAGTCGATTGATCGATGATTTGATCTGATTGATGTGATGTGATGTGATCGTGTATATTTGATATATATACTGACTTGCAGGAAGGAACTGAGGCCAATGTGAGTCCTCTAACTCGTGTTGTGCTTAGGCAGCCTCTAAAATGTATTGGCTTCCTAATCGGGTCTTAGGGGGTAGAACTTGCTGAGACGTTGTCTCATTGGTTATTGAATAACAATTTTCAGGTCTTTAGATGGCATTGGTGAAGGACCGGAGGCCCGAAGTATAGAAGGCGAAGCCTGAAGAACTATGATCCTATTGGACTAGTTAGTCATAGGACAATCCTCTTTTGATGGGAGTTGATTCCCTTTCTGCATAATTTGTTTTATGAACCAGTGGTTTAGAACCTGACTTAACAAATTGACTTGTATATATATTTGCACTATGATTTGCAATGTATATAAGTGTGGTTGTTTTTAGAACTCAAATTTGAAATCCTACTTTCCTTTCCCATTGCTTTATTGTTTGGGGATTTTATATACTTCCACATGCGTATTAAAATGAAAGGGTTGGTGATGTGTCCTGAGACGTCGCTATTAATCGACCAAGGTGAGGGATGGGTGCGTGCCCGAGGATCGAGGTGTGACAAACAAGGTCGCCCTTGCCAAATTGGGTAAGGCCAACCTTCGCTTATGCTATGGTGGCCTCATTGTGTGTCAAGCAAGGGTTGGGCCTCACCCTTGCCCAGACACTCTACGAGGTCAACTTAGCCAAGGCGAGGGTTGGCCTCACTAGTGCTCGCCCTCGTGTAGGTTTGGCTTGGCAAGGGTGACCCTTGCTCAAGTGAAGCCATGCAAAAAAAAAAAAAAAAAAAAAGAGAAAAATAAAAATATTATCAAAATATTACAAAAAATGTTCACATTAGTTCTAGCTGTATCAAGTAGCTAGCCATGTCACGTAGAATGACTAGCATCCATGTTAGTGACTTTTGGCGTAATTGATCAGATGGACTAAATTGGTATCAATGTAAAAATATTTGGACTAAAGTTGTACAATTAAAATGTTTATGATTAAATTGATATCAATGTGATAGGTTTAATTTTTTTTTTTGATATTTTTCTCAAGAAAATTGTCCTATTAATCTTAAATTTATTGTACGGATGTCAATTCAATTCTAATTATCCAATTTTGCCAATTTAATTCTAAATCTTTTCTTGAAATTCAAATATAATAGTTCCAGTCAATTTTTGCGGTAAATCACTAATGTGGTGATATGGCATGTAATACGGCCAGCGATGACTGGATTGTCATGTTAGCTATTTCTGACGAAAAAATTAACTAGGAGGACTATATTAGAATTCTGCAAAAATATTTAGGATTAAATTGACAAAGTCGAAAAGTTTAAGACTAAATTGGTATCCGTGTTATATGTTTAGAATTGATTGGATAATTTTCTCGAGTGACTGAAGTTGCATGTGTTGATGTTGGGGGCGGGGGAGGGAGGGAGGGAGGGAGGGAGGAGAGAACTTGGGGCTGTCGAAAGAGTTGTACACACATGGTCATCTAGTAATCCGAGTAGTATAGATTGTGATATCAGATAATCATCTGCCCGAAGCGAAAATGATGCACCTACTAAAACCAAATCTGAAGTGCAGTGCATTAAGTAGCGACACAATTGAGCTGGTGACTCCAAACAAAAGTGTCGATGTAATTAATTCCTTTTTTTGACCGCACTACATCTTCGTGCGATTCCTCGGGGATTCGCAGGAAGTGACTCCGAGTACCACTCGATGACCCCTGTGGAGGACCGTGAATTTGAGCCATGCAACACGACTTGCACATCGTTTCGATGTACAAATTCATTGGCTCGTTACATAAGACGACAATGAGGAACAAGCGATTATGCCAAATGGTGAAAAGGCATTACACTTTTCCACGACGTTATCCACAAAGAGACAACCCGCCCAACTTTCAAGCTTCTTCAAAGGTCAAATACAATATACATAGAATAAAGTAGGCATTAATCAGTAACAGTTCTTTACCCAATGGAAGAGAGTTTGAGCCAAAGTGCCATGTTGTTTTGTTTAATCTTGGACGATACACGATAATGCACCTACACGCGTGGTGGGAATATGTAAGATTAAACCGATGAAGATTCAAATAATGTCCTATCCAATAATTTTTGCTCCAAGAACAAAAAGGACAACAGGTGAATAAGATTCATTCTTCCTGTATCAACTTTGACCATTAGAATAATGAAGAGGGGACCATCCTTAGGACTATATAGGTGGTCGTAATCTATCAAACCCAAGAATGTTTCACTATCCTGAAAAGAAATAAGATGGCGATGAGCATGTTCAAAATTTGTCCATGCCTAATGCTGATATTGCTTTAGCTTGCGAACTCCCGTGCACGAGTTCCCCTTGACATGATCCAAGGGAAGAAACTTAGTAAGGCGGTTTGAGCATTACGTGAAGACCGTGGAAAGGGAGATAACGAGCAAGAAGGTCGGTACAATCTTATGAGGGTCAGTCCTGTAGGTCTTGATCCGCAACATCACTGAATAAGACGATTGCCACCTTCTTTTATTCTCGAATAGCATCCTAGTGAGCATGAAATAACGCTCTTCTTTCTTTATTGTCTCCTTTCATTTTTCTATGAGTGGCCATCGCGGGGACAGTCCAAGGAGGAAGAAGGGAGGAAAGAAAGGGAAAAAGAAAAAGAAAAGAAAAAATTAATAAAAAATTCAAACAAAATAAAAAAAATATTAAATAATGATCACGTCAGCATTTAGCCACCAGCTGGCATCCACATCAGCATCCAACCACCAACTAGCGTCCACGTCAGTGCCGGCTGGCCAAAATTGGCCAGATGGATAGAATTTGTACAAATGTGAAAATGTTTAAAACTGAATTGGTTCAATTGAAAAGTTTACAACTAAATTAATACTAATGTAATAGATTTATGATTTTTTTTTTTACTTTTCCTGTTTAAATTTTTGAGTTGTACATTCAATTAGTCTAAGTTTAAAAGACATATTGTAAAGCCAAAACCACTTGATGATACATTTGAAGTCCATGATATGGCAACGTCACCATCCTTTTCATAGTGGGACGAGTCCTCCCCAATTTGTGCATTGGGTAATAAAATACAGGCTTAATCAGACCACTAGCATAGATTAGGCCCAAAGGGGCAAAACTGCAAAAGAAATGACACAATACTTTAAAGGTGCTCTTGCACGTAACTGTTATCGCATTATCTTCTGCCATTGTACTTTTTTTATTTTATTTTAATCAAAGCAATTATACATCAGATATGTTAGTTTTCTACATATGTTTGGACCAAAAAGACGGTCATCGTGGGGTATGATCAGTTGTGGATCTAGCATCCGCCAAGCCAAGCATTAAGCCTCGATGTGCGAAAGAAAATTATGTTAGTCCATATGTCCTTCATTGTCCCCCTGATACTTCAAGACACTTTCAAAACGGGATAAAAATTAAATACCAGATGTAGTTGGATGGAAACCTATTTGTAAGATATCGCCAAAAGTCATAACCTTTTATGTTATGGCATTATCTTTTGTTGTCCACGAGGATCATGGCCTTTGGCTGTCACCGGTGAGGCTTGTCAACCCTTGCCAGGACTACGCGAGGTGTAACAATCTGGTTCAATAAGGGTAAGAGTGGTCACCGGGATGAGAGAGCTCAGATAAAGGGTAGCTCTTGACAAACTTTTAGGATGGTGAATGGAATATGAATGAACTGAATCACACACCAAATAAAGAGGAGAGCATTATTAGATTACTTATGTGAAAACTCTAATGTTAATCATGCTCAAGTAAAAGCATTATCAAGATGGATAATCTCCTGGGAAAATGCTACTTGAAAGTCAAATGATAAAATCACAAAGCTCGATATAAGATGGATTAAAATAAATAATACCTTGAATGATATAATCTGGGGTACCACGCGAGAAGCGGCAGCGTTGCCCCCATTCCGGTTAACCAGAGGGTGGTTTCATTGTTTTCTTCCCTTTCAGTTTTGGCTTTTCTTTTGTAGTATCCTTTATGTTTTTAACTTTGGTTTTTTCTTCTCACGTGGGATTCACGTGGTGGAAAATCAAAGATACGTGGGTATAAAAAGTACCCCCCCAACCCAAAAAAATAACGTTAACTGTTTTTCCTCGTTCAGCCTGGATGGAGCTACTTGATTGCACTTTTTGATTAAATTTTAGAGCTTGATTATGTAAATTAAAAAATAACAGGATTTGATTGTAATTTTGCTATAAATTTTAGGACTTTAATTATATTTTATCGTGATATTTTATTTGGACAAGTTAAAATAAGTGTGATAAATACATTACAAGCGTTATGATTTTTGTACTATGCTCACTTGAGTGTCATAATATTTTTTTTTTTTTACTACTTGACTACCACAACTTTATAAAAACTATTCACATGAGTATCATGACTTTCAATTGATTACTTGAGTGCTATAACTTTTTTTTTTTAAATGTTCATCCAAGTGCCGAAAATCCAATGTGGCATGGCATTTACGGCGAATGTTTTTCGAAAGTTATGATATTTGAGTGATTGGATAAAGAGTTATATAGAGTGAGTGCTGTACATAAGTGATGGCGTTCAAGTGATTGAAAACAAGTGTTATGCCACTCAAGTGAACATCATACATAAGTAATGGCGTTCAACTAATCGAAATTTTTTTTTGAAACATAGGTGAGCATTATACGAAAGTTATGTATGTCGTCATTTTCCCAAAATGAAAAGATACAACAACTATACAGTTCAGCATGCTAATGGTGCATTGGCCAACGAAATGGTGCAAATGACAATGGTAGCCTGGTTTGATCTATGGTACCCAAACTAGCCTATGGCAATGAAATTTTGTAGCTTGGGCCTAGTTTCTTCATCCTAACTAGCCCATCTTCGTCACGATGGAAAATATTTTGTCGGGATAGGTGAACCAACTATAACGACGATTTTGTTGATAAACCTGCAAAACTATTTCATTGTCCCTCAAGTGATGTTTGGCTTAATACTGTGACACCTTCTCAAGTGCGAATTGAGATTGAAACTGGCTGGCATGGGAGAAGGCATGTGAATAGAAGAATGTAGCGCCACACATGCACGAAATTATCCTAAATCATGAAAGACTTTGACGCCTGGCTCCGATACATTTTTAAATGTCTAACTTGAAGAATACGAGTCATTAGGTAGAGAGAAACATCATTAATGTAACTCAGTCGAATCTCATAGTCGGACGATGTAGATCGTTCATTTGTACAATATTAAATTAAACCAAAGGGAGAGTATTACGAAGAATATCGGATAAATATAGGGATATTCTTCTTCTCAACCTAAGTTTTTTGACAACTTTGGAACATCTAAAGAAAAAGGCTACCCCGGCAAGGACAACATCATTTACGTTAGAAAAGGTGCGATCATGCCTTCTCATTTTGCTTGGCTATAGAAGAAAATAAAAAAGTGAACCGTGTCGTTAGTTCTTTTTGACTGGCTACGTCAAGCACAAAATATTTTATTAGCCCTAATCTTACGTAATGACAAACTCAAGAAGCTGGGGGGTGACTCGTTTCTGTTTTGACGTAGGAAAAATCACAAAGCGACGGGGCAAAATAGGACCCTCGAGTAACGACGCAATTCAGCTGGCGACTTCCAACCGAAGTGTTGATGAAATTTACTCCTTTTTGGCCGGACTACATCTTCGCGCGATTACTCGAGGATTAACAGGAAGTGACTCGGAGTACCACGTTCAACGACCCTCGTGGACGAACCTGAAAATAAGCCGTGCAACACGACGTGCATCGTTTTGATGTACGGATTCATTGGTTTGTTACATAAGACAATAATGATGAACAAGCGATCATGCCGAAAGGTAAAAAGGCATTAGGCTTTCCGCAACGATTATACGCGAACCCACCCAACTTTGAACCTTCTTTTCTTTTTATATGGTCAAAAGAAATTTCCATTCATTATCAAAATGATATATGATAAGAAATCTCAAAAGTCACAATAATAAGATAAGCCCATAGAGCTCCAAAACAAACCAAAAATTATAAATAATCACAGGCTTGCCATTTAATGATAGATTGATGATTGTATCCATGCGAAAGGATTGGTGACCAATTACGCAATCACACAACATCATTAGTGAAAACCACATGCTGGATTCTTCATTTGTAGTTACGGTTTTTCCTTTCGGTGATATGCGCCTAAGTTTAACATACCCAATACCATCATTGAGGAGACAACATAAACATGTACACCTGTGAGAGCGAGCCTTGTAGCCAATATGAAGCACCAAAGCATCTAACTAAAACACATTGAATGAGCACATATCTGACACTAAGCTACAGTGAACGCTATTGAAATTGGAGGCGAAGTACTTATTCATTAAAAATCTAAAATCTATGAATGGAAAGATAATCTACTTTCATTAAGCGATTTATTAGAGAATTGGATCGGAGAGAAAATCTCCCAGATATAAGATCCGAGAACAAAACTCCTAAATCTAAAACTAGATCAGAAGAGTAATGAAAAAACAAAAGGCAATAAAAGGAAAATCAACCAGGAGGGGAGGAAGAGATCTTGGTCAAATCCCACCCCTCTAGAAGTGGAAGAGATGAAGAAAGGTTAGGTGGTTAGAGACGTAGGTGGTTAGGAAAAATTACAATATGGGTGAATTTCAGCTAACTTTGAAGCTTCTTCAAAAGGTCCAAAGCTAAATATATAAAATAAAGTAGGCATTAGTTTAGGGAGGATTACCAAAAAAGCTTTAAGCCTATTGCAATTGTGCCAAATTAGTCATAAACTTTTTTTTTTTTTTGGGCCCAATTGAGTTCACCAATTCATTTAATCTAGCCAATTTTAGCCAAATATCGTTGACATGGATGTTGATAGTCCTATATGGTGCGGTTAATGTTAATATGGATAATTTTTAATAATATTTAATATTTTGTGATTTTTTTACTTTTCTTCATCTTCTTCCTCCCCTATCATCGAGGTTCGGTGACCGGCCAAAGGCTCGTTGAAGCCAATCCATCATGACAGGTGGGTTGGTCGTGGAAGATGCGTTCCGTTGCAAGGAGGAGACGCATCTCACGATGATGAAGACGTCCCTGTTCCAAAAGCAAATCAACTCCGGAATCTTGCCTTTTCCGATCAACATTCCAGTAAACTGATTATGACTCCAGCCGATTTCAGAAACCGAGTCCGAACCACACAACAGGACAACATCCCGAGAAGGACGCCAATCAATCGGGATTGGTTATACCTTGCACTTGACGGTGAGGAGACACCGGCCGTGAGCATCCATGAGGACGACCTTGCCCGGGTCGTGAGCGTCAGGCCCATATGAGTCGACCAGAACACAAGCTCGCCCTTCAAGTCGTACGCCGCGAATCCATGGCCAACGAAGAACAGGGATGTCTTCGTCACAGTGAGATGCATCTCCTCCTTGCAATGGAATGCATCTTCCCGACCAACTCACCCACCCATCATGACAGTCGCCATGGCGAGGGCGATCTCACCATGGCTAGGGAAGGCTTGACCCTCCCCAAGCGAGGCTGACCCTTGCCGGCCCTCTCCTTTGGCCAGTTATCCATATCAGCATCGCCCGTATCATGTAGAATGGCCGGCATCCATGTCAGTCTAGTCAAAATTGGATGGACAAACTGAATTAGCACAAATACAAAATGTTTATGACTTAATTAGTAAATAAAAAATATAAAATTTAGAACTAAATTGGCATAATTATAACGAATTTATGATTTCTTTTAATAGTTTTCCCCATTAATGCACTAACGGTTCTTTACCCAATAGAAGAGAGTTTGAGCCAAAGAGCCATCATGTTTTATTTAATCTTGGACGATTGAGGACAATGCATCTTCACGCATGGTGGGACATTGGAAGATTGAACAGATCAAATAATGTCCTATCTAATGATTTTTAGCACAAAGAACGAAACGGACAACAGGTGACTAAGATTCACCTTTCGCGTATCTACTTTAATCATTAGAATAATGAAAAGGTAACCATCCTTAGGACTATATATAGGAGGTCGTAGCACTAATTCTCCATCAACCCAAGAACGTTTTGCTATCCCGAAAAGAAATGAAAATAGCGATGATCATGCTCAAAATTTTTCTATCTCTAATGCTGATATTGCATTCGACTCCGAGCTGCCGTGCACGAGCTCCCTATGTTGTGATCCAAGGGAAGACACTTGGCAAGGTGGTTCGAGCATTACGTGAAGACTATGGAAAAGGAGACAACGGGCAAAAAGGTCGTTATGAGCTTATGAGGACCGGTCCTGAAGGTCCTGATCCACAACATCACTAAATAAGGCAATTGCCGCCTTCTTTTTTCCCAAATAGCACCCTAGTGAGCCTGAGATAATGCTTTTCTTTCTTTATCGTCTCCTTTTGTTTTTTATATGAGTTCTAAATCTTGCTTCCTCATTTCTCAATGTAATGCCATAATAGGGTTTTAATGTTGAGTTCTTAATGGAGATGGTGGGCATGGCAAGGAAAAGTACCATGTGTCATGTGTTTATCAAAATTGGACTTGTAGTAGTAAAACAACGAAATATTGATGCTTTTAACTAACTTTATTGGCGATCTTTTATCTTTAAGCTTTTGAATCTTGACAACTTGGAGAAGATCTAACGTAGTGGAGCCAAACGAGATATGGTGATATCAAATAAGAACCAGCATAAGTATTATTGTTCTATGATTTCATCATCCTCATTTAAAAGACATTTTAAAACCAGCACCACATGATGATAATATGAAGTCCATGGGATGGCAACGTGTCACACGCTGGGCCCTAACCTCGACTCAGGAACATGAAGTCCTCAACCTCGGGGTTAATTCACGACATCCCAAGAGGTGTCACCATCCCATTGATTTTTATCTTTCATTAAGCATATGCGGAAGCGTACGATCTCCAATCACCCAATCAATCATCAACAATCAAACAATGGATGATTAGAGAGAAACACACTCGCATACATACTACATAACTTCCCAGCTTTATTTATATAATCAGAACGTTTACAATTTACAAGTCTTCACTTCTAGGGCCGTTCTAATCTGGTCATCTCCAACACACTCAAAAAGATATCAAGGTGGGGGGGGGGGATTGAAAGCTGCGAGAGGGAGCCTATCTTCTCTATTGAGTTCTAACTAAAAAGTGACTTCTCTATTAGGACTTGTTGCTTAGGTGTCATCCACAAGGCTATCTGGCAGGCCTGCGTCCTCTCCCGATCTAGGTGAACCGCAGAACCCATAGAGGGGTCTGAAAAGTCTCTATCAAACCACGCATACCACGCCTAGTAACAATGTGGGATAAGGTCGCAGTACCTCCCTAAACACATCTATCACTATAGTCTTCATGCTAACAAGCACCCCAAAGTGCATGAAGCGGTGGGATAAGGGGTCCATACCTATTGACTTGAAAAGAAGTTCAATAATAACAGTAAGTTGAAAACTCAATAAGCAAAGATCCTAAACCTCATATAGGAAGATGCCTTGCATTGGAGCTTACAATTTCCCGACCTAAACATGTAGATGACAGATCAATAGCAATGCCTAAATTTTGCTTTGACTATGTACATGATGGAACCTTTTCTCAACCCAAGTCCCTAGAATCCTAAATAAAAGCATATAAATCCACGCGTGTCATAATTAGTGCCAATAATAGCTAGAATATTGATGCGTGATGGATATTAGCATCCTCAACATTATCAAAGTGTGACATCCTGAATTTCTAGTACTGTTTTCAATTGAATAAATCAGGCCTTTCATTGACGTGTCTATAGTGCTATTCTCAGAGCCGATCACTTGTGAGATAATTAGACTATCTAGGAAAATTATTAAGAGATTTTAATGTAAATGACTTGAGAATTCGACCAGAAGTCGACTGCTCAACCATGCTAGTCTGCAAAGGTAATTATGACATTGGTCAATTCAACTAAGATGTGTGATCAAAGTGTGGGTGATTCCACCTGATTGCAAAATTCTTGTCGATCGGCACTAGACCAATTTTCTATCGTTTTGGGTACCCTGTGCCAGTAATTGAAACCTTGAAATTTTCACGACCACCGAGAGTCGCCAATGGGTCGAGTGGGTTCATTGTGGCTCGAAGAAAATTGACCATAAGTCATTTGCACTAAAAATTTCTGAAACCTACCTAGTAGCCTAGGTCACACTAAAAACACGCCGGATTGAAATTAACCGAGAATTTGAACCCGATTTAAAAAAATGAAAGTTTTTTGTGTCACAATCTATTTTAGGATCGTCATCTCATCCTCCGAAAAATTTTCGGAGATTCCGGGATTTTTGCGGAAAATCGATTCGGACATTGCGGAAAATTAGCGGAAATTTGTACGGGGCCAAATTAAAGAAAATTTGGACTTTTAAGCTGAGCTTTTGGATGTCAGGGACTTATAGAAAATTGTTCAGGATTTTTCTTCATCAAAAGTGGACCTCAATTTGGGAAATTGAGTGAGGAAATTGAAGACTAAAAATGGAAATTCGGAGCTTTACAAGGGTCAACAATTTTGGACTTCAAAATTTGTTAATTTAGAGAATTTATAAGTTGGAAAGTATTAGGGGACATATAAGATAATATTGAAGAATTTTAGGGACAAGCATGTTGCGATAAGGCGAGCGATCGAACAATAATATAGATAAAAAAAAAAGAAAATAAATCGGACACCAGATTTACGTGGTTCAATCATAAAGACCTACATCCATGGGGAGAACAGGAGCAAATTTTACTATAGATCAAGCGATACAAGGAGATTACACACTTAAGTCACTCAAACACTCTCTCAGTGTTTCCCAAACCCCAATTTAACCCCAAACCCAACTCACGGCACAAAATTACCGTGCGTTCAAGCTCAAAACAATACACTCTGTATTTCTTCAAAGCTTCGCGATGAATCTGGCTCAGCGAATGTGCGGCTTCACGCTCACTTCTTCTACATAGGGTTTCTTTTTGCCTCTCACACCAAAAACCCAAATAAGGAAATTATATCAGTTTTTATATGTGTGCCCAGGTCAAGTTTGACCTAGGCCCACTGCCATGTTTGGATTCTTACACAAGCAAAAGACTTCACGCCAAGGTGCAGTGGAATTTGGCCATCGACGTGGAGTGTGTGTGCGCGACCTTGGGCCCCACCAACTTCCTCTTCACATGTAAACTCCATGAAGAAATTCGCTTCTTATACATGTGCCCACTTGGACCCATGGCCAGATTCCTTTTTCAACTTTATTTCCTCTTTAGTAAATCTGTCGCGAGTCCAACAAATCTCAAACTCGAGTCATAAATTTAACAATCTCCACCTTGGCTCTACATTTGAACCAAATTACAATTGCTTTGTAAAAATTCAAATTCTGCTGCTACTTTCCCATAGCCCTCGATGGGCTCAACCGCCATAGATATTATCCAAGTCCAAGCCTCGCTTGAACTTCGTTATAACTGAGGACCTCATCAGAATACCAACTTCACATGCACCTTTAATTGCTCCGCAAAGATTTTATGACAACCTCCTCAACCACAGATAAAGTAAAACCATTATTGCATACATATCTGTTAGAAGATCGAATACGTATCTTGTCAATATCAACAGTTACAGCAACCGTCGGCTCTATAAGCTCCACCTTGCCACAAGAACCATCTGTGTCAATTACTTTGCTAGTACTCATACTTGCTACCTCAGGAGTTTCTGGTCACAACTCCACCTCAAGCTGAACACCGCCCAGATCTGTATTAACACTGTCACAAACACTCCTAGCTAGAAGTATCGGAGACTTGTCAATGGTAACTTCTTTGCTGTCAACAGATGAATTTATATCCTAGCACCACAATTGATTGCCCCACTCACCTTATGCATAGCCGTGGAATATGCACATTACCCTCCAATCGAGCTTACCATCACTCACTCGAAAATGACACGGGCAACCAAACATTCTAATAATAGAATAATCAGCAACGTTACCTGACCACACTTCTTCAGGAGTCCGCCATTCAATAGCAATTGATGGGGATCTATTCACCAGGCAGCTTACTGTACTAAGCATATCAGCTAGGATTCTCCTAGCATACCAGCATTAGAGATAATTTTTCGAATTGTCTCTAGTAATGTTTTGCTCATCAATTCTGCAAATTGTTGTGATTTATTGGCACTAGTACGATGTTTCACTATGCCATTTTTTATGCAAAATTTATTTACCAGCTCTGAGCAAAACTCCATGCTATTGTCACTCTGCACATGCTTGATTGACTTACCAGTCTCCGTCTTGATCAAAACACTTGACTGCGAGATCCTAACACCAGCATCAAACTTGTGCATCGGCACAAACCTTCAGGTCTTCTTTGGGTAGTCCATAGACTCTCAAATAGATGCATCCGACATCTCCGGCGTGAAATTTGTCATTCTCTCACCTTAAAGTTTATACAGGCCTTCGTGCTCGATTCCTTTCATTATCACTAAGGCACATCGAACAACCTTCAGAACTCCACCTTTTGAAGAATACTTACAACCAGCTGAATCTAGGGCACCCAAGAAAATTAAGTTCTTTTCAATTCTGGAACGTTTCTTACTCCAGTCAATGTCCTCATAATTCCATCATGCATTTTGATTTTAACATCACCAACACCCACAACACCACATTCAGCGTTGTTCCCTAACTGGATTTTATCACTACCCGTGCACTGATAAGTGATAAACCAGTTTCTATTTGGTGTGACATGAAAAGAACAACCATAATCCATAATCCACCATCAAGCAATGAATAATCAGTGACAGACAAGAGATAATCGATATTATCTACTACAGCTGCAACATTATATGCAGAATCAACCATAATTCCCTTACCATTCTCATTCTTCAACTTAAAACAATTCCTTCCAAGATGTCCCCCTTGCCACAGCTCCAACAAACAACATTACCAGTCCTAGATTGACTACGCCTATTTATATTAGTACTATTATTACTCACAAGTGTTTTAGATCTTCCTCTATTTTCACCTATTAAAGCAGCATATACAAGTTTGCTAGATTCTCTTCTACGAATGTCCTCGCTCAAAATCAAATCTCAAACCTCATCAAACGTAAAACTTGTTGATCCAGAGGAATTACTAACAGCAGTAACAGTAGTATTCCAACTATTAGGCAATGAAAATAGCATAATCAAAGCACATACCTCATCTTCAAAGTCAATCTCAACTGAACTCGATTGACTAACAATCATATTGAATTCATTGATATGATCTGCAACTGACGCTCCTTCACTTATCTTCAAATTAAACATATGTCGCATCAAATAGACTTTGTTGATTGCATAGGGCTTCTTGTACATATCTGATAGGGCTTGCATCAAATCAGCAGTGGTCTTCTCATTCAAGATGTTAAATGCGATGTTACGAGCCAACATCAGCCGAATAACACCCATAACTCATCTATCCAACAAATCCCAATCAGCTTGTTTCATCGTCTATAGTTTCTCCCCAAACATGGGCAAGTGTAGTTTCATTTGGTAAAGATAATCTTCAATCTGCATCTTCCAGAAACTAAAATCCTTTCCATCAAATTTGTCGATTCTCACTTTTACTTCTTCTTTCGCCATCGATTCGCTTCAACTTAGCCAAGCCTAGCTCTGATACCAATTGTTGCGATAAGGCGAGCGATCGAACAATAATATAGACAAAAAAAAGAAAATAAATCGGATGCCGGATTTATGTGATTCAGTCGTAAAGACCTATATCCACGGGGAGAGCAGCAACGAATTTCACTATAGATTAAGCGATACAAGGAGATTACACACTCAAGTCACTCAAATACTCTCTCGGTGTTTCCCAAACCCCAATTTAACCCCAAACCCAACTCACAGCACAAAATTACCGCGCGTTCAAGCTCAAAAAAATACACTCTGTATTTCTTCAAAGCTTCGTGCGGAATCTAGCTCGGTGGACGTGCAGCTTCACGCTCACTTCTTCTACGTAGGGTTTCTTTCTGCCGCTCACGCCAAAAACCCAAAGAAGGAAATTATATCAGTTTTTATATGTGTGCCTAGGTCAAAGTTTGACTTGGGCCCACTGCCACATTTAGATTCTTACACAAGCAAAAGACTTCACGCTAAGGTGAAGTGGAATTTGGCCATTGACGTGGAGTGTGTGTGCATGACCTTGGGCCCCACCAACCTCCTCTTCACGTGCAGACTCCATGAGGAAATTCACTTTTTATATGTGTGCCCACTTGGGCCCACGGCCAGATTCCTTTTTCAACTTTATTTCCTCTTCAGTAAATCCGTCGCGAGTCCAGCGAATCTCAAACTCAAGTCATAAATTTAACAAAGCATTTATGGAATTTGGACAATTCTCTTAATTTTTCTACCTTATCCCTTGCTGGTCTCTCTTTTCTATCAACGACATCATCTCTCCTTCCCTCTGTTCGATTCACCAATGCCAGCTGAAGACGACCGATTTCCACTCTATCCCGTGCATCCACTTCTTCATCCGCCATCTGCTCCATCTTGGTTCTACTTCTCCGTCAAGAATTGTCTAGCCGAGTCAACAAAACCAGCAGGTTTTCCCCATAGTTGACAGAAGCTACTTTCATTCGTGTCTTCGGTCACGTGTCTTCACAACCAACCAGTGAAGTGTGGCATCCCAGAAATTCAAAGCCAAGCCTTAAGGTGTGTTAAAGTCTTTAATTAGGTGTTAAATTTCCATGGCTGATGTTTTAGCCATTAGTCTTTTAATTCGATGATTTGTGCTTGTGATTGTGGAAATTTAGATTTAATAGATTAATAATCTATGCTTGGCCATATGATTTAAATTTCAATGAGCAAGAATATCCCAAGACTTTGGCCAAGATGAAAATTGGAATTCAAAAATATTTATAAAAGAATTTCAAAAAAAAAAAAAAAGGAAAAGGAAGGTTATTTTCGAAATGGGCCTTGGGCCCATTAGCCTAAAGCTTGGTGGGCCAAGCTAGTCGGCCCATTAGAGCCCAAGAGGAGAATTCGACCAGCCCAAGGGAATGGCCGGATGGGCCTAAGCCCAAGCCCATTCAAATTCAAATTTAAAACCCAATATGACAAGTGGCAAATGGCAAGAGCATGCATTGGTGGGTTTGTAGGCAAAGCAATGATTGTTAATCATGGGATTAGGGGAGTATAAAAGAGATGAGGAGAGAGAGATGGCCGGTTCTTTGCTTCATTCGTCCAAAGAGAGGGTGAGAGAGAGAGAGAGAGAGAGAGAGAGAGAAAGGGAGAAACCGAGAGGGGAAGGAGGCGGAGCCGAGGGGTGCCGCCGTTCGTTCGCCGTCCGATCGCCGTGTCCCGTCGCCATTCGTCGTTGCTTGTTCATCTTTAAGGCAAGTGGACTCCGTAACTTCTCTTGCATGTTTGTTGTGGTGTTTGCATGTTAGATTTTAGGTATGATTCGTGCGAAAGACCGAGGTAAGAGTTGCTTATTTGTAAACCGTGTGACTGTTCTTGTTCGGTTTGCTGGAGTCAGTAGCTTGTTTGAGTTTGCATGTGTGTTTGGAGTCCGATTGTGGCTTCGGTGTCTTCATGAAAGTTGAAGCTAACGTTTTGTACTATGACATAATAAAAATTCGTAGAAAACGATGGAGATTTGAGGGGTCAAAAGTTCTATTGTACGGAGACTTTAGATCTGCGAAATTTTCACTGACCTCTTGTTGATTTCGTGGTTGCATGTTGATTTCTGTTGGATATTTCACTTTGATGTCTTCTTGAAAGTTGTAGGTAACACATTAAAATACAACATACTCAAATTTGAAGAGAAATTAACGAGTATAGCCTAGTGAATCGGCTAGATCTTGGAGATGATGTATTCTGGTGAGGTGTACCGAGACACCCGAGACTTCAAGGACTTAAATGGTGACCATGCTTTGGTTATTTGACCTAGATCTCTCCATGAAACTTGTAAAGGACACCTCGGTACATAACATACTCAAAATTCAGAGGAAAATAAAGAGAATAGACGGGTGAAACCTTAATATTTCGGAGATGTGCATTCTGGACGATGCGGTAGTGGTTCCAGAAGTTTCGTGGGGTTGTATAAATTAATATAAAAATAATTTGGCGTAGAGTTCTGCATGAAAAGTGCACGAAAATGTGTTGGATATCACCCTGTGAAATTTCGTAATTTTTGAAGGCCATATGAGTATTTTAATCGAATTTATTTGGAAACTGTGCAATTCTGGTCATTATCCGAATATCATGTGCTATTTTGTGGAAATTGCGAAATTATGTGAAATTCAATTTGGCCATGAATTTTGTATGAAATTGTGATCCTATTGATTTGTTTAGTGATTTTTTTGAATATTATGATTTTGGGGAAATCATAGATATTAAATTTAATATTTATTTATGAAAATAAATAAATATAATAAAATAATAATAAAATAATAAAATGGATTTTATTTTGGCCATGGATTAAATTCTATTTGTGTGGCATATGTGTGATGAGGTCTTTGCACATGTATTGGATTGAGCTGTATATGTGATAAAGTCTTGGTATGCGTATGACATGGTCCTTGTACATGTATTGAATTGAGATGCAAGTGTGAATTCCATGTCAAGTGTGACTTGTTTGATACCATGCCAATTGCCATGTTAAATTGAGATAAAGAAATGGTATATGTGGATGATGGTAAATGAGTAAGAGGTTGTGGTGGAGGATGTTGTCTGGTGGCCTGGTGGCGTAATTCCAGAGATTCCCTGGGAGTTTCAGGATGCCCGGAATGTGGGGGGCCGGAAGCCTTGTCGGAGGTCTTTGCCCGAAAGGAATGCCTCGCGATGCCGGGATTTGGGGTGCGGGATGCTCGGCCGGGAGTGTAAATGCCGGAAGCCACTGTCGGAGGTTTCTGCCCGAAGGGAATGCCTCGTGATGCTAGTTGAGATGCGAGATGCCCGGATCGTGGGGGCCGGAAGCCCGGTGGCCATGGGATGGCTGGAAAGGCGGGAGCCCTGTCGGAGGTTTCGCCCCGAAGGGTTGATGATGAGATTGATGATTTGAGAAATTGGTGATGTGGTGATCAAAATTGAAAGATAAAGATGAAAATTAACTCATGACATGATGATGCATGATGACGACGGCATGTGATGTGATATGATGATCACCTATGATGATATATGCATGATGATGCATGATGACGATGGCATGTGATGTGATATGATGATCACCTATGATAATATATGCATGATGATGCATGATGATGATGTGTGATGTGACATGATGATCATTCATGGTACGATATGCATGATGAAATGCATGATGATGATAATGATATATGATATGCCATGATGATGATGATATATATGATGTGATGATGCATGATACGCATGATTACAAGGTAAGTGATGCTTGCAACGTGTGATGATATGCATGATGCATTGGAATGTTATTGGATTTCCCTATCTGCGAGTGGTTGTACTCACCCCTTTTGGGGATAACATTTCAGATTAGAAAGATGCCGCTTCCTACCGTCACGCGAGGCACCTTCTATGGTATCCCGTCGAGATATAGAACTAGATTGTACGGAGATCGACTGCGTCACTATCCCCGACTGACATTTGTGCGAGTACGTGTGCTGGTCATGTACGACGTGGGCCCGGGCGAGGGCCCAGTCATCCAGAGTTTTTGTCTGTTCATGTCCGCCGAGACGGAGTGATTAGGGGATGTTGCCGCCACCACCACCCGATGCACCCGGATGGGTGTGATGGTTGCGTGAAGGGTAGAGAGCTGGTGTCATCTTTTTGGGAGTAGCCGCCACCGTTGGATGGGGGATGTCATGTGATTTTCTTTAGGGGTCGTAGTATCTTTTCGGGATGAGGCTGAGTGTGGCTGAAAATCTTGGTCTCCTTTTTGTATCAACCCGTGAAAAACCCATCTCGATAATATGTAAATAAAAGTGGCATGGCTTATCTTTTAAATCCTGATGATTAGTGGTGTGTATTTGTATCATGGATTGGTAGGGGGATAGATGGTGATGTTTAATTTGCTTCCGCTATGAGTCGCGTTGGGACCGATTGTTTTAAAAAAAATGTGTCTGCAAATTAGGACGCTTGCTTGAAAAAAAAAAAAGAGAAAGGTAATAAAGTGTAACATCGGCACTGGTAACGACCTGCGAAGGGTTCGGGGTGTTACAGTCGCCCTTTTTGGTATCAGAGTTCGGGGTGTTACAGTCACAAGCATATTGGCTTATCTTTTAAATCCAAATTCGGGGTGTTACACCACATATTGGATTTAAAAGTGGCGTGGCTTATCTTATCCATCGTTACCACAATTAGTGGTGTAACTCTGATACCACAATATGCAGACACCAATACTTTTAAATCCAAGTTCGGGGTTTTAACACCCTAAACTCTGATACCACAATACTTATCCATCGTTACCACAATTAGTGGTGTAACACCCCGAACCCTTCGCAGGTCGTTACCAGTGCCGATGTTACACTTTATTACCTTTCTTTCTTTTCTTTTTTTTCAAGCAAGCGTCCTAATTTGCAGACAAATTTTTTTTTAAAACAATCGGTCCCAACGCAACTCATAGCGGAAGCAAATTAAACATCACCATCTATCCCCTACCAATCCATGATACAAATACACACCACTAATCATCAGGATTTAAAAGATAAGCCATGCCACTTTTATTTACATATTATCGAGATGGGTTTTTCACGGGTCGATACAAAAGGAGACCAAGATTTTCAGCCACACTCAGCCTCATCCCAAAAAGATACTACGACCCCTAAAGAAAATCACATGACATCCCCCATCCAACAGTGGCGGCTACTCCCAAAAAGATGACACCAGCTCTCTACCCTTCACGCAACCATCACACCCATCCAGGTGCATCGGGTGGTGGTGGCGGCAACATCCCCCTAATCACTCCGTCTCGGCGGACATGAACAGACAAAAACTCCTGGATGACTGGGCCCTCAGCCAGGCCCACGTCGTACATGACCAGCACACGTACTCGCACAAATGTCAGTCCAAGGATAGTGACGCAGTCGATCTCCGTACAATCTAGTTCTATATCTGACGGGATACCATAGAAGGTGCCTCGCGTGACGGTAGGAAGCGGCATCTTTCTAATCTGAAATGTTATCCCCAAAAGGGGTGAGTACAACCATTCAGCAGATAGGGAAATCCAATAACATTCCAATGCATCATGCATATCATCACACGTTGCAAGCATCACTTACCTTGTAATCATGCGTATCATGCATCATCACATCATATATATCATCATCATCATGGCATATCATATATCATTATCATCATCATGCATTTCATCATGCATATCGTACCATGAATGATCATCATGTCACATCACACATCATCATCATGCATCATCATGCATATATTATCATAGGTGATCATCATATCACATCACATGCCATCGTCATCATGCATCATCATGCATATATCATCATAGGTGATCATCATATCACATCACATGCCGTCGTCATCATGCATCATCATGTCATGAGTTAATTTTCATCTTTATCTTTCAATTTTGATCACCACATCACCAATTTCTCAAATCATCAATCTCATCATCAACCCTTCGGGCAGAAACCTCCGACAGGGCTCCCAGCTTTCCAGCCATCCCATGGCCACCGGGCTTCTGGCCCCCCACAGTCCAGGCATCTCGCATCTCAACTAGCATCACGAGGCATTCCCTTCGGCTAGAAACCTCCGACAGGGCTTCCGGCATTTACACTCCCTGGCCGAGCATCCCGCACCCCAAATCCTGGCATCGCGAGGCATTCCTTTCGGGCAAAGACCTCCGACAAGGCTTCCGGCCCCCACATTCCGGGCATCCCGAAACTCCCGGGGAATCTCGGAATTACGCCACCAGCCACCAGACAACATCCTCCACCACAACCTCTTACTCATTTACCATCATCCACATATACCATTTCTTTATCTCAATTTAACATGGCAATTGGCATGGTATCAAACAAGTCACACTTGACATGGAATTCACACTTGCATCTCAATTCAATACATGTACAAGGACCATGTCATACGCATACCAAGACTTTATCACATATACAGCTCAATCCAATACATGTGCAAAGACCTCATCACACATATGCCACACAAATAGAATTTAATCCATGGCCAAAATAAAATCCATTTTATTATTTTATTATTATTTTATTATATTTATTTATTTTCATAAATAAATATTAAATTTAATATCTATGATTTCCCAAAATCATAATATTAAAAAAAAATCACTAAACAAATCAATAGGATCACAATTTCATACAAAATTCATGGCCAAATTGAATTTCACATAATTTCGCAATTTCCACAAAATAGCACATGATATTCGGATAATGACCAGAATTGCACAGTTTCCAAATAAATTCGATTAAAATACTCATATGGCCTTCAAAAATTACGAAATTTCACAGGGTGATATCCAACACATTTTCGTGCACTTTTCATGCAGAACTCTAAGCCAAATTATTTTTATATTAATTTATACAACCCCACGAAACTTCTGGAACCACTACCGCATCGTCCAGAATGCACATCTCCGAAATATTAAGGTTTCACCCGTCTATTCTCTTTCGTTTCCTCTGAATTTTGAGTATGTTATGTACCGAGGTGTCCTTTACAAGTTTCATGAGAGATCTAGGTCAAATAACCAAAGTATGGTCACCATTTAAGTCCTTGAAGTCTCGGGTGTCTCGGTACACCTCACCAGAATACATCATCTCCAAGATCTAGCCGATTCACTAGGCTATACTCGTTCATTTCTCTTCAAATTTTAGTATGTTGTATTTTAATGTGTTACCTACAACTTTCAAGAAGACATCAAAGTGAAATATCCAACAGAAATCAACATGCAACCAAGAAATCAACAAGAGGTCAGTGAAAATTTCGCAGATCTAAAGTCTCCGTACAATAGAACTTTTGACCCCTCAAATCTCCATCGTTTTCTACGAATGTTTAGTATGTCATAGTACAAAACGTTAGCTTCAACTTTCATGAAGACACCGAAGCCAAAATCGGACTCCAAACACACATGCAAACTCAAACAAGCTACTGACTCCAGCAAACCGAACAAGAACAGTCACACGGTTTACAAATAAGCAACTCTTACCTCGGTCTTTCGCACGAATCACACCTAAAATCTAACATGCAAACACCACAACAAACATGCAAGAGAAGTTACGGAGTCCACTTGCCTTAAAGATGAACAAGCAACGACGAACGGCGACGGGACACGGCGATCGGACGGCGAATGAACGGCAGCACCCCTCAGCTCCGCCTCCTTCCCCTCTCGGTTTCTCCCTTTCTCTCGAACTCTCTCTCTCTCTCTCACCCTCTCTTGGACGAATGAAGCAAAGAACCGGCCATCTCTCTCTCCTCATCTCTTTTATACTCCCCTAATCCCATGATTAACAATCATTGCTTTGCCTACAAACCCACCAATGCATGCTCTTGCCATTTGCCACTTGTCATATTGGGTTTTAAATTTGAATTTGAATGGGCTTGGGCTTAGGCCCATCCAGCCATTCCCCTTGGGCTGGTCGAATTCTCCTCTTGGGCTCTAATGGGCCGACTAGCTTGGCCCACCAAGCTTTAGGCTAATGGGCCCAAGGCCCATTTCGAAAATAACCTTCCTTTTCCTTCTTTTTTTTTTTTTTTGAAATTCTTTTATAAATATTTTTGAATTCCAATTTTCATCTTGGCCAAAGTCTTGGGATATTCTTGCTCATTGAAATTTAAATCATATGGCCAAGCATAGATTATTAATCTATTAAATCTAAATTTCCACAATCACAAGCACAAATCATCGAATTAAAAGACTAATGGCTAAAACATAAGCCATGGAAATTTAACACCTAATTAAAGACTTTAACACACCTTAAGGCTTGGCTTTGAATTTCTGGGATGCCACAATTCTCCCCACCTTGGAGAATTTCGTGCTCGAAATTCAAGCACTACTCGCACCTTCTTGAAATAAATAAGGATATTTTTCCTTTATCTGATCCTCACTTTCCCATGTGGCTTCCTCCACGTCATGATGTTGCCATAACACCTTAACTAATGGGATCTTTTTGGTCCTAAGAATTTGCTCCTTTCGATCTAATATCTGCACAGGCTCCTCAATGTACCTTACTTTCTCATCCATGATTCAAAAACGATGGACTTTGTGCAAGGATTGCCAAGGACATCAAGTAGTCATGATTCAATTTGGGTGATAGTGGATCGTTTGACTAAGTCGGCTCATTTCTTAGCGATTCGCATGGACTACCCACTAATTGAGCTGTATATGTAAATAAAAGTGGCATGGCTTATCTTTTAAATCCAATATGCCGTGTTAAAACCCAATATGGCTTCACCTCGAAGGGTTCGGGGTGAAGCCATCACTCCATGAAGCCAACGAATTCGTGCTCCCCTACCCTTTCGCTGCCACCAAAGACCCACGAAGCAGCTCCCTTCTGCCGTTCATCTGGGCCTCTAGCACGAAGATGTTAGTAGCGTCTTCCATGTCCATCGAAGACCCAGCGAAACTGGTGCCTCCAGCAACGTGTCTTCGAACGAAGCAACAGCCTTCACACCGTGGCCTCTTCGTCTCAACCCAGCTGGGCCCTTACACCTGCAGTAGGCCCATTCTATTTAGCCCGAAGCCCAGCATTTCCGTAGGTTTGAGCCCATCTCCATTAGCTCAACCCATCTTCGGCAAGTGAAGCCCAGCAAGCCCAATTCAGCAACCCAAGCCCGCGAAGTCAGCCCGCTTTAGGCCCAACCCAATTCAACAACAAGTCTCAGCTTGGGCTAAGATTTGTTGGGCTGATTCAAGGCCCAGTCCAAGTCCATGGGTGTCGTCGCGAGCCTAAGTTCGGCCGCTATCGTGACATCGTCATAGTGATCTGTCCTTCGCTTTTAATCAAGTGAGTTTTGCTCACTAATCCTTTATTAGTATGCTAATGATGCTTAGGAATTGATTAGATTTAATTAAGTGCAATTAGGTGGATAGATTAGATTAGAGTAACTAAATTAGAGACTTATTGATGCATATTAGACAAATGGTTAGTGTAGTTAGCAAGGAAATATGTCATAGTATTTATTGAACAAATCTCGGAATTTTCCAGATTCGTCTCGGCTTCCAATTAGGCATTACGGGCCTAAATTGGATTTATTGCATTTATTTAATATTTTCCGTAATTATTTAATTATTATTTTTTTCGAAAATTAGGCTGGGATAGCCGAAATTAGAATTTTATGCTGAGTATGATGGTGTGATCTATTTATTTATTTGAGTCTTGAATTGTGCTGAATTGAATTAATTATGCTTTTAGGATTTTATTCATAAATTAATTAATTTGGTAATTAAGTGGAAAATTACCGAGCGTCAATCTACAACGCCAAAAATCTATTTTGGGACCGCTGAAAATAGTGAGAGGTTCAAAAGTGAAAATCTTATATTTTGGTTAAGGCTGACCATGTATCCATGCACGTGTATTTTTATCAGGAAGGATAAAAATGGTAAATTGATTAAATGATCAATTATGAGCATACTATGAAAGTATGGCTGGCAACTTCTGGCGAGCATTTATATCCATTTATCAACATACTATGAAAGTATGGCTGGCAACTTCTGGTGAGCATATATAATTCTCAGCATACTATGAAAGTATGTTTGGCAGCTTCTATTGAGCATATATAATTCTCAACATACTATAAAAGTATGTTTGACAGCTTCTAACGAGCATATATAATATACTATATTAAAAATTGAGGTAGTTCTTGGCGAACATATATAGTATAGTATATTATCTCATTATTTGAGGCAGCTTCTAGTGAGCTATACTACCTATTATCGGCTTATAATAAGCAGTTTTGAGTATGATCGGACTTATAGGTAGTATTGATTGAGATGACTGAGGAATGGTCTTGTTGACATGTAATCGATTGAGTTGATTGATCGATTATTCGATATGGTTGGGTAAATTGATTTGTGAAGAGATTGATGGAAGTAATTTAGTGAGTATATGAATTGTATAAATTGTATTGACTTGCAGGAAGGAACTGAGGCTAAGGGAAGCCCTTTGATTTGTGTTGTGCTTAGGCAGCTTCTTGAGTGTATTAGCTTCCTAATCAGGTCTTAGGGGGTAGAACTTGCTGAGACATAGTCTCCCTAGTTATTGAATAACCATTTTAAGGTCCTTAGATGGCTGTGGTAAAGGACCAGAGGCTCGACTTGCAAAAGGTGAAGCTTGAAGAATTGACGATCCTATTGGATTAATTAGTCATAGGACAATTATCTTTTGATGGGAGTTGATTCCCTTTTGCAAACCTTATTTTGTGAACTTGTGGTTTAAAACTTGACTTAACAATTCGCCTTGTATATATTTGCAATATGATTTACAAGGTATATAAGGGTGGTTGCTTTTAAAGTGGAAATTTGGAGTCTTACTTTCCTATCCCATTATTTTATTGTCTGGGGATTATTTATATATTTCTATATACATATTAAAATGAATGGGTTGGTGATGCGTCCTGGGACGTCGCTATTATATCGACCAGGTGAGGGATGGGTGCGTACCCAAGGATCAGGGCGTGACACAAAGCCTTTGAGACTCAAACGACAACTTTCAAGACATCCACATGTCTCTCAATTCATAAACACAATCGAACATAGCATGCACATGCCTTCTAAGTCACTAAAATGACATTTAATCATACACATGTCTCATGCATCTCATATAAGACCATGCCATACATGTGCAAGCTATAACATTGTTGCAATCCGACCTCCTCAGCCCAATGAAAAAGGAAAAAGATTAGGTTTAAGGGTACTTGACCATGGGAGATCACTTACAATTTGCATCCACAAAGGCATCATCACCTCGCCTTTTGAGACAAATCATTTGTGAGTTCCCTTGAACATGGTTGTGAGCTCTCCTAGGCTCGTACCTTGCGTAACAGTGGAATGTGTCATGATTTGCATCCACACAAGGCGACACACCTCTGAAAAGAAGGTTGGGTGTGGATATCGAATTTCAGGTTACCTTTACCATGGTAACCTTCCCATTAGTGCTTGCTCCCTATGGATGGCATCACTTCATCCATTAGGAACTTTTCATAGTGGGTATGCTAAACAATGGTGAATGTTATCAAGGCCCATACCCCTCACAGTGGGTTTATTTTATATTTGATATAGTTGTTTATAACAATTTAATAAGAATAGGAGTCGACACCAATCTCCTTTTTGGGGGGTCGGCTAGAAAACCCAATTGGAGGTTGGGAGTTGTCCATCAATTTCTACATAACTAGATATCTAGGTTTGTGAACTTGGGTTATACTAATATTTCTATTAGCGCCCTTTCGATACCTAATAGTATGTCATGTTACCTAAGATGTCCATGTATTTTTATTTTTATTTTTTACTTTTTCGGGATCGATGAGCCTAAACTAAGTGATCATGACAGATAGTCATTTTTATGCAATTCTATATCTGTGAAATAGAAAAGAAAGCACACAATTGAATTTTAAAAGACGGTAAATAAATGTCCAATAAAGCAGTAAAGAAAGTGGTATATTTAATATGCAACCCTAAAGCTCAAAGGAAATAAAGGAAAGAAAAGAACCCGCAACTCATTGGGTGTTTAGACAAGTGAAGAATTCGAAACTTATATTGGGAAAATGGGTATAAAAATACGGTCGGAATAGACATCGACCTTTCGTCATCTTCAAATCTTGAGGTATCTCCATCTATGGGATCTAATCTATTTCTAACCTAAATTTAAGCTAGGTACATACACCAGGAAAGAAACAATCGTTCATGACAAAACAAACAAAAACATGAGAAACAATCAATCAAATGAAATAAGGAAATTATATACACAAATGAACAAGCAAGGCCTCAGCGTCAGCCTTTGTAATTCATGTATTGATCCCTCTAGACGCCTACTCAATTCATTTTTATGACTTATAGCCATTAGTGACCATTTATGTTCTCACATGGCCACTAATACTTACAAGTCCTTAGGACGTGTTCTAGGTGAATCCCAAGGCTTACCCACATAATCAAGCATCACACCTAACATACATCTAACATCCACATGCATAAGCAATAATTAAACATGCATGTAGGCCCTTAGGCTTTATTTCCCAAACAATCAATCAATTTGAATGAACCGTTGGCAGGTTACTTATTCAATGGACATGTGCCAATCACAATCACAGACATTTCTATAAAATTAAAAAATTTCATGAATATGTGTGGTTTATATGATGCTTTAAAAGGTTTGGATGTATTTGAAACGTTGAGAAGTGAAAACGAGATATTTGGACAAAGGAACGTCTCAGCTATGGAACACATTTAATTGTTAAGGTTGGTTTGAGGCTTGCATAACATGCATTCACAAACATCACATGTATTTTAAATACGGTCCAAACCTTGACAATCTCGATGTCAAATCAAGCATTTGAAAAAATCTAAAACATTTAATGTCAAAAGCATCATATGTACCAAAGCCATTTTGATATACAAAATCGACCTTTCAAATTAATTTTGGAGAAAATGTGATCAAAATATCATTTTATTTATTGAGAATTTTTAACAATGAAGGTCAAGGAATTTGGAACGGATTTTATGAAGACAATGAACCCTAATTCAACATGTAAGTCATCCTAAAAAATCTTAATAGAAAATCACAACAAGGATTTACAATGTAACATCACAGATAAGACGAACGGGATCAACAAAATTGAAAAGGATCTGTTGATAATTTGACCTTAGGAAAATCACAGAACGTGTGACATCATAAGGAACAAACTTTGATAAGAAATTTTTCTGAAACGAACCGTGTAAGCATTTTTAAAAAATTTAATGAGGTTCAATATTGCATCAGAAATTTCAGAAAACAACAAGGCAAAATACCATTTCAACTAAGATTTAACCTATCAAACAGAGTCTGAAAAATACGAAATTTCATTATGACGTAGTCTAAAGAGTGACAAATGTTCATTATGGGTCCAACTCAAAAAGCCCATACCAAAAAAATCACACAAAAAAAGCAAAAGACTAACTAAACGGGATAGAGGTTCCCAATTTATCCTAAGTCAAAATTCTAACCTAACTTGGAAAAAAAGGAAAGAGGGCCAAATGGTAACCAAATTGCATAAAATTGCTAGTGTTGGAAAGATCTAGATGAGTCCTACAACTTTCTAAAGGGTTCAAGTTCAATTGGAGTCAATTCGATGTTCAAAAATCAATGTTCGTAAAAGTACGAATGTCAGCTACTTACAAAAACATAACATGGTTTATGGTTAGAAGTTCAACATATCATTTAAATAATGCATGAATGGCATGAGTTTCACATACAACAAAGAATTGGATGCAGTAATGATTTTGGTAAAACATCTAATCCTAGGTCAAGATGCAAAAGGAACATACAAGTCATTGACATCGCAAAATGACTTAGAGCTAAAACGACGTGCTTGATGATTTTCAATTGCAACTAGTCTAATTAACACATGACATTCATGTATCAAATGATGTTCAATTATGACATACCATATATGAACACGAAGCTTATAATGCACACTTCAAAAGTCGAGAAGGCATTGATTGCAAGGTTTGATCTCCAAGAAATCCAAACAAATATGTTTTAGTGACTTCATGATAAGCCTATGATCTAGTTGCAACATCGTAGAACATGCTTGATTTTTATTATATAATGACGTTAAAAAAATCTAACAAATCAAGATTAAAATAGCAAAACAGATGCATGTTATGGAATGTATTGAGTGTAGTAGAACCCTAACGTATTTGAGCATGCAATCGGCATACCAAACGATGATGAAATCATGCGAATCATATATCATTACAATGCACACGACATGTATTTCAAGTATTATGAAGATCATGAAATCAAATGGAGTCATTTACAAGTTCAATTTCATAGAAATGCAACTTAGATCAATGTAGGGCAGATCAACATAGGTTAAGTTTCAAATGATGATGGACCAAACACCTCCGAAAAATCCACAAAATATATATGACATACTCAATGTGATTTAATGTAGAAATTTTTTCCAAATTCAGATCACAAGAATCAATATGAAAATAGCAAATTCGGAATAAGAATAGAACCACAAGTCAATCTAAAAAATTGCAGAATCGACTTGTTTCTGAGATTTTTTTGAGGCCCAAACAATCTCCGTTGAAGACGTGAGACCTATCGAATCAAAGGTCTCGAAGTCTATTTTCTAAGCTTAGAAAGGATTGAAGTGAAAAATGTTGCGGAAAGCGAGCAATCGAACAATAAAATAGACAGAAGAAGAAAATATATTGGACATGAGATTTATGTGGTTCAATCATAGAGGCCTATTTCCACGGGGAGAGGAGCGACGAATTCGCTATAGATCAAGCAATACAAGGGAGACTACACACTCAAGTCACTCAAACACTCATGGTATTTCTCAAGCCCAAATTACACCAAATAATGCACGAAAGAATTATAAATGCAAATCTTACCACAAGATATAATTTGACTTCAACAATAAAATTGTGACATCCTAAAATTTCAGCCCTATTTTCAATTGAATGAATTGGACCTTTCATCGATGCGCCTATAGTGCTATTCTCTGAGCTGATCACTTACGAGATAACTAAAATATATGTGAAAGCCATTAAGGGATTTTAACGCAATAAACTTGAGAATTCGACTAGGAATCGACTACTTGACCATGCTAGTCTACAAAGGTCATTATGGCACAATTAAAAATTGATCGAGATCAGAGATAGGTTGGTTTGACCGAGATAGGTAATCAAAGTTTGGGTAATTCTACCAGATTGCAAGATTCTTGTCGATCGGCACTAGACTAATTTTTTTGTATGCCCGTATTTAAAACCTCGAGATTTTCATGACCACTGAGAGTCATCAATGTGTCCAAGATGTACATTGTGGCTCGAAATAAATCGATCATGGGTCTATTGCACTAAAAATTTCTAAAAGCTACTCGATAGACTAAAACATGCTCAAATCGCGTCAGATTGAAATTAATTGTGAATTTGAACTCAATTTCAAAAATTGAAAGTTCTGTCATGTCATGATTTATTTCAGGACCATTGATTCATCCTCTAAAGATTTTTCTACAAACCAAGATTTTTGGTAGAAATTCAAAATATGATTGTTTTTGTCCGGAAAATTTAGGGGATAGTTTTTTATTGCGTTGTTGGGATGCAAGTTGGTTCTATTAGCAAGAAAAAATATCAATTTGGTCGATGACACCTTAGTGAAATTTATGGGGATTGAATTGAATTCAATTGAAGAGAAATTTCATTCAATTTGGGGAAATTAAGTCCAAATTCGTAGCTCCCATGGTCCCTCACCTTTTGGACCATTTAGGACTTGTTTTAGGGAGAGTTTGATGCACAAAATTGGTGAGGAGGTCTGCCATTGGAGGTGGGACCTTGTCAAGGGGACAAGGAGATAGGATGAAGCTTTGAGGGACCCTCCACAAGGTAGCCGGTGCTTCTTCTTCCTCTTGCATTCTGCTTTCTCCATTTCCAACCACCTTGAGCTCCCAAAAGTTGCAGAAAACCGAGCCCCAAGCCCCTACCATCACCGAGCCGCCCGTATTGCCACCGCTCACCATCGCGCCATCCACGAGCCTCGTGCAAGTCGTGCCCGTCCCAGCGCCCATCCGTGCATCATTCCACTTCAGCCATGACCCCAAGCCATCCCCCATGCCCATCAAACTTAGCCGGAGCCCTGTCGTCGCTGTTCCGTCGCCGTCCGCCTCCGCCGAGCCCTGCTGTAGCCATCCGCCAGCCACTCTTGTTGTTTCTAGCCCAAATCGCCACTCAGCTCACTCCCTCGGCCCATAAAAAAAAGTCAAACCCAGCAAGCCACCATGGGCTTCGAGGCCCATTTCCAAGCCTTTCCCAACCTTGCTTGGTGCTACCACTTGAGTTTGTTGCCCGTCTCCGCCTTGCCATTGTCGTGAACTCATCGGATTTCAAAACCGGTGAGTTTACTCACTAAACTCTGTTTATGGAGTTAATGATACTTAAGGATTGATTAGTTTAGGCTAAGTATGGTTTAAGTGATTAGTTAGAATGAATTAGTGATTCAATTATTCGTTTATGCATGTTAGGTGGTTAGAGTAGCTTAATTAGCAACTAGATAGGTTGTATTATTTATCTAGTTAGGTTTGGCAATTTTCAAGCCCGTTTCGGTATTTAATGAGGCTTTTCCAGCTTAAGTTTGTATTTATGGCATTTATTTGTATTTATTTAATTATTTATTATCTTCCAAAAATTATACCGGGATAGTTGGTGATCGGAATTTCGTGTTGATTGTAATAGTGTGCTTGATTTATTTAATTGAATGATATTTTGTGCAAATTGAGTAATGATTGTAATTTTGGGTAACTATCCCTAAATTGAGTATTTTCGGTATTTAATTAGAAAATACCGAGCGTCAGTCTACAACGCCAAAAATGTGTTTATGGACTATTATAATTAGTGTGATTTTTAAAAAGAAATATATTGTATCTTGGCTAAGGCCGACCGTGTACCCACACATGATTATTTTTATCGGATACTATAAAAACGGTAAATTTTCGGTGGATGAGAACAATAAACTATATCATATATATCATAAATTATAGATATCTATTAGCTTCGGCGAGCATTTGTTATATCAGCTTCAGTGAGCAATTATAAATATCTAGCAGCTTCGATGAGCAATTATAGATATCTAGTAGCTTCGGTGAGCAATTATAGATATCTAGCAGCTTCGGTGAGCAATTATAAATATATAGCAGCTTTGGTGAGCATCTTTATATATATATATCAGCTTTGGTGAGCATCTTCAACTTAGAGTGAGTAGTGCTTGAATTGATCGAATTTTATAAATGGTATTGATGGTATGGAATCGAGTGGATCGATGATTTGATTTGAATTGAAGTGATTGGTTGAGTATTAAATTATACTGACTTGCTGGAAGGAATTGAGGCAAAGGTAAGTCTTCTATCTTGTGTGTGGCTAGATGGCCTTTAGGCATATTTCCTTCATAGTCGGAATTTAGGAGGTGGACTTGTTGAGATATTGTCTCACCTCGTCGTGGGTTAGCATTTACAAGTCCTTAGATGGTGTTCCTCCTAAGCGTTTCAGCCAGCCGAAGAAGGTTACCGAATAGATCTCTCAAATTCCTCTCCTTGGGAGCCAAGGAGACTGGGTCTACGAACTCGTGAGACCCACTGTCTGGGTTGATGCAGGTCTATCCCGGAGGGTACCCAATCAATTTAGATCATGATATCGTTACGAACGAGATGGACCCAGAGAAGGTCCTCTATAGGAGTCTGAGATTCCTATGTCGGTGCTGGAGATAGCTTTTGGCAAGGGTAAGCTAACCCTCCTAGTGGTTCAGTGATAGACCCGAGTTCCTCGGAGCCAGAGACCTCGGAGCCTTTGGTTAAGGATTCGGACGCTTAAAGGACTAGTAACTCTTTTGTTTTGTTAGACTTGTGAATATAGACTAGTATTGTATGTGACCTAGTCTGATGTGTATATAAAGTGTTTGTGTTTTTCAAAAATTTGGCCCTGCTTTTCTATCCCATCTTTTTGTTGTCTGGAGATTTATTTATTCGCTTCCGCATGCGTTAAAATGAAAGGGTCGGCGACGCATCCTAGGATGTCGCAATTTAATCAACCACCAAGGGATGGGCACACACTCAGAAGATCGAGGCGTGACAAAAATTGTTGGTATAATTCCATGGAGAAATAATCCACGGAAGTGCTCGATCACCACAGCAATTCAAGACTATGTGCTCTTTCTCCAGATATGGACGGCACGAGACCCACTACTCTCTTCATCAACAATGGCCCATATTTTTTATAAGAATCTTGACCAAATCCTAGTAGAAGTCAATATCTCTAGTTTCCTGTTTTGTTTTTCATGTACCGACTGGAAGAAGGAATTAAGTTCCTTTTCCTAATTGCTGACCATGTGAAAATTCAAACTCAATATTCAGCAACATCCAAATCTAATATAAACTTTCAAAATTAAGAAATCCATATCCACGATCAAGAAATATTATATTTGTGCCGGGTTTTCATCTAACAAGCTCAAACTCAAGACATATTTCAACAATCTCCACCTTGGCTTGACATTTGAGCTAAGTCACAATCGCTTCGTAAAAATTTGAACTCTATTGCTACTTTCCCATAGCCCCCAATGGGCCCAATTGCCATAAATATTTTCCAAGTCCAAGCCATGCTTGAACTTTGTTACAATCGAGGACCTCATTAGATCACCAACTCCACATGCACCTTTAAATGTTTCACAAGGGTTTTTTGACGCAATCTCCTTAACAGCAAATAAATCAAAATTATTATTGCATCCATATTTATTGGGACATCAAATACGTATCTTGTCAATTATAGCAATTACAGCAACCATTGGTTCTATAGGCTCTACCTCACTACAAGTACCATACGTGTCGATCATTTTGCTAGTACTAGTACTCACTACCTCAGGAGTTTCTAGTTGCAACTCCACCTCAAGCTGAACATCATTCAGATCCATTTGAATATGCACTTTCTTACCCTTCCATTGAGCTTACCATCACTTGCTCGAATATAACATGGGCAACCAAATATTGTAAAAATAGAATAATCAGCAACGTTACCTGACCACACTTCTTCGGGAGTCCGACATCCGATCGCAGTCGATGGGGATCTATTTATCAAATAGCTTACCGTACTAAGCGCATCCGCTAAAAATCTCCTAGCCATACCAGCATTAGAGAGCATTTTATTGGACGTCTCTAGTAATGATTTTTCATCAATTCAATATATATTGTAGTTCATTGGCATAAATGCGTTGTTTCACTATGCCTTCTTTCATGCAGAATTCATTTAATAACTCAAGCAAAACTCCATGTTATTGTTAGTCTGCACATGCTTGATTGTCTTACAAGTCTCTTGTTCAATCAAAGCTCTCAACTGCAAGATCCTAAGGACAACATCAAACTTGTGCCTAACACAAATTCCTATGTCTTCATCAAGTAGTCATCAATAACTGTTAGCATATATTTAGTACTCTTCCTCCAAGGAAATTGCAACAACCTACAAACATCCAAGTGAATCAACTTTGCAATTTCCATGATTTCTTTAACGGTTGTACTAAATTGCACTTTCCGCCGTTGTTCTAAATCACAGCACCTACATATATTCAAGTTCATTAGGAACATAACCACATAACAAATTTCTTTCACTTAAAACTTTTAGGCTTTTCTCGCCAATGTGCCCCAAACGTATATGCCACAATTCAAACTCTCGAATAGATGCATCCAACGTCTCCGTAGCGAAACTTTTCATTGTCTCACCTTGAAGCTCATATATGCCAATGTGTTTGATTCCTTTATTTATTATCAAAGCACCTAAAAAAAATTTAGAATTCCACATTCTGAAATATATCGATATCCAGCTTAATCTAGGGCACTCGAGCAAATTAATTTTTTCTTCAACTCTAAAACATGCCTCACTTAATCAATGTCCTCACGATATCATTATGCATTCTAATTTTAACATTGCCAACACCGACAACATCATATTCAGCATTGTTCCCCAATTGCACTTTACTATTATCCATGCATTGATAAGTAGTAAATCAGTTTTTATTTGGTGTAGCATGAAATGAACAATCAAAATCTATAATCCATCCATCGAATGATGAATTATTAGTGGCAAACAAGACATAATCGGCACTATTAGCTACAATTGCAACATCATTTATAGAATCAACTATAATTCCCTTACCCTTCTCATTCTTCAACTTAAGAAAATTCCTTCTAAGATGCCTCCTCTTGCCACAATTCTAATAGATAGCATCACTAGTCCTAGACTAACTATGCCTGCTCATATCAGTACTACTCTTATAAACACGTGTTCTAGATCTTCCTTTATTTTCACCTACTAAAGTAGTAGATAGATATTCCTCATATTCTTTTCTATGGATGTCCTCACCTAGAATCAAATCATAAACCCCATCAAACGTCAAACTTGTTGACTCAAAGTAATTATGAAAGGCAGTAATAGTAGTATTCCAACTATTAGGCAATAAGGATAATAGAATCAAAGCACATACCTCATCATCAAAGTCAATCTCAACTAAACTCAATCAACTAACAATCACATTGAATTCATTAATATGATATGCAACTGATGCACCTTCACTCATCTTCAAATTAAACAGACATCGCATCAAATAGACCTTGTTAATTGTAAAGGACTTCTCGTACATATCCCATAGAGCTTGCATCAAATTAGCAGTGGTTTTTTCCTTCACGATGTCAAATGTGACATCACAAGCCAACGTTAGCTGAATAACACCTATAGCTCGTCTATTCAGCAAATCCCAATCAACTTGCTTCATCGTCTCTGGCTTTTCCCTAGACAAAGGTAGGTGTAGTTTCATCTAGTAGACATAATCTTAAATCTACATCTTCTAGAAACTAAAATCATTTCCATCAAATCTGTTGACTTTCACTTTTCTTTCTTTTGTCGCCATCAATTTGCTTCAACTCAGCCAAGTTTAGCTTTGATACCAATTGTTGCAAAAAGTGAGCGATCAAATAATAAAATAGACAAAAGAAGAAAATATATCGAACACGGGATTTACATGGTTCAGTCGTAAAGACCTATGTCCATAGAGAGATGAGCAACGAATTCACTATAGATCAAGTAATACAATGGAGATTACATATGCGAATCACTCAAACATTCACGGTGTTTCCCAAGCACCAATTACACTCAATAATGCACAAAAGAATTATACACGCAAACCTTACCACAAGATTTAATCTAACTTCAATACTAAAATTATTGATGTAATTCCACGGAGAAATAATCCATGGGAAGCGCTTGATCACCACAGCACTTCAAGACTTTGTGCTCTTTCTCCAAATATGGATGGCACAAAGGCCCACTACTCTCTTCATCAACAACGGTGTAACCACTTCTTTTTTTTAAAAAAAAAAATAGAAAGAACATCCCATATATTTAATAAGAATCTTGACTGAATCCTAGTAGAAGTCAATATCTCTTGTTTCCTATTTTGTTTTTCATGTACCGACTGGAAGAAGGAATTAAGTTCCTTTTCCTAATTGCTGACCTTTTGAAAATTCAAACTCTTATATTTGGCAACATCCAAATCTAATATAAACTTTCCAAATTAAGAAATCCATATCCATGATCAAGAAATATTAATTTTTTTTCTCTCTCTTCTTTTCTTCTTCTTTTCTTCTTCTTTTTCTTTGGCCGGTTCGTGGTCGGCGATCGGCCGTCGAGGTTTTCATCGTCTCACGAGCTCAAACTCAAGACATATTTTAAAAAAAAAAAAAAAAAAAAAGAAAAAAAAAAAGAAAGAAAAAAATCATCTAGGACCTCAATCAAGCCAAAACATTAAGTTACTCACAAAGGTACAAAAATTGCATATTATTGAAAATCAAGTTCAATTAACCACAAACTCATGATCAATCCATAACAAACTTCAACAGATCATCAAACAACTTCATTATCATCAAATCTAAGCATATTATATGGATATAATTTTGAATCCTAACCCCGATCGGATATGTTGATCTTGCCTCATCATATTTGAGTTCGAGAATACCAATTTGGTTGTCAGTTTCTTCAACCATGGGAGAAAACTACTAGTTCACACTGATCGGGTGGTGCTCGGAGGTATCGCCAGCCACCAAAGGATCGAGGAGAGGAAGAAGATCACTAGGGGGCTGGGTGGCGATTGGTGGATTGTCGGCATGGGGCCGGTGAACGGCGACAAGGAGGAACCGGTGAGAGGCAATTCAGGAGAGAGAAAGGGTGGAAAAGAGGGGAGACAGAGAGAGAGGGATTATGATCTTTAGTTTGAGAAAATTTTCTACTAAATGAAACCCCTTGAAAATTGTAGGGAAAGTGGCTTTTATACTAGGTCCTAATCAGCGAATCTTAGCCATCAATCCAATCTAATTGTAAAAAACTTGATTTAATGGCCAAATAAAATTTTTAAAAGGTTAATCATCCTTAAGATGTGTCATATGATCGATCGGATGGATCCGATTCCTAAAATTAGCATTTAAAATGAGACTTGCGCTTAACGGCCTAATTAAGGGTTAAATCGCAAATTTTCGATATTCAAGAGTTAATCGGCAAAATCTAGGAAATATAAGGGCGTGAAGCTAAAATTAGGTCTAGAACCAACCGGCAAAGGGCCAAATCGGCCTCATCGCGATAGCCGGTTGGACCGATTAAATTGGTTCACATTGGTTAACCAATTTGATCGGTTCTTATCCTGTTTAGGCCAATTCTTGGCTGGATAGTTCCCGTGGGTTCAAAATTTTTGCAATTTGGTTCTTGAAGAGAAAAGTTGTCCAATTTGAAGAGGAATTGTATGATTTTAATCAAATTAAGCCAATTAAACCCCATAAATGCAATCAATAGTTTTTCTATTGACTTAATTGAGTTATTATTATGACTTAATTAGTCATGGGTACATAAAATCGAGCATTAAAGGCTAAAATGAGCAATTTTGCAATTTTTTTTAACCCAAAATTGCAAATTAATTGAAGATGAATTCAATTAATGTTGCAACAAACCTAATAGACTAATTACCATGCTTAGGATAATCTAATGCATTCAAATTGACCCTGAATTAAAGTGACAAGACCAAGGTAAAAAATGAATTGATATCTAATATGAAAATTGGACCATAATCTTGAATGGGTTAATCTAAATTTCTTCAATTAAAGCTCGACGGCTCGATTTTCTTACGTTCAAAAGAGTGAAATTCCCCAAATTGGGAAATTCTCATGTGAATTTCTCAAAACAGACCTAGATTTAGACTTATCTTAAGAAAATGAGTGGAAAACAATTGTCCATTCGTGAATGATGAAAAATCTATTTTGACCCCTTAATTAAGGCTTAAAATGTTGATTCGCCTTTCAGCATGGCAATTCCAGAAATTGAATAAATAAGTGGATTAGAAATAGTTCCTAGACCAAATGTCATAAAATGAACTATACCTAATTATGACTAAAATAAAAGATTTTTTTATTTTTGGTCGATTTAGAGCCTAAAATAGAAAAATCTGGAAAACATTGTTCTTCATCGAATTTTATGAAATTTTCGATATAAAATTCATTTGGTATAAAAAAAAAAAAAAAGTATATTGAAGATTTTTTATTATTTCAATTTTGAAGTTTGACCAAAACTCAACCATTTAATTGACTTTTCTTAAAAGTTTGATTTTTTAGTCAAAACTTTGAATTTTCAAAAAATTGATTTCACGATAGTGAAATTAAGGTTATTTAATATCTTTTTGAATAAAAAACTAATTTTTGACCAGGGTTGAAGGTTGAACAAAAAGTCAACCTAAAAGTCAACCATTTGACTTTTTGGGTTTTTGTTGGAAATGAATAGGAAATTGCTTAAAATGACAATGCAAAAGCAAAAATAATGAAAACGACATTTTTTGGTTTAGAAACAAGCTTCATTGCAATTGCAAACCTAAATCTTGATTTTTTTTTTTTTATCTCTATGATGTCACCACTAAAAATCAGGTGTAAACATAATTTTCAAAGTATGCATATAACATTGAAACACTTCGCACACGTTTAGCACCTCGAGAATCACATGGCATCCCATACTACCATGCTATCTCAAGTCCAATTATTAATTACATATAGTTGAAACCCTATGGCTCCCCTGGAAACCTTCGAGACATTGTCTTGTTCCCTTGAGCACGGCATCCGAAATCCATTGGACATCATTTGATTATAACACATCTCGTGAACGGCATCCTCATGGGGGCATCCTGTTGATGTGGGGTATCATCTCATTCTCACTAAGGAAGCATTCCGTTGACGTTGGGGCATCGTCCCAAAATCCATTGTTGACAATGTTCTTCATATGACCACATGAACCAAACATTCAAATAATCCATTTATCTTTCTCATTAGTTCGAGTATGAATGCCCCAAGGGCATGCCAAGCAATGTGTATCTCATGCCTAATTGTATATGCGACAATAAAGTAAGTGGAGCACAAAACTAGAATCGTGGCTTGACCCATGATGCTCGAGTGCCGGCCTAGGTCAAACTCAAATCGAATGATACACCTCAATATCGTCGAACCAAGAAAGTGACTTGGCCCGACACACTTCCACGCACATCCAAGAACGATTGGCATTCTAGGTTCGGCAGTTCGATGTAAATTCAAGCTTTTACCATGACCTACGAACATCTATATGCAAAGATCACACCACATAGCACTCATAAATCCATCCATGGCATTCATATAGTAAGATAAAGCATAAGTAGCAAGATCAAATGATCCAAAATGACAATCATGGCAAGTCTAGCCTAAGTGAATCTTTTCTACAACTCACACCAAGCCCAAGAACCTCAACTCTCACAAACTTACTCCTTGATCAATCCTGAACCACATAACTATAGTATATCACGAGCAAACCATACAAAATTAATCACATGAGGTTCCTCAACCTAGAATAGTCCTATGACACTAGAGGCGGTCCTAAATCCAAGTCATGTAACTCAACGGCCTAACCGACGTCTAGGAAATCTACTTACTAACAACCGGGACGAGATGAAGGGTGTTAGGTGGTGGCTTGAGGATGGTGAGTGAGCGGGTAGCAGCTCGCAGATAGTAGGATGATAGATGGTGAAGGGGGAGCAGCTCGAACGGATGACATCCAAGTGACTTATGGATAGTAGCAGCAATGGCGAAGCGTGCTTAATGGTGGCGAGCGAAATCAAGGCGAAACATAAAAAAAATAGAGTTATTTTACCTATTTTAGAATAGGTGCAAGCGTTGAGGAGAATGGGGGGAAAATAGAGAAAAAGAGAGAGAAGAGAGGAAGGAGGTGGTTGGTTGAGTACAAGGGAGAGAGGGAAAGAGAAGAAGAAGAAGAAGCAACTTGAAGGGGAAGCATGTCCATCAAATTAAATGCTTAATACATTATTGTCCTTCTTTCATCATAACCGAAAGATTAGGGAGCAAGAGCAAATCTTGGCCCTTCATCAAGCCATGTGCCTTATCCAAAATCAAAGGCTATGATGGCTTCTTGAAACTTCAATTATTGGCTAGACTCAAAGGGTAATTTGGTCCATTACTCTCATCCTATCCAAAAGTGGCACCGATCTCATTGTCCATGGCCTAACAAAGTTTGTCTCACCTCAATTTAAATTTTAACAAGCTAAATTGGCCTCGCCTCTAGGTTCGTTAATGTCTATTTCCTCAATTAATGCACTAATGGGCTCACTAAAATCACTTCAATTGAAAAGGAATGCCTTGATAATATCTACAATCGATACTCACAATTGGACCAGGACTTGTGGCTAAGTTTTGACTGGAAACAATTTTAGTGCGACCTATGTGAATTTAGGTGGTGTTGGCATAATTCACGCGGCTAGACTCGAACTAAGTTCGACGCTTCTCTATGGTTTTATGCACGACTTTCAATTGAGCTTGGTCAATCCATGAATGACCCTCTGTTGTCATGTAATCAAGTAGGATCCATCAGCTTGCCTTGACTCACGGTTGTTTGGGGTCGAATTAGGGTTGTTCACGAACAATACATTGACCGTACAGTGTCACCTACGACCAATATATACTTGAGCTAAATCAATCTATACCTGTCTATTGATTGATTTGTGACGGCACATTGTCAACTATGGTGATTCTTATGATTGAGCTATCCTTTCATGGTCGATTGCTCTTGTCTATCGCAACCTTGATACTAAATTGCATTGCTCGTAATTAGCTAGTCAACTCATGAGCAATCCCTATGATTAAATCACGACCTATCTTTGTTATTGACGTATCGATCCTTAGTTCATCCCTTGCAATCTAAATAGGGGTTTGAATCAATGATGTTACACAACATCATCATACTTTTTACATTTTGATGAGTCCTCACAAAATTGCGTATCAAGTAAATAAAGAATAAGCACAGCTAGACCATTAGCATAATTAATAGCCAAATGAGAAAAAATTAGTGTGATGTTCTTGATTAAACTTGCTTGAGGTATTGTCCACTTTGGCCATCCCATATTGAGCCTCACAATTTTGTCTCTTAATGTACACATGAACACCTTCCCAAGAGATTTCTTATTTTGGGAGTGCTCTCACCTGAACATGCTTAATTTTGGAGTTTCAAAATTAAGTATTGCTATTATGTCAAAAGGTGCTCTGTAAGTTAATTTTAGTTTATACACACACATACACACATATAAATAATTCCAGTTTTAGCTTACTTAAAATATTATTCGCTTTGACCCATCTCATATTGAGTCTTAGGATTTTGTCCTTTGACGTATAGGTGAGTACCTCCCTAAGAGGTCATCTATCTTGGGAGTACTCCCGCCTGAGCATACTTAAATTTGGAGTTTCAAAGCTAAGTACTACTGTTACGTTAAAAGGCTCCTCTGTGAGTTAATTCCAATTTTCACACACAAATATATATACATCTTGGAATCGCTTTTCCCTATTCAATACACGGTTCAATTCATTCTTGCCCTCATTGTCATCCTAGAAGTATGCCAAAATTTTCTCTAGCCTCGGCAACGACTCACTATCCTCATTGGATCAAGTTATTATAGACCCACCAGTTTTCGCATGGTTTGTTCCTAAACCACACACCTACTAGAGGGGGTATCGCTCTGATACCATATTATGATGCCCTAGATTTAACTCACATGAAGTATTGTCCACTTTGACTTGTCCCATGTCAACCCTCATAGTTTTATCCTTTGACGTACAAGTAAGCACCTTATCAAGACGTCACCCATCTTGGGAATGCTCCCACCTGAGCACGTTTAACTTTGGAGTTTCAAAGCTAAGTATTGTCATCACGTCAAAAAGGCATTTCCGTGAGTTAATTCCAATTTTCAAATATATATCTCAAAATTGCTCTCTTCATGTTTAGTGCACGGCTCATTTCATTTCTACCCCCTTTGCCTTCCTAGAAGTCTACTTGGAGTTGCTCCTTGTCTAGGCCCTTTAGCCCTGGTGACAACTTCTCGCGTTCGTCGGGCTGAGTCGTTACAACTAGAAAGAGATGAAGTAACATTTTAAAGGTCCTCTTTCACGTAACCATCCTTATGTAGCACCCACTAGGCATGAGGCCTCCATATGTGTAAGAAAATTATGTTAGGGACACTTTAAGACACGTTAGAAGTTTAATAGAAAAAAAAATGGAGTTGGATGAACACTTGCCTGAGAGTGACATCAACATATGACTATTTAAGGAAAGTGATTTCTTGCTAAAAAATCCCTAATCACTTCCTAAATAAACCTTGTCCTTTGGAGATTATGAGAGGCTATTATCAATAGAGAGGTTGGGATACATTGGAGGGAGGTGAACCACATGTGAGAAAAGAAGGAAAATTCTTCTCCGTGGTTTCCATTGGTAGGGCTCTTTCCTCGCGTAGTCCGCGCTCGCACGCCCCAGCCTCCGCGCCTCGCTGTTGTGACCAACAGCTATGCTGGATCCTTAGCTGTTTTGCCAGTCCATTCCGGTGTCCCTCTAACTCCAGCGTTGACGCAGCGAGCACAGACCTCGGAGCTCCTCCATCATTGCGCATCAGTAGTGCCTAGCTCTCTTGGTCGCGATAACCATCCCCGCAAGAAACCAGTCAGCTTCACTGTGCTCGCTGTCATTTGCCAGTCACTGATCACCGTGAGTCTCCTTTGCCCTGCCAAGACGCCGCCAAATGCTGCTGTCCTAGCCTCATCGTTATGGAGCTCCCTGTTGTGCCGTAGCCACACCCAATGAGCACAACTCGTCGCTGAGTCCTTGCCGTGAATCCCTTTTGCCTCGCCGGTCATTGCCGTGATCATCTGGCCAAACTCTGCGAAAGTCTCATTGCCGGTCGTCGTTGGAAACCAATTTTCCAAATTAGGTTGTCTCTTAAACCAAATTCAATTCAAATATTTGAGAGACAATTTACTCTTTTAAGTCTTTGCATGTTTATAATAATTGGGATTTGATTTTTCAGACAAAAGACTGGATCCCCAATTAATTTTGTCTCCTATTTTGGTTTGATGAATATTTGATTACGTGGGGTTTACATGTTGCATGTCAATACTTTATGAAACATTCCCATTTTTAAATTAGAAAAAAAAAATGCATTGTATTTAGGATAGATTGCGTTAGCCTAAGTTTCCTAATTTAGAATTATATCATTAGTAACCATAAAAAAAATTTAGGAAATTACCTCATTTAGATTAGGATTTAATATAAATTATACCCTAATTTAAGTTGGGCTGCCCTATTTCCACCCCCATTTTGGCCAATACACTCTTTTTTCCACTCAACTTATTGAAATACCCTCCTCTCTCTTCAAATTATTGTTTCTTTTTTTCTTTTATCAAGCTAACCGACAAAAATACCTTTATTTTTATCATCTCTCTCATCAGTTTCATAATATAAATGTTACATTACACTCAAGAAAATATCATTTTTATCATGCATATCATTGTAACTTTGCCTAGAAAATGTTGTCAATTTTAATTTGTGAAACTATATTTTCAATGTTCTATTTATGACAACTTATGAATACACAATTAATTCCCCATTTTTTTTCAAATAGTATGCGTGAAACTATATTTCAAAGTCAAAATTAAAATTCAATTTAATTATCTGACCAATCTTGATCAAAAATGGAAAGAAAAATTGATCACGAAAAAGGTTTAAATTGTTAGAAGTGTGATCAAATATTAAACATATTTATATTTATATCATATCTAAATATTAATAAAAGATAGGGAAAATTTTAATTAAGGGCCTAAAGTGGAATTGTTTTCTCAAAAAAGGACCCAAAATGGACATTGTCTCAAACAAGAACCTGAAGTGACCAATTTAGTTTCAGATAATGGTCTTAACTTAAAAGCCAACCAAATCTTATTTGCATCTAGGGGTATTTTTGTCTAAATACTTTATTTCCTTCTTTTTTTAATTTATTTTCTCGTTCTCTTTCTTTTATCCATCATCATCATGCCTTCGCCTTTTTCACTCTTTAGATCGCGTTCTCCAAAGTCCATCTTTATCTTCCTTGCCGAATTAGCTAATAACACCCTCAACTTCAATTGTCATTGCCCTCAACAACAATTCCAGTACCTTTGTTGAAAGATGAAGGTCAATCCAATCCAAGCCCTAGATTGAGCACGAGTGGACCAAGATGTGACACTCAGCTTGATTCGATCCCCACATCTTGTGGTCGTGGTCAAGCACGAAGCAAGATGAGGTGTAAGCCATTAGCTTGCTGCCCTCGTTGTCATCGATGCTTGAATTCAAATCGGTGGTCACGCAAGCTATGATCGATCTTAGCAAGGAGAAGCCAGATTGAAGTGCCTAAGCCAAATTTATTAGAGGTTTTTGAGGATTCTCTATGATACTCATGTGCATTAATTTGTTCAGTGAAATACATGGTTTTGGGATTTTCTAAGCGATTTTGCACTTTTTTCATCTTTTTATTCTCTCTCAAATTTGTGTAGATAATATTTTGGAGTTAGAGAGGCAAATTTGTTTGAACATGTGTAGACTAGAGTCATTCGTTTTTTAGATTGAGTGTTGTCTAATTCGAATCGCCACCAAATGCGAGTATCTTCAATCACGGGTTAGAATGATTTAGCAGCCTTTGAAAATAACCAGCATGCACGACACAATTGGACCCTCTCAAGAAACCACATATTCCACCTCAATGCAATCTGCGTCTATGAATGTTATGAATAATCCAACCTGGACCCAATAAAACATTCACAAGAAGCTATAAGTGAAAGTTATCGTGGCATAGGCAATTTCATTGGCGGGGAAAGCATAAAATTGTTACTTTAATTGCCATAATAAGTTTTTACAAGCAAATTGAATAAAAACAAAACTCACTTATGGATATTTCTTAATTCTCAAGTTCATTATCATCATCGAAGAAGGTGAGTGGTGGCGAATAACTTAAAAACTGACTTATACCGAAATCGATGAGTTATTGGGTGAGGATGCAAAATTGCATAATGTAGAGCACTCGCTTTGAAGTTTGCTGATGGGGAGGCTGCAGAACTAAAGTATGCAATTTGCAGTTTTGCAAAACTGCATAACTTCTCGTATATCTTTTCATTTTTTCCTTTTACTAAATTGTTCAAATTGTTTTGCACATGTGCAAGCTCGTGTGTGAGGAGTCTAATGCATTTGTCAAGAAGGAGGTGAGCAAGATGAAAAAAGAATGAAAAAAAAAAACAAAAAGGAAAGAAAAAAAAGTCTTTAAACGAAAATACCCCTAGCTGCAAATAAGATTTGACTGGCTTTCAAGTTGAAACCCTTATTCGAGACTTAATTAGTCACTTCAGGCCCTTATTTGATACAATGTCCATTTTAGGTCATTTTTTGAGAAAACGGTTCCACTTTAGGCCTTTAATTGAAATTTTCCCTAAAAGATAAGCACATAAAGGGGGAAAGAGAATCTTCTTGTTGTTCTACTCTAATTATAAAGAAAGTAATTACTAGCCATTGTAGATTTAATCTTAGACTAAGTGTATCAAAACTTTAAAATATGCTTAAAAGTTCCTATGGAAAGATCTGATATGAGTTTAAAAGTGAAAAAAAAAAAAAGTGTAAATAAGTTTTCGACCCCATCTTGCAATTCACATTAAAATGTAAAAAGCTCAAAAGAAAGTACAAATTAGAAATATTTAACTTTAAAAACTTAAAAACTGATTCTGAAAAAACATTTACAATGTCAAAATTGGCTAGATAATTAGATTGAATTTTAATTTTCACTTGAAATAAATTTTCCTTCAAACATGTGATAAAAAATAAGCAATTGATTGGGTATTCATAAGTCATTATAACTAGAAATTTCTAATCTTATCTGTAACTTTTGTGATTGAAATATGAGATCATAAATAAAAATTAACAACCTTGTCTAGGAAAAATCATAATATGATACATGGAAATATAATATCTTTTTGGGTGTGATTTGACATTTATATTGTGAAATTCGTAAGATTATGAAGATAATAAAAATAAAGGCAGCTTTGTGGGTAAGTATGATTAAAAAGAAACAATAATTTGAAGAGAGAGGGGGATATTTTGGTAAGTTCATAAAAAAGGAGCGCTTTAGCCAAAATGGAGGTGGAAATAGCACTGCCCTTTGAGTTAGGTCATCATACATTTAAAGCAATTTTATATTTTAGCTTTAAAAGAAAATCAGAAAAATATTGAGTGCATATCTCACATAGAATTAATTAGTTAATATCCATCTCATAATATCCATGTCATTTAATGAATATATGCTTAGGCTTACATAAATCAAATTGCATATCATATTAAATTAGTTCATGATATTCTTGCTCATTTTTAGAATTAGGTCTTACATCTTGGAACCTAAAACCAATAGAACAGGAGATAGAGTTGGAGTCAGACAACTTGGAACTGGCGAAGTCTTTGGTGGAAAGTACACCAGTCAATTGGGAAATAGAGGCGTTGATTTGTGAAATGCAGGCACGTGTGAAATCTTTTCCAAGGCTAAAAATAACCCATTGTCGAAGAGAATGCAACAAAGTGGTAGATTGGGTTGTTAAGACCCACCGGAGAAAGGCCCTTCCGGCTAATTGGGTTTATTATCCCCCTTCTTGTCTTTTGGACTTGTTGTGTTCTGAAGCTCCTGCTTCCACTATCCTTACTTGAATGAAAATGCTATAAACTCTTTCTGGCAAAATAAAATAAAATTCAAGTGCCAGGTTCTGCCTTAAAACTGGAACCATGCTCACCTGTACAAATTAGAGATATGCTTTTTCTTGACCAATTTTTTTACAACTCTTAAACTTCTAAAGAAAATGGCTTCCCCGACAAGCACAACATTTACGTTGGAAAAGGTGCTTGGCTCGAAACTTTAAACCAGATAATTTGTAGGCCTCCTGCGGAAAAAAAAAAAAAAAACTAAAAGTGAACTGTGTCGTTACCGACCTTTAACCGGCTACGTCATACACAAAATCTTTAATTAGCCCGAATCTCTTGCATAATGACAAAACTCAAGAAGGTAGGGGTGGCTTGTTTCTGTTTTGACGGAGGAAAAAGCACAAAGCGACGGGGCAAAAGAGATGAATTTATTGGCTACTAATGACAAATACCATGAATAATATTTTCTAAATCAAATGGAAAGCCCTTTGCAAAAGCATTGGGCTACGACAGATCAGCTAAAAGGGAAGGTCCTTTCGAGCACCCAGACAGAACACGTTGGATTGCACTAAGTGCATAAGTTGAGCCGAAAGATCATAAAAAAAAATATTTAAAAAAAATCGTTTTTACCACTTAAAATATTTAGTCAATGAAAATTATTTTTATTATTGATAACAATTTATATCTGGACACTTTTGTGGATGATGAAAATATCTTCCATTCGTTCATTTTTGCAAGAAAAATCAATGATTTTTTTATATAATATTTTTAAATAATTCATTTTATGTTAAATAAACACACTCAAAATTTGTTCCAGTGCCGTTTGGGAAAGATTTTTTTTTGCTGAGTGTTTTCTTAACTAAATATAATCGGATAGATGCAAAACGAGGCTCCGACGGAGGCACGACACAGGACGTGCATCGCTGTTGCTCGTGGGTGCTCTATTTTTTTATTTGGCAAAGTTTGTTCACGGGTCGGAAAGCGACAGGGGACCGGAAAGGCAAGAGAGGGGAAGGGAAACGAGGACAGAAAAATAAAAAATTAATCTAAGCCTTTAATGGCCTTAGTGATGAAGTGTCAATCTCTCAATAAGTAACATTAAAATTTGAACTTATTTCTCATTTTACAAGATTTCAATCCGTAAATCGAAGGTGTGGGGGCATTAAAACTCCACATGGACATGTTGTCATGCGTTAGACAAAAAGAAATTTGCTAAGGGTTTATTTTATTTTGTCAGTCACATGTAAATGATTATAAATGGACAGGACACTCATGGTATTGTCCCTCTCCCATTCACATTATCTACTATACTAATCATCATTTCATAGTAAATGCATGTTCACATGGTATTGCATCATCTAGATGTTTTATCATTGACATAATCAATATTATTATACATGCATTGACAAGAATGGGAGAAATTACTAAAAAGAGTCCTAAATCTCTTATATTTGTGCCAATTTAGTCATAGTTTTTTTAATTATGCTAATTGAGTTATTAGCCTTTTTCACATTTTGCTGAGTTAGTTTATTTGGCCAATTTTGGCTTAAAATTGTTGACGTAAATGTCAATGGTCTAACGTAGCACTACTGCTATATAGGATGACCGATGCCGGCATAAATATATTTTACTAATATTTTGAATTTTTGATAATTTTTTTATATTTTTCCCTTTTTTCGTTTCTTTACTTTTTTTTATTTTTAACTAAGGGTTAGCAAGGGTTACTCACCAATCCTTGCATGCCATAGGTGACGGCTGGGATGCCCTTGCTAGGTTTGGGCTAGGCGAGGGTCGCAATGCCCTTTTTGTGGATGGCAAGAGCATCAGGCAAGGGCCAAGCCCTTGCTATGGTCGACAAGGGTTTGGCGGCCCTATGCCCAATGCCACTAAGTGTTAGTCGGCGACCCTTACCAGCCCTTATTCCAAAAAACAAAAAATAAGAAAGACAATAAAAAATAAAAAATAAAAAAAAAACAACACAATATGATTAAAATATTATTAAAAAATGTTCACGTCAATACTGGTCATGACACATAAGATGCACACACATTACTAATTTTTGGCAAAATTTATTAAATGAAGTTAATTGGCAAAATGTGAAATTGTACAAGATTCAATTAACATAATTTAAATATTTATCATTGAATTGACACATGTTAAATAGGTTTAGAATTTTTTTGATAACTCTATCGACAAAAATGTGGTTATCAATACTAGTCGCAATCTATATCGCTTTACTTTCAACGCAAGACAATTAAAATCCATTAAAGAATGTAGAAATAAACCTTCTTGTGGATGATTAAATGAGATCGACAGATCCTAGATGATGGGAAAAATTCGTTACATACATCGGGTATATGCTCATTGACCTCTCATATGTTTTGTAGACTTCACTCATGAAATTCATCTGGTCTATAAGTTGTGAACAACGGCGTGATCATTTCGAGGTTGGCGTGATCGAAATCTTTTAACATGTCTAGCATTCTTCAAATTATACTCGCTTTACTAAAATTAAAAGCTACGTAGAGAAACTTCTATGATTCTTTTTTATGATGAAGGGGTTGGCGCGGCTACGTTGGCTACATAGTGGGGAGCACCACCCGAGTCTAATTTTTTTAATCTGTTGCTTTCCATAAACTATGTAATCAGGTGGAGTCGTTAATTAGGTCTAATTGACAAAACAATGAAAAGGAGACAAAAAAGCTTTAACGGAAAAAATTAGGTCTATTGTTTTTCCATAGGCTATAAAATTAAGTGGGGTCATTAATTAGGTAATTAGGTCATGAATTTGACTTCCATTAAAAGAAATAATTCTATTGGGATCGCCATACGTGAACCTCGTGCCGTGCACGATTTATCATACAAAAACCAATTAAAATGAAACCTGAAAAGTCTGAGCATAAGAATGATGTTGTGTTAGATTATCATTAGATTTGTTACAGACACACCTATTGATTTAAGCTTTTCGGTTTTACTTTCTAATATTATATGAAAAGCCTTTTGGATTTCACTTTCTAATATTGTATGAAAATCAGGCTTTGCCCTAGTTTATTTGGAGTGTGCGTTTACCCCATTTGTTAAATTCCACATGTCGTCCTAATTCATTTTGCATGCAAGAGAGGGTTGAAATATCACATATCGCTTGACTAAGAGTTTATATGCTCTAAAAATATATGCGGTCTCCCTCCACTTATCAACTTAAGTTTTTTGTTAATAGGTAGAGAATCAAAAGTTTGAGCAATTAATATTTATAAAAGTAAGATTCGCAAACATGAATAGAAGATTGTTGTGTTCTAAAATACGATTTCCTTATTGTTCTTCATAATTTCTATAAGGTTATTTATTTGATTAAAATTTTTTGTTAGTCTGACATGAGAAACTTTTAAGTAATTATGGGATTATTCGAAATCAGTAAATGTTTCTTACACGCAAAGGAGTCACAATAGATTAAAGAATGAAATACTTATTGAAGACAGAGAAAAAAGGGAAAATTGTGAGGTAAGTATCATAACTTTCATTGTGGGGGGTAGGGGGCGGGACTAGCATGGGTGAGAGTGCTAGCGGGCATGGGGTACTGACAGCAACAAAGAGAATAAGTGAGTGCTCGTGTGCATGTATGATATACAGAGAAACACAGATATCCTCAAAGACACAGTATTATATGGAGCAAATGGTCTTGCTGTTTTTGTACGATTTTAATATACGTTGTGACTAATATGTCCTTGATCTATTCTAGAAAGTTTGAGTTATTCTACTTGAAAGTTTGGTGAAAAAATTGGACCAAAACTTGAAAAAGATGAAAGTTTCGAGAGTTATGTCTTTTTAAAGAATTAACTTTGTGCAATGAAACCCATACCACAAAATATTCATGAAACAAGCTTTTCACATGTTTTTATTTTTTTTTTGTGTGCAATTTTTGGACATCTGTAAAAACATATGGAACTTTTAAAATGAGTGAGGTTTCGGAGTTGGTTGACTTATCCCTCGGCCGTAGACATAGAGGAGGGAAACATTTACTCGAATCTAAACCGGTCGTTGACAAGTTGATTGCTCTTTCTCAAGGACCATATATTAAGAAACTTCTTGAACTTAGAGAGGACACAAGCACATGTACACTCTTGTGGCGAAAGACAAAGATTTGGGCGTTGACCTACGCCCAAGGACTCCTACAAATGAATGTGAATTGGCAAAGATACCTTATTCTAATGCATTTTTCATTAGCCAAATAAGATAGAGCAGATGGAATGATTTAATTGCATTAGATTAATAAATTTTAGGATTTGATCGTACATTTCAAAAACTATAAAATTCAATTGTAATTTGAAGATTCGTTTTAGAGAACATGCGGGTCGATCAACTTGCAAGGTGTGCTAGTCCAAGTCATACCATCTGATGGGTACAATGTTCTTTTTGTCGATGTCGGCGCTAGATGACTTTGAATAACTAACCTAGCACATTCTGGATCACCGTCTTTATACCGCTGTTTAAACGAATTGTATTGTTCCGGCCCCCTGTTAGGAAAACTAACTCGGTCAAACACCGTTGACCATTGGATCTTATTTATGGGAGAAGGAACATACTTGACTCTCTGTCCACATGATCACTGGAGTTTTGACTAATCTCTTGATGGCATCGCTCCAGAAAATTTCTTTGAGGCTGTCTTCTCTGGAATTTTGCCGACACCATTCCGACCATTCGAGGGAATGGATCAGGTTCGACTTCCATCTTTGCTTTCTCTTTCTCATCAGCAAATTTTATTTTTCCTTGCCAAATAGCCTCCTAAATTACTCCCTCAAAAATAATACATAATCTGTGTTATGGCTACATGATTGGTGCCATTTACAATTTTTTCTTTACTTGAAATGGTTTAGCCTTCAGTAAACTTTATTAGGCCACCCTTTAAAAGTAAGTCAAAGGTTTCGTCTAACTTACTTTTATCGAACGAATATACTTGGGTGACTTTAGCCCTAGCCATGATAGTTTATTTAGTCTTTAACAGGCTTTAAAGTTTGACAAACATATGATTTGTTGAGCATTATCTCAGCCACGACAATTTCGACATTCGCATGTTGATCTGATTATTGCCGGAATCATGATTAAAGTCACATTCTGCTTGAAATCTTTATATGGCTTTTTTTTTTATCTCTCTCTTTTAAAAGATACACCATTGTAGTTAATTGAAACAAATCAACGACTTGGCCATCAAATCGTTCTCTTAGATTATATTATAATTTATCAAAGACAAAATTGGCAAACTCTTATTCTAGAAAGTGAAGTGAGAGATTTATTTCTCTACTCTTTAAATCTAGAAATGAAGTGATCCACTGATTTAGTGTTGTATTGATATAGCCTAGCTAAGTCTATCACCGTTACCTCAGGTCTCGATCGATAAAATTAAGAATGAATATGTCTTTCTATCTCAGCCCAATTTTGTAGCAAATTAGCTAGCAAATTAGTATACCAAGCGACAGCGTTTTTTGACAAAGACAAAGGAAATAATTAATTCCTAGGAATTCATCGGTACCTGCCACACCACACTAGTCAAGAAGTTTTAAATCCCCTAGAATAAGGTACATCATTGACCCACTCCGGATGTGGCTTTCTATAAATGGGCCTGGCACCAAAATGCGGTAATATCACATCAACCACTTGCTCAGTCCATTGTCGATATAGTTGACCATCCTACTCCCTAGGCGTAGATGATGATCTAGCCTGATTATCCAGGTAGAGATTAATCAGCAAATTCGGCCTATAAGGAATATTTCCTACATTTGATGGAATTACCACACCAATAGCCTTACATTATCGACATTCGACACTGGTCCTATTGACTGATATTTTCCACATTTAGCATTGGCATGAACAATTTGATTTGCCAAATTACTATTGTAATTGGCATTATTTTTACTAGAGTTAAGTTGGTTATTTCCAGTAACAACTCCAACTAAATTTGAGTTATAGTGACCCTAGTTAATTGTTGTAGGCCTTTGCCAAATTCTCACGGATGATGGGATGCGATGGACGATTTAGAGCGCACAGGCCTCCCGATGTCATTGTGCCGTGACTAGTTGTTGCCAACGCCATTGTCAGAATCTCATTGATTCCTTGTCCTTGCCATTACAATTTCTTAAATCGAACCACAATGATCTCATCGGGCATGACATAAAAAATGTTTCACTAAAGATGGGTATTGACTCAAATAGTGAAAAATCCTTCACCAAAGAGTTGATTTTTTATTTTTTATGAAATGAGTTCAATAATGATTTTGGATAGGAACTCACTCAGCAATGCAACAAAGATCAATATCATATTTGGAGATAAAAGACTATAAATGATGGAAACTGACAAGACAATCAAATTGATAAACCGAGAAAAACTACATTAAAAAAAATGTGTTTTTGATGATCCTCCTCCATGATTACAAGCCGCCGCCATATATATAAACCAATAATTACAACCATCTACTAGCAATTATCAATCTAAGTACAATTACAATTGCACTGCCAAGATTTCATGCCTCCTATTTGCATGCCTATCTCATCGACAAACGGTTACAACTTCCAAGGCCACTAAGCTACTCGACCATTGCTTGGTATGTTGGAGGTTTGTTTGTCAACACAAACTGAGTGTTTTTTCCTTGTCCCACATAAGAAAAGTGGAAGGGAGTGGGCCAATTTAAAAGTGTGGGATTTCCTTGTGTCCTTCCCTTGCTTCCGACACTTGGCCAAATTTTAGGATAGCCAAGTCTTTGCTCGCTCCGTCCATTAACTTTGTTGAACACCTCTCAACTATTTGACGATGTCAATTTCATATAGTTGTCAATTGTTAATCTTCATAGATGTCTATATTTATTTCAATCGTTAAATGGCTTAAAGCACATTAATCAACTATTCTTCCTTGATCGAGTGCACTCTAGCTCATTGATAGCTGTTTGGTATGGTTGTCGAGAGCCACACATTATGGTTATTTGTAGACCGGTTTTGTAATTGTTGATAACCACATCATGCTTTTATCGAGAACCATCTCAATCTCATCAACTGAACTCAACTAACCTAACTAAACCCACTGTTAGTCAATTTAAAAGATTTTTTTTTTTTTGGTGTAAACTCATAGTCATTAGTCACTAACAGTTCTTTTTCCAATAGAAGAGAGAGTTTGAGCAACAAAGCTTCTCCTCCACATATAGGTAAGAAATCCCATGATGTTTTATTCAATATTGGATGATACGCGACAATGTATCTTCAGCCATGGTGTAAAAGATTCAAATAAAGCAATGTCCAATCCAATGATTTTAGCACCAAGAACAAAACGGACGACAAGTGACTAAGATTTACTTTTTGTGTACCTACATTGATCATTAGAAAAATGAGGATTGAACCATCCTTAAGGCTATATATAGGATGTCCCAACTCTAATTCTCCATGAACCCAAGAACTTTTTCACCATCTCCAAAGGAAATAAAATGGCAATGAGCATGTTCAAGATCTGTTTGTGCCTAATGATGATATGGCTTTGGCTTCCGAGCTCCCGTGCACGAGCTCCCCACATCGTGATCCAAGGGAAGACACTTAGTAGGGCAGTTCGAGCATTAAATGAAGACTATGGAAAGGGAGATAAGGAGCAAGGAAGCCCCTACGAGCTTATGAGGGCTAGTCCTGGAGGTCCTGATCCGCGACATCATTGAAGTAACAAGTAAGGGTTGATCGAACAAGACGAACGCCACCTTCTGCTATCTGAGAATAGTCTCCCGAAGAGCATGAGATAATGCTCTTCTTTCTTTATTGTAACTCTGAATTTAACTATGTTATTCCTCTATGATGGAAGAATGTGAAATTTAAATAAATGAAACATTCTCGCACTTACTTGGACCTACCTCAACTCACCCGGCCCCGGGTCTTTTGCTCTTTCAATGCAAGCTCCAAAACTTCACGCCAAGTCTTTGCCAACATAATATACATACTTAAGCAAAGTGCCATAGTAAAGTTTTCATGTTAAGTTGTTCATGGAGTTTGTGGGCATGGCAAGAGTACTACATGTAATTTGTTTATCATAAGCTCACTTATGGTAGCGAAACATCAACGAAGATGTTATTGATTAATTGTTTTGGCATTTTCTTTTAACTTTGAGCTTTTGAAGAAGATCCATGGTAGTGGAGCTAGGTATGGTTATCAAATTGAACCTGCGCATGTATTTTTGTTCTAGGGTTTGTCGTCGTCCGAATTTAATAGACACGTGCTTTAAAACCAGGACCACCTGATAATAAATTCGAAGTCCATGGGATGGCAACATCACCTTGCTTTCACATTGGGTAAATAAAAAATAAGCACAACCAGACCATTAGCAATTTTATTTCGAAATGAGAAAAAATCAAACAGAGATAACCCAATATTATAATGGTCCTCGTTCACATAACTATTTACGCATTATCTTCTGCAAATACACTTTAGATGCATTAATCTATTCTATATGTTCGGTCATAAAAGGGGGGGCATTATGAAGTATCATAGGCTGGATCGAGTATCCACTGAGCATGAAGCCTCTGTATGTGTAAGAAAAATATGTCAGTCCGTACGTCTTCCAGTGTTACGTACTTTAAGACACTTTCCAATTGCAAAAATATTAAATTGAAGAGTAGGTATTACGAAAATTTTCAAATTAAGACACTTATAACAAATTTATCCTAATAAATATTTTGACCACCAAAGATACCAAATTAATATACATGAGATAAATTTACTTCAAACTAATTTTTTCACTATTATAAATCTCAAAACGATACATTTTTAACAAATTTACCCTTCATTAATTTCGGTTAAATTTGATTAATATCATAAAAAATCACAAACCAATACACATGTGACAAATAGGAGGTAACAACCCTAACTGCTATATTTATTAACTGTCACGTGTCATTTAACTCAATAATTTGATAGTAAAATATAATGGAAACTAAGTGAAGGTAAATTTGCTAGAGGTGTATTAGTTTGGAGTTTTTGGTAATTAAAAGATTAATTCGGGATAAATTTGTCACAAATATACTAATTTGATATTTTTCATTGTATTAACTGTAAATGAAAATTGGAATTTTTTTCTTGGTCTCGTTAAAAATGGAGTTGCAATAACAGATTGCAGATTTCCCCCAAAAAGCGACACCCACACAGGTTATTTTATGGATAAGTGTAATCAAAATCCTACAACATGCAAAGAAAAGGCAGTATAGTTGTAAAATTTTCAGTTTGTGCACTTAAGTGTTACACCTAGCCAAAAAGTGCACTCAAGTACCTCTATTGGACTGTCTAGTAAAAAAAAAAAAATGTTAAAATGACACTTGTCAACATTTTTCAAGACCACATCAGTAGGGATGAGCACCGGTCCTAGGTCACCTCGGGAACTTGATCAAACTGGTCACTTCTAGTTGGTTTATGTAGGAATCCATTTGGTTCCTGATTCTAGAAAATTAGAACCGGCAATAACTAGTCTAGTTCCACACAACCGAACCAACAGAATCGGCCCAGTTTTCTTTTTTAATTTTTCTTTCTGGTTTGCATTGTACTTCATTCTCTATTTATGATTTGTGGCGCTGGTGGTCTTCCACTGCTGCAAGTTGTTCAACTTCACACCTATACTGGTTGATTCCTAAATAAGATGCAGAAGCACTGGACACTGTTTTATGTGCTTGAGTATTGTTTGGATTTCTTTTGGCAAAATAATGTGATTGGCTATTGCTTGATTCTGATTTTTTAATTTTGTGTTAGCACTACCTTCCAGTTCAGGTAGACATTGTTTCATCCTTGTCGATGACGGTCTTCATGCTTGCATTTTTAGATCAATGATTGCTGCGAGTTCCCTTTGCAACTTGATCTTGACCGTGAGGATAGATAATGCTTATATGGCCAAAATAGTTCTTTTGAATAGAAGAAACCCAAAAAGAAAAAAACTGCTAGCCCTTGTTGACAGTAGAACTGGATTTGACAGGTCCCATCCGGTTCCAAAGCTAACAAGGTCAATTCTCAATTCCACAAATTACGAACTGAGCTTATTTGGTCTAATTCCAAGTTTCGGGCTGAAAATCGACTTGACCTGAAATTGGTCATCCTTACATAGAAACAATGATTTGATGTCAAGAGGTGCCACATTAGTAGGAGTCCCAAAAGATTAAAAGAGAAAAAGTAGAACTTCAGCTAGGCCCTTGCCGCCCACCTTCGCTGATGAACGTTGACCCTTGTCTGGGCATCGACAAGGACCAACAGGATAGCAACCTTGCCAGCGACAGGCGAGGGCCAACCACCCTGCATAGTGGTGGCACCATCACTTGCCACCACCAAACGAGGGTAGATCAACCCTCGTGACCTATCCTCATGGGTTGGTGGCGAGACCACCATGCAAGGGCTTGCAATGGACGAGATCTAGGTGAGGGCCCTGCTTGCAAACCCTCGCCTACTCCCCACGAGGACGTTCCATTCCAGTTAATCACTAGTTAATCAATGGGTGCTATTTATTAATTTATTGTTCTTTTTTCCCTTTGTCTTTCGATCTTCGATTATTTTCTTTCATGTGGATGCTGCCAATCAGTATTATGTCTATTCAAAATATTTAAAAAAGCTCACATTAGTTTTTCTTTCAGTCAATTTGAATGGATTTGACGAAGGTATTTAATTGTACATGTTGGCTTGATTGCACAAATTAAAATATTGAGGACTTAATTTTATTTTTGTTATGATTGTTAGGTATTTAATTGCAGTTTGTCCCTTAATTATATCCGACAGAGAAAAAATGAAAGGTACATATGTATGGTGTATATATGATTTGCTACACAGTTAAGCATGCTAATGGTGCCATGGCCAATCAAGTGATAGACATGACAATGGCGGCGTGGTTGGATTTGAGGTACCCATACCATCCCCTATTTTTAATAGTGAATAAACGAATTGCAATCCTTACAAAAGAAATTATGCTATCGTGATGAAATTTTGTAGCTTTGGCCCTATTTCTTCGTATTAGTTGCCTATCCTGACGATGTTTTATCATTCAAATACATTCATTGCTATGAAATATATTTTGGGACGATAGATGTGATATAGCTAGTATAAGCACCTAGAGGGGGTGAATAGATGTAAAAATAATTTCTCGAGATATGAAAGCAATACTAGACAAACAATGGAAAGGAAGCTCTCCTTTAGTTAACAAATCGAACTATGATCAAAGTAAAGCAGAGAGTATGGAAGAGAAAATTGAACACAAGGTTTATAGTGGTTCAGCTTATTCCAAGCCTACGTCCACTCTTCTGCACTGACAGCCCACCCGCTGGATTTCACTATGAACAAAAGAGATATTACAGCACTGCTTTCCCTTGATTTCACAGTATAGATATTCTACCACACTTCCTCAAGATATCTCAAAATATAGACTCTCTTTTGCGTACAAGATTTCGCTCAGTGAATGAATTGACTAAAAATCAATGAGCTTCAAACTTTGGAATTCTTCTATCGTGCACCACCTCGAACAACTGGAACGTCTTCCTTTTATACTCCTTTATGCCATCATACCCGTTGGCACTTACCAAAGGAATTATTCCAATCCTCCCGTTGGACAGAATCAATTAGGAAGATCATTCGAGCTATTAAAGGAACATGTCGATAGCCTATCAATCATGCTCGCCCATACAATCAAAATCTTGGTTTCCATAAGTAGAATCTTCCAAGAATACTTCGCCAATCATCGGATCCTTAAACAATCTTGATTCGAATAAAGGAATACATTATGTCATATCCAGCAAAGAGATCTTCTCCAGTCAATAAGGCCAAATCCTCAATGAAGCAATTCTGGATAGCCTTTCTTCAACGGATTAGAAACTGTCAATGAAAATAGACTTTGAGTCTTGAGTCTAGCAGTCCGAAGGTCTTCAGACTTTAATAGTAGAGTCTGCAAAACTTCAAACTAGACTGATAGAAACGTTTTGTCAGCTTCAAAATATTCCAGAATGATTTCTCCAACAAGATGAACCAACTATAACAACAATTTTGTCTAAAAAAGTGCCGAATCTTGTCATTGTCCCTCTCCCCTCTCCCACAGTGAATCAATGACTGGCATAGTTGATGGGTTCAAGACCGCTTGAATAGGGCAAAGGACTGAACCTAATTGGATTATAGGGTTTCTAAAGTGCTTTGTGTCTAAATCAAAGGCTTGAACCTAATTGATTCATGAGACTTGTAAGGCATTTAGTAAGCCTCGAAGATAGTCAAGACCACTATGGTTATGCCTAGACCATTCAACAAATGGGTTTAGAATAGTAAAGCCCGACATAATATGTGTGTTAAATGAGTTTACAACTTACTTAAATCTAACCAATCTCTATAACTCTCTGTTCATTCTCTGTTGCCCTCACTTGATCCCTCGCTCACTCACTTCATGTTTCCACTTCAGTTTAACATGAGTTTTTATTTTTAAATTAGGTTACATAGGAAAGTTTTTAGCAATATGGATCGAGTTGAGTATAATTTAGGTATGACTCAAGTCAGATATGGGTCACCAAATTTGCATTTCATGGGAGTAGGTCTACTTGGGTCAAACCATTTTTAACTTGACCCACTTGTTTGACGGGTTGTGTCAAGATTATTAATAAACAAAATTTGGTTACATAGGTTCAAGTTTTAACGGTATATGATTTTCTAACAATGTACCAAAGTATTTATCATTAGCTTAAATCGGTACATTTGTTAAAAGAAGACTACATGTAAATAAAGGTCCTCATCTCCCTACATGCAAATTGAGACTGAAACCGACTAGTATGGAAGAAGGCATGTGAATCAAAGAGCGTAGAGCCACACATGCTTGCGGCATGAAGGTCTCCAAGTCTTGGTTCTGATGCTGCATTAACCAGTCCAACCCAAATACATAAGTTATTAAGTGGAAAGAAATCACATGTATAAAACCCAATCAAATCCAGTGGTCCAGCGACATAGGATAATGCTTTAATACTTTAAATCATTTATTTCAAGCATAAAATTAAATTATTAGTAAGAGCATTGGAGTGGGATTTGCTTTTTCTCCACATATGCTTTGCGACAACATTTGAACTTTGAAATAAGCGGTTTCCTCGACAGGGACAATATTTATTACGATGTAAAAGGTGGCTAATATGTGTCCTCATTTAACTTGGTTCAATGCCTTAAACTTTTTTTTTTCGGGCACTAATTTACATGATCACCACGCCTCCCAAGCTTGGGGTGGCTCATTTCTGATTTGATGTCGGAAAAAGCACAAAGTGACGGGGCAAAAGAGATGAATGTGTCGGCATGGAATCAAGATGCTTTGATTAACATTTATAAACCCAGTCCAAAGCTCTTTTCAAAAGCACTGGACTTACAGATCAGCCAAAAGGGAGTTCTTTCGAGAAACAAGAAAGCAAAGTGTAGTAATCGCACTAAGTGCATATGTTAAGCCCAAGGAATGTAGGCGTTCCGCGTGTCGAGACAATATTTTTTTTTTTCAGAATAAAACAAATCAAATTGTCGTTTGGGGAACTTTTGTTTGCCGTGAGTTTACTTAATTAAATATAATCGCAATGCACGAGCTCCAAAAGGCCTAGAGGAGACTTTATTTTAGTGATTGGGATTCGCTCAACTTAAGATAATAACTTTTGAAATGATCAAACTGTCCCTATTTCTTTATTGAACTCAACGAAAAAAAAACTAGGGAAAATGACATGAATAATCCCTAAATTTTGACCTCATATGTAATATAGTCTTAAACTTTTAATTTGTTCATTGTGGTCCTTAACTTTTGTCTTTAGGTATAGTTTGTTCATGGGTCAGACAAAGGGAGGGGGCAAAAAGGAAAAGAGGAAAAGGGAAAAACGGAAAGAAATATAGGAAATTAACCTAAGTCGTTTAATGAAACAAGTGATATGGTTTCGATCTCTCGATGAGTAACATACAAATGCAAGTTTGTTCCTAATTTTGCAAGATCTCAATCCGTAAATCGAATATGTGTTGTCATGTGTTAGCCAAAAACGAATTTGCTAAGGATTATTCTATTTTGTCAGTCATTTTACAATGATTATAAATGGACGGAACTACCACAATGATGTCTTACTCCCATACACATTATCTACGATATTAATGATTGGTTCATTGTCGTGCATGTTCCTATGGTATTATATTGTCTAGATGTTTCATGGTAGACATTTTTTATTTCATAATACATCTGTTAACAAGAAATGTGATTATCAATACAAGTCGTGATATATATCGCACTGCTTTCTAGAAGATCAGTAAAATATAAGACAATTGAAATTTATTGAAGAATACGGAAATAAAGCCACTTCTGGACAATTAAACGAGATCGACAGGCCCTAGATGACAGGAAATATTTGTCACTTTACATTGGGTTAATGCTCATTGTCCATTCACATGTTTTGTAGACTTCACTCATATGAAATTCATCCGGTCTACAAGTTGTGAAGAACAGGGTGATAGCGTCAAGCTTGGTATGATCGAAATCTCTCAACATATCCAGCACTGTTCATATTATGCTCGCACGATTAAAAGTAAAAGCTACGTACAGAAACTTCTATGATTTTTCTTCTTCTTCTTCTTCTTCTTCTTCTTCTTCTTCTTCTTCTTTCTATTGATAAAAGGGGTTGGCGAGGCTACATTGGCTTAGATAGTAAGGAGCCCCACCCGAGTCTGATGTTTGAATTTATTGCTTTCCATAGGCAAAGTAACCATGTTGAGTCATTAGATAGGTCTAATTGACCAAAACAAATGAAAAGGAGGAAAAAAGCAAAGCTTTAACAGAAAAAAAAAAAAAAAAAAAATCTTGAAGACATCTGTAAGACTTGACACAAAACCAATTAGGTCTATTGTTTTTCCATAGGCTATGTAATCAGGTTGAGTCATTAAATTGGTAATTAGGTCATGAGTGCAACTCCCATTAAAAGCAATAATTTTATCGGTATTGCCATACCTAAACTTCGTGTCGTGCACGATATATCATACCAAAAACCAATTAAAATGAAACAAGAAAAGTCTAAGCATAAAGTACAGTGTTATGTTAATTAATCATTAGACTTTATAGATACACCTATCAGTTTAAGGTTTTGGGTTAGATTTTTTAACATGATATAAGAGTCAAGTTCTGCCCTGTTTATTTTGCTTGTGTCCACCACGTTTGTCATATTCCACGTGTTATTCCAATCTGCTTGCCCATAAAATTGAATGTTGAAATATCTTGTATCGCTTGATTATAGAATTATGTGTTATTTATATACATATGGTCTTTGTCCATATCAATTTAAGCTTTTGGGTTAAACTTGCTAAGATTATAAAAATCACTTTACCAAAAAAAAAAAATTATAAAAATCAGATAAATGGGTGGAGAATCAAAATTTTAAGAAATTATATCTATAAGAGTAGATTTGTAAACGTGAATAGACTATTGCTATATTTTATAAAACGATTTCCTTATTGTATCTCATGATTTCTACAAGGGTATTAAATAAAAGTTTTATCAATTGATAGTTTGATATGAGAAATCATTCTAGTAATTATGTGATTATATTGAAATCAATAAATTGTTTCTTAAATGTAGAGGAGTTACAATAGATTGTATAATGAAATGCTTATTGAAGATAGAGAGAAGCCACAAAAAATATTTAATGAGCTGGTGAGAGAGAATAAGTTTAATATTGTCAAGTGACAAAGAAAAAAATAGCATAAAATCTAAGGTTTCTCCATTTGCGATGACTTTCCACAGTGACTATAGTGAGATAAAAGAACTGTGGCTAACTTTGAGATCTCTCAGTTGCTTCGAAGGGTAGGGTCGACATGTAAAGTCTTTTCTGAATCTTGATCAATAGGGACCAGATCAATCGTGACCATTAATCATGCGATTCACATGTGAATTTGACGCAATTTAAGAAAAATCAAAAGTTTGATTGCACAAAATCTATGGATTTGAATCTAGACAAAAACTTAGATTCAAAAAAAATTTCCGACCAAATAAAAAATCTAGACTAAAATCTCTTAATCCGGACCCAGGAAATTTAACTTTATATGATAGTTGAAAAATCTATCCACCGCCAAAATATTTATAAGACACTATAACCTACCCTAGGCTTCGTTTAGTAGATAGGATAAAAATCAAGATAAGATAAAATTATCATATCCTGTGCTTTGTTCTCGCTCAAGACAGAATAAGGTTGAAAATAAGAGGGATATAACCTTAATAAAATTATCCCGTGGGGGTGGGATAAAGTTAGATAAGATTTCTTATATTCATAGTATAAAAACTACTTTTCTCATATAACTTACCCAAAAAAAAAAAAAAAAACTACTTTTCTCATATACCAAACTTCTTAAATAAAAAAATTAAAATAATAATTAAATATAAAAAAATTGAATTCCAATATACAAACCAAATTCAAAATAACAACAATGTTCATTTTTATTTATTCCTTTTTTTATTTATATATTTGAATTTCTTTCTATTTTATAATATATATCTTATATATTTAGTAAGTTTATATATATTTTAGATATATTAATATAGTAAATAAAAATGAAATAGGCATTGTAGCACTATAGTTTACAAGATAATGGAGGTGAATCACCATATGTTCTCTCTCTTACTAAATTCAGCATTCGCTAGATGATTTATCTCGTCAATGATATTGTACCTTGTTTGCAATTTATTGTCATGGTCCAACCTATGGTTCCAAAATGCTACAATGATCTCCTTTGATGTTTGCAATTTAAGATCATCAATAATAATGGATTGACTAATGAAGTTTATCTCCATTAGTATATTTGTAGTTTCTGTAGAAGTGAATCGTATTCTTGTCATCTCCGTTTGCACATTTTCAAGTTCATTTACACTGATATGTTGTTCATACCTAATTATGGACATGATAAAATATAAGAATATATGATTTTATTACTTCAATCCACTAAACAATTGATAAGATATATCAAAATTCATGGATTTTATACCATATCCAGTCATGTCCTAGTTAGAACCTCCAAATGATCAAATGCAATTGGAAGGTTTATATGACTTTGTATTTTTCATGTTAAGGGTAGTTACTTCCACTAAAACCACGCTTGCATTATCATACCCCTGATACCCAACAGCCACTCAGCTTCTACCACTTTCTTTTCGTGCATAACCGACAAATTGAACTTGCCCGCACATCGCACGAGTTGACTCTAGTGCAATGTAATAATAAATTCCTATCGTACAATGCATGCTTTTATTTTTTCCCCGTGTTCTTTTTTCCATCTTTATACAATAGTCTCTCCCATTACACAATGTCAATTTGACTTTGTTAGTGATAATTAGGATATTTCCATATATTAGAGATAATTGGGATATTTCTTTTAATTCTCTGTATCTCTTTGAATTATGCATGTATATCTATTGATTTTTCATATCCCTGATTGACTATAATTGAAATCGAGATTATCTTATTACTTTAGATAATCATCTAATAAAGCCTGTAAATAGGCTTATGTTCAAACTTTACACAATTTTTCTGCATTTTTGTTATATTATCTGAATGTGGAAAAATGATTTGGCACTTCTACCATCTGTGTATGAGTTGATCAAAGTTAATTTTATCGATCTTGATATCTATCTACTATACTAGCTATTTAGGGAAAGATTTTAGAAGTGGTCACCCGCAGAAAATGATTATTTTATCCTCTTTCTTTTCAACTTCCACATTTCATCTTGTGTCTTTTTCTTTTCTTTTCTTTTAGATTTTAAATTTGTGATCATTAGATCACAACATTCTTCATAAATATCTCTCTATTTTTGCTGGACTATAACTGCAAGTAGCCAGCCAATTTTTTTTTTTTTGTTCATCTCTCTTGTCGTGGCCACCTCCAACCTTCCAGAGCCACCATCACCACCGCCGACCTCTGCCGCCGCTCCACGATCGCCGCCCGCCTACCATCACCACCGACCGTCGCCGCACAGCCCATCGGCCATCGGCGGTCAGCGGTCGACAATCGATGATCTATGAGCAAAAGTATAAAATGAATAAATACAAAAAAAAAAAAAAAACTATTTCATACCAAACGCATTTCTATTATTTTTCTATTTCTGGAGTAGAAATTTTTGTGTAGTTACCAAACACTTTATTTTACTTAAAAAAATTTCCCTGGAATAGAAATAGAAATAACTATTTCTTAAAAAAAAAAAAAAACTCTTTCCCAGCCAAGAAACATTATCATGCACAGTCTAAAATGATGAAACTGACAAGACAATCAATTTGATAAACTGAGAAAAACTACATTAAAAAAAAAGAATGTGTTTTTGATGATCCTCCTCCATGATTACACGCCGCCACCATATATATAAACCAATCATTACAACCATCTACTAGCAATTATCAATCTAAGTACAATTACAATTGCACTGCCAAGATTCCGTGCCTCATATTTGCATGCCTATCTCATCCACAAACGGTTTCAACTTCCAAGGCCACGAAGCTACTCGATCAGTGCTTGGTTCTTGTCCTCATGTCCTTCCCTTGCTTCCGACACTTGGCCAAATTTTAGGATAGCCAAGTCTTTGCTCGCTCCGTCGATTAACTTTGTTGAACACCTCTCAGGTATTTGACGATGTCGATTTCATATAGTCGTCGATTGTTAATCTTCATAGATGTCTATATTTATTTCAATCATTAAATGGCTTAAAGCACATTAATCAACTAGTCTTCCTTGATCGAGTGCACTCCAACTCATTGACAGCTGTTTGGTATGGTTGTCGTGAGCCACACATTATGATTATTGGTAGACCGATTTTATAATTGTTGATAACCACATCATGCATTTATCGAGAACCATCTCAGTCCCATCAACTGAACTCAACTAACCTAACTAAACCCACTGTTAGTCAATTTAAAAGATTTTTTTTTTTTTTTTTGGGTGTAAACTTGTAGTCATTAGTCACTAACAGTTCTTTTTCCAATAGAAGAGAGAGTTTGAGCAACAAAGCTTCTCCTCCACATATAGGTAAGAAATCCCATGATGTTTTATTCAATATTCGATGATACGCGACAATGTATCTTCAGCCATGGTGTAAAAGATTCAAATAAAGTAATGTCCAATCCAATGATTTTAGCACCAAGAACAAAACGGACGACAAGTGACTAAGATTTAATTTTTGTGTACCTACATTGATCATTAGAAAAATGAGGATTAAACCATCCTTAAGGCTATATATAGGATGTCCCAACTCTAATTCTCCATGAACCCAAGAACTCTTTCACCATCTTCAAAGGAAATAAAATGGCAATGAGCATGTTCAAGATCTGTTTGTGCCTAATGATGATATGGCTTTGGCTTCCGAGCTCCCGTGCACGAGCTCCCCACATCGTGATCCAAGGGAAGACACTTAGTAGGGCAGTTCGAGCATTAAATGAAGACTATGGAAAGGGAGATAAGGAGCAAGGAAGCCCCTACGAGCTTATGAGGGCTAGTCCTGGAGGTCCTGATCCGCGACATCATTGAAGTAACAAGTAAGGGTTGATCGAACAAGACGAACGCCACCTTCTGCTATCTGAGAATAGTCTCCCGAAGAGCATGAGATAATGCTCTTCTTTCTTTATTGTAACTCTGAATTTAACTATGTTATTCCTCTATGATGGAAGAATGTGAAATTTAAATAAATGAAACATTCTCGCACTTACTTGGACCTACCTCAACTCACCCGGCCCCGGGTCTTTTGCTCTTTCAATGCAAGCTCCAAAACTTCACGCCAAGTCTTTGCCAACATAATATACATACTTAAGCAAAGTGCCATAGTAAAGTTTTCATGTTAAGTTGTTCATGGAGTTTGTGGGCATGGCAAGAGTACTACATGTAATTTGTTTATCATAAGCTCACTTATGGTAGCGAAACATCAACGAAGATGTTATTGATTAATTGTTTTGGCATTTTCTTTTAACTTTGAGCTTTTGAAGAAGATCCATGGTAGTGGAGCTAGGTATGGTTATCAAATTGAACCTGCGCATGTATTTTTGTTCTAGGGTTTGTCGTCGTCCGAATTTAATAGACACGTACTTTAAAACCAGGACCACCTGATAATAAATTCGAAGTCCATGGGATGGCAACATCACCTTGCTTTCACATTGGGTAAATAAAAAATAAGCACAACCAGACCATTAGCAATTTTATTTCGAAATGAGAAAAATCAAACAGAGATAACCCAATATTATAATGGTCCTCGTTCACATAACTATTTACGCATTATCTTCTGCAAATACACTTTAGATGCATTAATCTATTCTATATGTTCGGTCATAAAAGGGGGGGCATTATGAAGTATCATAGGCTGGATCGAGTATCCACTGAGCATGAAGCCTCTGCATGTGTAAGAAAAATATGTCAGTCCGTACGTCTTCCAGTGTTACGTACTTTAAGACACTTTATAATTGCAAAAATATTAAATTGAAGAGTAGGTATTACGAAAATTTTCAAATTGATACACTTATAACAAATTCATTCCAAAAAAATTTTGACCACCAAAAACACAAAATTAATATACATGAGATAAATTTACTCCAAACTAATTTTTTCACTATTACAAATCTCAAAATGGTACATTTTTAACAAATTTACCCTCCATTAATTTCAATTAAATTAAATCAGTACACATGTGACAAACATTAGGCAATAACTCTAACTAATATATTTATTAACTTTCACGTGTCATTCAACTCAATAATTTGATAGTAAAATATAATGGAAACTAAATGGTGTAAATTTGCTAGAGGTGTATTAGTTTGGAGTTTTTGGTAATCAAAATATTAATTCGGGATAAATTTGTCACAAATGTACTAATTTGAAATTTTTCATTGTATTAACCATAAATGAAAATTGCAATTTTTTTCTTGGTCTTGTTAAAAATGGAGTTGCAAGAACGGATTGTAGATTTCCCCCAAAAAGCGACACCCACGTAGGTTATTTTATGGATAAGTGTAATCAAAATCCTAAAACATGCAAAGAAAAGGCAATATAGTTGTAAAATTTTCAGTTTGTGCAATTTAGTGCTACACCTAGCGAAAAAGTGCACTCAAGTTCCTCTATTGGACTGTCTAGTAACAAAAAATTCGCATTTCATGGGAGTAGGTCTACTTGGGTCAAACCATTTTTAACTTGACCCACTTGTTTGACAGGTTGTGCCTAGATTATTAATAAACAAAATTTGGTTACATAGGTTCAAGTTTTAACGGTATATGATTTTCTAACAATGTATCAAAGTATTGATCATTAGTTTAAATCGTTACATCTGTTAAAAGAAGACTATATGTAAATAAAGGTCCTCGTCTCCCTACAAGCAAATTGAGACTGAAACCGACTAGTATGGAAGAAGGCATGTGAATCAAAGAGCGTAGAGCCACACATGCTTGCTGCATTAACCAGTCCAACCCAAATACATAAGTTATTAAGTGGAAAGAAATCACATGTAAAAAACCCAATCAAATCCAGTGGTCCAGCGACATAGGATAATGCTTTAATATTCTAAATCATTTATATCAAGCATAAAATTAAATTATTCGTAAGAGCATTGGAGTGGGATTTGCTTTTTTCTCCACGTATGCTTTGTAACAACATTTGAACTTTGAAATAAGCGGTTTCCTCGACAGGGACAATATTTATTACGTTGTAAAAGGTGGCTAATATGTGTCCTTATTTAACTTGGTTCAATGCCTTAAACTTTTTTTTTTTTTTTTTTTGGCACTAATTTACATGATCACCACGCCTCCCAAGCTTGGGGTGGCTCAATTCTGATTTGATGTCGGAAAAAGCACAAAGTGACGGGGCAAAAGAGAGGAATGTGTCGGCATGAAATCAAGATGCTTTGATTAACATTTATAAACCCAGTCCAAAGCTCTTTTCAAAACCATTGGACTTACAGATCAGCCAAAAGGGAGTTCTTTCGAGTAACAAGAAAGCAAAGCGTAGTAATCGCACTAAGTGCATATGTTAAGCCCAAGGAATGTAGGCGTTCCGCGTGTCGAGACAATATTTTTTTTTTCAGAATAAAACAAATCAAATTGTCGTTTGGGAACTTTTGTTTGCCGTGAGTTTACTTAATTAAATATAATCGCAATGCACGAGCTCCAAAAGGCCTAGAGGAGACTTTATTTTAGGGATTGGGATTCGCTCAACTTAAGATAATAACTTTTGAAATGATCAAACTGTCGCTATTTCTTATTGAACTCAACGAAAAAAAAAAAATAGAGAAAATGACATGAATGGTCCTAAATTTTCACTCAATATGTAATATAGTCTTAAACTTTTAATTTGTTCATTATGGTCCCTAACTTTTGTCTTTAGGTATAGTTTGTTCATGGGTCAGACAAAGGGAGGGGGGCAAAAAGGAAAAGAGGGAAAGGGAAAAACGGAAAGAAATATAGGAAATTAACCTAAGTCATTTAATGAAACAAGTGATATGGTTTCGATCTCTCAACGAGTAACATACAAATGCAAGTTTGTTCCTAATTTTGTTCCTAATTTTGCAAGATCTCAATCCGTAAATCGAATATGTGTTGTCATGTGTTAGCCAAAAACGAATTTGCTAAGGATTATTCTATTTTGTCAGTCATTTTACAAAAATTATAAATGGATGGAACTACCACAATATTGTCTTACCCCATACACATTATCTACGATATTAATCATTGGTTCATTGTCGTGCATGTTCCTATGGTATTATATTGTCTCGATGTTTCATGGTAGACATTTTTTATTTCATAATACATCCGTTAACAAGAACTGTGATTATCAATACAAGTCGTGATATATATCGCACTGCTTTCTAGAAGATCAGTAAAATAGAAGACAATTGAAATTTATTGAAGAATACGGAAATAAAGCCACTTCTGGACAATTAAACGAGATCGACAGGCCCTAGATGACAGGAAATATTTGTCACTTAACATTGGGTTAATGCTCATTGTCCATTCACTTGTTTTGTAGACTTCACTCATATGAAATTCATCCGGTCTACAAGTTGTGAAGAACAGGGTGATAGCGTCAAGCTTGGTATGATCGAAATCTTTTAACATATCCAGCATTGTTCATATTATGCTCGCACGATTAAAAGTAAAAGCTACCTAGAGAAACTTCTATGATTTTTCTGCTTCTTTTTTTTTTTCTAATGATAAAAGGGGTTGGCGAGGCTACATTGGCTTAGATAGTAAGGAGCCCCACCCGAGTCTGATGTTTGAATTTATTGCTTTCCATAGGCAAAGTAACCATGTTGAGTCATTAGATAGGTCTAATTGACCAAAACAAATGAAAATGAGGAAAAAGCAAAGCTTTAACAGAAAAAAATAATAGTAATAAAATAAAATAAAATAAAATAAAATCTTGAAGACATCTGTAAGACTTGACACAAAACCAATTAGGTCTATTGTTTTTCCATAGGCTATGTAATCAGGTTGAGTCATTAATTTGGTAATTAGGTCATGAGTGCAACTCCCATTAAAAGCAATAATTTTATCGGTATTGCTATACCTAAACTTCATGTCGTGCACGATTTGTCATACCAAAAACCAATTAAAATGAAACAAGAAAAGTCTAAGCATAAAGTACAGTGTTATGTTAATTAATCATTAGACTTTATAGATACACCTATCAGTTTAAGGTTTTAGGTTAGATTTTTTAACATGATATAAGAGTCAAGTTATGCCCTGTTTATTTTGCTTGTGTTAACCACGTTTGTCATATTCCATGTGTTATTCCTAATCTGCTTGCACATAAAATTGAATGTTGAAATATCTTGTATCGCTTGATTATAGAATTATGTGTTCTTTATATACATATGGTCTTTCTCCATATCAATTTAAGCTTTTGGGTTAAACTTGCTAACAAGATTATAAAAATCAGACAAATGGGTGGAGAATCAAAATTTTAAGAATTTATATCTGTAAGAGTAGATTCGTAAACATGAATAGAATATTGCCATATTTTATAAAACGATTTCCTTATTGTATCTCATGATTTCTACAAGGATATTAAATAAAAGTTTTATCAGTTGATAGTTTGAGATGAGAAATCATTCTAGTAATTATGTGATTATATTGAAATCAATAAATTGTTTCTTAAATGTAGAGGAGTTACAGTAGATTGTATTTTTTTTTTTTTTCAGTCTTACTCTATTCCTACACTATACTCTTTCTCTATTCTACTACACTTTGCACTCGCTCTCTTGCGTGGGAGTCGAAACCCACTCCTGAAACTTACGCGTGCCCATCTCATCCCCCCTGAGAAGGTGGAGATTTGAACCCCTCACCTCCCCCATTTCATGTTGGAAGAGTGGCCACTGGGGCGAATCCCAGTGGTTCAATAGATTGTATAATGAAATGCTTTTTGAAGATAGAGAGAAGCCACAAAAAATAATTAATGAACTGGTGAGAGATAATAAGTCTAATATTGTCAACTGACAAAAACGGCAAAAAATAGCATAAAATTCTAAGGTTTCTCCATTTGCGACGACTTTCCACAGAGATCTCTCGCTTAAGTAAATATCTGATTATAGTGAGATAAAAGAACTGTGGCTAACTTTGAGATCTCTCAGTTGCTTCGAAGGGTAGGGTCAACATGTAAAGTCTTTTATGAATCTTGATCAATAGGGACCAGATCAATCGTGACCATTAATCATGCGATTCACATGTGAATTTGACGCAATTTAAGAAAAATAAAATGTTTGATTGCACAAAATCTATGAATTTGAATCTAGACAAAAATTTAGATTCAAAAAAATTTCTGACCAAACAAAAATAAAATCTAGACTTCTAGACTAAAATCTCCTAATCCGGACCCAGGAAATTTAACTTTATATGATAGTTGAAAAATCTATCCACCGCCAAAATATTTATAAGACACTATAACCTACCCTAGGCTTCATTTAGTAGATAGGATAAAAATCAGATAAGATAAAATTATCATATCCTGTGCTTTGTTCTCGCTCAAGACAAAATAAGGTTGAAAATAAGAGGGATATAACCTTAATAAAATTATCCCACGGGGGTGAGATAAAGTTAGATAAGATTTCTTATATTCATAGTATAAAAACTACTTTTCTCATATACAAAACTTCTTAAATAAAAAAATTAAAATAATAATTAAATATAAAAAAATTGAATTCCAATATACAAACCAAATTCAAAATAACAACAATGTTCATTTTTATTTATTCCTATTTTTATTTATATATTTGAATTTCTTTCTATTTTATAATATATATCTTATATATATATCTTAGTATTTAGTAAGTTTATTATATATTTTAGATATATTAATATAGTAAATAAAAATGAAATAGGCATTGTAGCACTATATTTTACAAGATAATGGAGGTGAATCACCATATGTTCTCTCTCTTACTAAATTCGGCATTCGCTAGATGATTTATCTCGTCAATGATATTGTATCTTGTTTGCAATTTATAGTCTTGGTCCAACCTATGGTTTCAAAATGCTACAATGATCTCCTTTGATGTTTGCAAAATAAGATCATCAATAACAATTGATTGACTGATGAAGTGTATCTCCACTAGTATATTTGTAGTTTCTATAGAAGTGAATCGTATTCTTGTCATCTCTATTTGCACATTTTCAAGTTCATTTACACTGATATGTTGTTCATACCTAAATATGGGCATGATAAAATATAAGAATATATGATTTTATTACTTCAATCCACTAAACAATTGATAAGGTATATCAAAATTCATGGATTTTATATCATATCCAATCATGTCCTAGTTAGAACCTCCAAATGATCAAATGCAATTGGAAGGTTTATATGACTTTCTATTTTTCATGTTAAAGGGTAGTTACTTCCACTAAAACCACTCTTGCATTATCATACCCCTGATAACCAACAGCCACTCAGCTTCTACCACTTTCTTTTCGTGCATAACGGACAAATTGAACTTGTCCGCACATCGCACAAGTTGACTCGACTGCAATGTAATAATAAATTCCTATCGTACAATGCATGCTTTTATTTTTCCACGTATTCTTTTTTCCATCTTTATACAATAGTCTCTCCTATTACGCAATGTCAATTTGACTTTGTTAGTGATAATTAGGATATTTCCATATATTAGAGATAATTAGGATATTTCTTTTAATTCTCCATATCTCCATATCTCTTTGAATTATGCCAATATATATATATCCTTGATTGACTATAATTGAAATCAAGATTATCTTATTACTTTAGATAATTATCTAATAAAGCCTATAAATAGGCTTATGTTCAAACTTTACACAATTTTTTCTGCATTATTTGTTATATTATCTGAATGTAGAAAAATGATTTGGCACTTCTACCATCTGTGCATGAGTTAATCAAAGTTAATTTTATCGATCTTGATATCTATCTACTATACTACCTATATAGGGAAAGATTTTAGAAGTGGTCACCCGCAGAAAATGATTATTTTATCCTCTTTCTTTTCAACTTCCACATTTCATCTTGTGTCTTTTTCTTTTCTTTTCTTTTAGATTTTAAATTTGTGATCATTAGATCACAACATCCTTCATAAATATCTCTCTATTTTTGCTGGACTATAACTGCAAGTAGCCAGCCAATATTTTTGTTTTGAAAGATTTATGATAGAAAGGACAAAAGGAGTTTTTTTTTTTTTTTGGTAAGGTAAAATATGTATTGACTTTTAACCAAAAAGCTATACAATAAGGGAGTCTCGGCACCAAAAACTTACATTTATGATGACAAACATGTCATAACGAGTGGAAGGGTGTCGAGAAAAAGGGAAACAAAACTAGCCAAATAGAGGTAACCAAACAGCCAAACAATGGCAACCAAGCAGCAAAGGAGGTTTTTTTTTTTTTTTTTTTTTTTTATGTCTAGAAATCCAAATAATATTCATTATTTACTTAAATTGGTTCTTTCAAGCATTCATTGAAAAGGGCTACAAAATTGATTAATTCAAAACAAGATTTTTTTTTCTTGTCTCTTCATTTGAAGCGCGCTGTTAATCTATTTCTATATTCTTCTAAATTCAAGGACTAACTAATGAATCACAAATTAAAAATAGGGAATAGATTCATTAGTCCGATGCCTTGTTATAGAACTAAAGGTTAATTTCCACTAGAATATGTCATTGAATCCTAGAGGCAAGGAATTAGAGCCCTTTCGCTTTGGAGATCCAAATTTCCTGATGTCTAAAACCAAGCAAGCAAGTCTCGAGAGTCCCTTTACTTTGCCCCCTTTTGCTGGGAAAAATTCAACTTGTTGTATCAGCAAAATGAAATAAGTGATTTTGAGGTTTTTCTTGATTAGGCGACACCTAAATATGAACTGGGGACATAGGATTTGCAATCCCCCGCCTTACCACTCGACCATGCCACCAATATCTATGGTACCCAACAAATAAGATGGGAAAAAGTCCCTCTTTGTTTCTAACAATTGTTTAAATCGAGGGTTTGTAAGACTTAGCCAATCTTATTCGTTGTTAGAATTATTATTTTTTTTCAAACAAATCATGTCAAGGACAGCAGCTTGCCAAACAGATGCTAAGAGAAAAAAGAAAAGGTCATTACTGCATAAAATTTACGATTTGATTCAAAAAAGCGTAAGTCTCCAGCAATTTGGAATAATAAGCTACTCAAATAAAGGATGGAATGAAGATAGATACAAATCATACTAAAAATATAAAGTACGAAATGTTTTTTTTGTTGGACATGGAGATAATTGTATTTTAATTGAGTTATTGAAAATTGATATCCTTTTTCTGTGTCTTATGGGTTTAACAATTAGCCAATCATATAAACATCATAGAATGATATCTTTTACCAGTGTTACTCTTATCAATACTAGCTCGCTATAGGGTTTTTGAGCTTGGGCCACCCATGATAGGCTTGATCCAAGCCCAACCCACGAGCATTGACGATGGAACAGTTTTTTTTTTTTTTTTTTTTTTTTTTCTGAAGAGGATATTATCTTCTCCTCGTGAAAACATACTCAAAATACACGTACAAGAGTCTGGGCGTGAAAAGTAACAAGCTTGTGCGAAAGTGCTTGGGTATAAAGAGAAACACAAATATTCTCAGAATTGCAAGCAAAATGTGAGATAAAGGAGTATATTTAGTTGGGGGCGAGATCGATTAGTATACATGATATATTTGGTTGTGGCCGTACAAGTGCTAGCCCAAGCGCACGATTACATCTCTGACCACCACGAAGACAAAAGTATAGCGTGTAACCTTGGTTCTGGGACCAAAACTCGACATTAGTATCAAAGCATGTTGATTGTTTCCTGTGCTTCGTTTGTATCCGATAGATGCCATGTTGAAGTGTTCTATATGGGCACTCCATGCTTAACACCTTGGAAGATTAAAATGGCATGTTCCGCAGATTTCCTTTTTCTCGTATAATTTAATATCTGTTGAGGTTAATATGTCCTTTATCTATTATGACAAGCTTAAGTTATTAAAAAACTGCTTGAACACTTTTAAATGGAGATTCATAAGCCAACGAAACAAAACTCCTGTAGCGAAAGGCAAAGATGTAAGCCTTGTGACGACCCAAGAAAAGAAAGTGAATTGGCAAGGACCCCTTATCCTAGTACATTTTTCATCAACCAAATCAGACGATGTTAACAAAAAAAAAAATTGATTACACAAATTTAATAAGTTTTAAAATTTAGTTGCGATTTTTGAAAGTTTTAAAATTCAATTTCAATCTCATAATAAAGTATAGTATTATATACTTATTTGAGGTAATTTTGTAGGGTGCCAACATGTATCTGGCCATCTTTTGGATCTTGACACATGACCTTAGATATTGTGCCAACTGATGCTGACAAGAGTAGAGCTCACAACATAAGATCTGATCTCGTGTGCCTAGTTGTGCGAGAGAGAGAGGTTGCACAGTGATGGGGCATAAAGGCAAGGGCAAGGGTGACATGGGGCTCGGATAGATGCCGAGCAAGGCTCCGATGTGATAGGGTGTGGTTCATACTCTCCATCAATAGATTGATGCAATTTTAAGCTTACATAATTAATATAAAAGAGATGATCATGCGAGTGTACAAATAACAATTTAATTTAAGCAAAAAATAAATAAATTGCTGGAGTAGATAGAGAAAACCTTCATGCGCTAATTAAATCCTCAAATAAATGTTCTGCAAGATGTAAACTAAAGACCAAGCAACCATTTGATGTATACATAACTTAGATATGATTTTCATATATGATTATGCAACGCCAATAAATTATTTTTGGGTTTTTCTTGTTTGACATGAATATGATTTAATTTAATATTATGTCTATATGAGTTCTAAACTAACATGAAATCCTAACTGACATGAATGCCATGTTAATTAATTTGAATGCAACCCACAAGTAATCCTAATGACATGGAATATGATCAACTATAAATTATTCCTATTAATTAAACTAAGCGTGATTAATTATTTATGCATTTCTTTTTAATAAATAAAAAACTAAACTCTAGGACACCTGTCGTAACTTGATTGACTTTTATTAAAAAGAATAGTGACGTATTGATGCAAGGCTAACTCTTTAATTTCGTATTTTCTCTTTATAAAAATTAAATTATATGCAATGCATGAGATGAGATATCTTTGAAAGTTAAATTAGGAAGCTACCCAAAGTACATAATAACCTAATTTAAATTAGAAAATTATTTATATCAAATCCTAGTGTAAATTAGGTAATTTCCTAATCACTACATGTTTCCTAAAATATGCAATTTTAATTTAGGAAACTTAATGGCTTGTAATCTATCCTAAATGTAAAGTTTTTATTTTTTTTTTTCATAATAGGAATGTTATCTAAACTAATGATATGCAATAGTTAAGCCCACGTGATTAAATATTCACCACATCCAATATAGGATATAAAGATGATCAAGGATTTGATCTTAGGTCTAAAAGATCGAAAACCAAATTATCTGCACGACTTAAAAGAGGAAATTTCCTATTTATGATATGCCTAAAATCTTCACCAAAACCAAGTTATAATCTTAGGCTATGTTTGGTCGTCCGGATAATAATCATTTGGATAATAAAGATTGACATATCTAATCCTATCAAATGTTTGGTGCACTTCAGGATGAGATTAAAAGATAAATATGATATTCATTTAAATTATAAAATTAAAAAATAGAAAATTCAATTAATTAAAGGCCATGGAAAAAGCCTAGATCTAGGAATTGTGGTCACCTCCGCAGTGGCCACCATTGAAAACAGCAAGTGATATCTTCTCTTTTTGTTAAGTTCTTTCTTTCCTTAAAAAAAAAATCTTATCAAATCCGGGCTTATCCTACCCCCTCCCCCGGATTTTTTATCCAGCGTTTTATTTGGATATATCCAGGTTTGTCCGATCCGGTGAACATTCCCAAACATCGGATATGATAACAAATTATCCTATCCGGATTCAAATCCGGACTACCAAACGCAGCCTTAATCCTTGCAATTTAAGCAACTGAATATTGAAATTGAGAATCATTTTAGGGAAATTACCTAAATTGAGACCCCAACTTTGAACTGCAACCAGCGAAGGGTATCCACTGCGGCAACCGCCAAGGCCAAGAACGGAGAAGGGCAGAAACTTTGGACGAGAGGGCTGGCAACATGGGCTAAGTCACTGGGCAGCCGTAAGTAATCACTCCGGGACAACAAGACTCATGACAATCATGACAGGGTGGCAGGAGGTGGCGAACAGCAACGTCGGGTACTGTGGACATCACAGGGTCTTTGGATCTTTGATGCTTGATTCTTTCCTCGGGTTGGGGAAATAAGTGGCGTAGGTGTCTCCTCAAAATTTTAACTCATTTTGACTTCAGACGAATGCACACTCACCGCTTACGTGCAACTGCAAATTTGACTCTCTAGCAGTCCAACCAGTCTGATTTTCTCCTTCAAAGACATATTTTAAAATATTATTTCATCATCTCCATTGAAAAAAAAAAAAAAAAACTTAAGAATAATGACTTAGCATACTCCCCACAAAGTTTCAGAGCGATTTAACGGTTAATAAATGCCCATTTGCGCTGGAATTTTTCTAGGGGGTCCGGGAGAGAGAGGCTTGTGTGTGCATCTTTTTGTGCTTTCTTGTGTCATTTTTTAGTTTCCATTGTGTATTGCCAACCTCAAATTGTGAACCATCTCTAATGGGTTTGTAGAGGGTTATGCTTAAAATTGTCTAGCGAGAACCGAGGATATCTTCATCTACTATTTTAGGTTATGTGATCTTTCTTATTAGAGTATAGGCCCTTTCTTATTTCCCTATTATCAGAATTTGACAATATAAAGCTTCATTACCCCCAAGTTTGCTTCAATATAACCATATTTCCAGATTTCAGATACCACGTTTGCTAGGCACATGTATATTCGACCACATTAGAGGAACTTTGGGCTTGTCCAAATTTTGTGCTTCTATAGGCTTAGTAGATAAATAACTAAATAATTAAATGGGTTCCAAAATTTAGGTGTCAACTGATTACAATTGCACTCTTGAGTTTCCATATCTCCTATTAACACACCAATCTCATCCACAAACGATTACAGCTTCCAAGGTCATAGGCTACTTAGCCATCACTTGGTCCCCTTGCATTCAATCGACATTCTCGTCATCATGTCCTCCCCGTGCTTTAGCCAAATTTTAGGATAGCTAAGTCTTTGCAAGCTGTGTCAATGAACTTTGTTGAACACCTCTCAGCTATTTGTCAATGTCGATTCCATAGTCATCATTGATTCTTCTTCATAGATGTCGATATTCATGTCATGTTGATCGTCTAAAGGCTTGAAGCACTTATATTGACCAGTCTTCTTCAATCGATTGCACTCCAGCACTCATTGTTGTACTGTACGGTAGTCGAGCCACACATCTTGGTCATTGAGAGATTGGTTTTGTAATTATCAAATTAAAATATCATGTAGTTATCGACAACAATGCCCATCACAACAACCCAACTCAATTAACAAACTAAATCCAATGTTTATCGATTTAAAAGAGTTTAGCTTTTTTTATTTTAATTTTTGTGCATAAACTGGTAGTCACTAATCACAAACAGTTCTTTACCCCCATAAAGCTTCTCCACCATATATAGGTAAGAAATCCCATGTCATTTTGTTCAATATTGCACGATACACGACAATGTATCTTTTGCATGGTGGAAAATATACAAACAAATCAATGTCCAAGCCAATGATTTTAGTTCCAAGAACAAAATGGACAACAAGTGACTAGACAAGTTATCCTGTACTTTTCGAGTATCTACTTTGACCATTAAAAAATTGAAAGGGTAACCGTCCTTAAGCACTATATATAGGATGTCCCAACTCTAATTCTCCATCAACCCAAGCCCTTTTTTGCTATCTTCAAAGGAAATAAAAATGGCGATGGGCATGCTCAAGATTTGTCTGTGCCTAATGCTGATATTGCTTTCGGTTCCAAGCTCCCGTGCACGAGCTCCCCATGTCGTGATTCGAGGGAAGACCCTTAGTATGGTGGTTCGAGCATTACGTGAAGACTATGGAAATGGAGATAACAGGCAAGGAAGCCCTTATGAGCTTATGAGGGCAAGTCCCAGAGGTCCTAATCCGCAACATCATTGAACAAGATGATTGCCACCTCCTTCTATTTGCAAATGGCGTCCCAGGGAGCATGAGACAATGCTTTTGTTTCTTTATTGTCTCTCTTTCACTATCATTTTCTAATGTAATATCATAGTCAGGTTTTCACGTTGAGTGGCTTACGGAATTTGTGGGAATGGCAAGGAAGAGTACTGCATTTATTGTGTTTATCATAAGCGGACTTATAGCAGTAAAACATTAACTAGATGCCATTGACTAATCTTTAAGCTTTTGAATCTTGAGAACTTGGAGAAGATCTAAGATAGTGGAGCCAAAAGTGCTATGGTGTTATCAAACATGAACCTGCGCAAGTAATTTTGCTTAAGGGTGTCATTGTCCAAATATAAAACGAGGACCACAGGATGTAAATTTGAAGTGCAGCGGATAGCAACGTCACCACGCTTTTCACACTGCGACGATTCCTCACCAATTTGCGTATTGGGTAAATAAAAAGAAAGCACAACCAGACCATTAGCATAGATTAGGGCCAACTGGGAAAAAAATCAAAAAGAGATGACCCAATACGTTAAAGGTCCTTTTACACATAATTGTCAACGCATTATCTTCTGCAATTATAGTTCAAATGCGTTAATCTACTCTATATGTCTGGTCAGAAAAGAGGGTCATTATCACGTATAATTGGTTGTCAACATTTTAAGAGACCACATAAATTGGGGCGTGCACCAGTTCCGGGTCAATCTGGAAGTCGAACTAAATCGGCTAGTTATGGGTGGTTCGAGCAGAAACTAGTCCGTTCCCGATTCCACAAAATTAGAATCAACAATAACCGGTCGGTTTCCTGGTTCCTTGTGCAAAACCAGAACAATCGATTTGGACCAATGGAACCTACCCAGTTCTGTTTTCCTTTTCTCCTAGTTTGCATTGTACTTCATTTTTCTACGTATTATTTATGGCGCTGGTGGCCTTTTACTGCTGCAAGTTGTTCGATTTCTGCAAAATTGGGAGGGGTACACCTATATTAGTTGATTCCTTTAACTTGCAAAAGGACTGGCTAATTTTTTACGTGCTCGAGTATTTTCTGGATTTCTTTTGGCAAAATAATGTGACTGGCTTTTGCTTGATTCCAATTTCTTAATTGGGTGTCACTAGTGCCTTTCCAGTCCAGGTAGACATTGTTTTACCTTTGTCAATGAGGATCTTCATGCTTACACTTTTTTAGATCAATGATCACTATGAGTTCCCTATGCAACTTTATCTTGACTGCTAGGATAGATGATACTTAAAATGTCAAAATAGTTCTTTTGAGTAGAAGAAACCCAAAATAAATAAATATAAAAATGCCGTTCCATGAGTCAACAAGGTTGGTTCCCAATTCTACAAACATAGGAAGCAATCTTGTTTGGTCCAATTCCAAGTTCTAGGGAAGAAATTGACCCACCCCAAAATCGATCAACCTAACAAAAGTCCCAAAAGATTAAAAGAGAGAGAGCGAAACTAGAACATTGCCCTTGTCGATCTACTTTCACCAGCAAATGTTGACCCTTGCTTAAGCATCACAAGGATTTGCAATCTTTGCTAGCCACTGCCAAGGGCCAACCACCCTTGCAAGGTGGTGGCACTACCACTTGCCACCACCGCACAAGGGTAGGTCAAGCCTCAAGCCCAAATCTTGCACCTCACCCAAGTCTCGACCAACTCTTCAAGGGGACCGCTCGAGTTACCAAAACTTCATGCTAATGGTGGCCAAACCACTACGCAAGGGCTTGCAAATCCTCACCCAAGTCTAAGTGAGATCTAGGCAAGAGTTTCAGGCCCTCACCTACTCTTCATGAGGACCGCCTCTTCATTCCAATGAGTTACCCAAAACTATCATGCTAATGGAGCCCATAAAGAAATAGGAGTACTTTGACCATATCAAATGGTAAAAGTTATTATCTTGACTTTAGAGGATGTTAAACCCTGAAATAAAGTCTCCTTTAAGCCTTTTGTAGGTCGTGCATTGTGATTTATTTAACTAAGCACGCAGCAAACAATAATTCCTCAAATGACGCTTAAGCTGATATAGATTTGTTTTACTTTGAAAAAAAAAATGTTGTGTTGACACGCGTAACGCCTACATGTTTTTGGCTCAACTTATGCGTTTAGTGCAATTACTACGTGTGCTGTCTGTCTGTTTGCTCAAAAGGACCCTCCATTTTAGCTGATCAGCCGAAGCCCAATGCTTTTGGAAAGAGCTTTCAACCAGTAGTATTTTGATCACATGCCGACACATTCATCTCTTTTATCCGTCACTTTGCTCTTTTTCCTACGTCAAACCAGAAATGACCCACCCGAAACTTCTTAAGTTTGGTCATCATGGAAAATTATTGCTAAAAATAAAAGATTTTGGGTTAGATGTTGGCTATCAAAGGGTCGTAAACGACACAGTTCACTCAATCCAACAGGCCAACTAGATATCTGGTTTAAAGTTTCGAACCAAGTTAAATAAGAATGCACATTAGCCACCTTTTTCCAACGTATTTAATACTGTCCTTGTTGGGGATACCGTTCTCTTTGAAAGTGTAAAAGTTGTCCTGTATCTAGGTAGAGAAAAAGCAAATCCCACAGTATATCAATGAATTTATGTAACGTTCTCCCTCACGTTAATTTGATATAATACTTGAGACGATTGAGTTAAATTCCTAAAGTATTATCTCACATTACTTGACTAGTGGATTTGATGAAGCTTTATTCTTGTGGTTTCTTTCCACCTAATAACTTATGCATTTGGATTGGACTAGCTCTTCGATGATGAGTGTATAATTTGGAAGAACTAATCTGAACTTATATTTCATGACTGAGACTTTTACTTTATTAATGTTCATATTTTTCATGTTTCAAAGAATAAGTTATTATCAATGAATTGTAGCAACAAGTGGTGATCATTATAGATTTTCATTCACTATAATCGTTCAATTAATAATATATGTAGAATCTAGGTAAGTCCCGGAACATATGACAAGGTAGGTTCGAGATTTTAAAAAATGAATAACCTATTACAACAGGTAGGTTCTAGACTTTAGATGAAACCTATACAGAACTTGAAACTGTTCATCCTTACTTTGTTGGGGTTAAGGAAATAGGTGGCGTAGAGGTCTACTCAAAATTTTTAACACATTCAGACTTAGAATAAATGCATACTCATGCAACCGCGAATTGGACTATTTAGCAGTCCGACCAATCTGACTTTCGCCTTCAAAGACATATTTTAAAATACTTTTTCAACATCTCCACTAGATAACTCAAGAATAATGATTTAGCATACACTCCACAAAATTTGAGAGCGATCCAACAGTTGATGAATGTATATTTGTCGATATCGAGAAACTACCTACTAAAAAAATTTTTTTGGGGCTGCGGAAGAGAGAGAACTCGTGTGTGTATGTTTTTTTGTGCTCTCTTGTGTCATTTTTCTTTTCTATTGTGTATTGCCGGCTTCTAATTGTGAACCATCTCTAATGGGTTTATATAGGGTTAAGCTTAGGGTTGTCTTGCAAAAATCGAGGATATATTTATTTCCTATTTTAGATTATGTGATCTTTCTTATGATACACCCTTTCTTATTCCCCTATAATCAAATTTTTACAATATAAAGCTTAACTAATGTCACGCCCCGAACCTCAAGCGCGTGTCCATCCCCAATGGTCGATAAAATTGCGACGTCCCAGGACGCGTTGCCAACCCATTCATTTTATTGCACATGCGGAAGCGAATAAATATCCCCTGAGAGTAAATAGCTTGGAATAGAAAAGCATGAAACGGATTTACAAACAAAATACTCTTTTATATACACACTGAGTCATACAAAAATCTACCAAAAAGATCTATGCCCAAAAGTCTAGGTCAAAAAGGACTATGGAGACTCTAAACTCCAAGCTCTCTAGTCCTCGACTCCGGGTCCTCCACTCTACGATCCTAAAAAGAATTGAGCCCACAACGAGGTGAGATATAAATCTCAGCAAGTTCACGTTTTAAACCCCAATTATGAGGGTAATACGCCTAGAGGCGTCCTAACCACACAACCATACAACTATAGAGACTTACCTCGTCTCAAATCCACCTTGCATGTCAGCACAATTCATATCTCAAATAGCCATAAAAGCATGAGCAGCAATCAAGCTCAATCAACTGAAACGCCACACTCAATTTCAACCAAGCACAGGAGTCCTGGTTATAAGGCCAAATCATTATGACACGTCTTATACCGTATCACACAATTTTATCCCATAAATCGACACATTTAACTAAATTATTCATGCGTTCCTAGTTTTGATCTCGACTCAACGGCACAGCCTACTTGATGTTCGGCAGTCTTCTGCCGTAGCCATGTGTTGTCTCACCCCATTGAGTACGGCAACGTCTCTACTAGACGGATTTCTCGAAGGAGCATAGGTCCTGAATCTACTGCAACCGGCTTCCGTTGTTTAGGAGCATCCCATATAAGAGCACGTCCATCTTAACAGCTCGGGACAGGTTCTCTTAACCAACACATAATCACTCAATTTAGGCCCAGGACACCATGCATTGCACTCAAATGCCTCAATTAAAATGGTGAACCTGACCTGTTTTCTTTGTATTAGAAATACACGGTAAAATAGTCATGTGTGGATACATAATCAATTCACACTAGAAAAATTGATACTCTTCCTTTTAAAATCCCACTATTTGATATAGTCCTTAAAACCATTTTCGGTGTCAAAACCTGACACCCAGTAATTTCTAAATAATTACCGAAATTTCCAAATTTTGAATTAAATACTCAAAATTGCAATCATCACTCAATTTGCACAATTTAACACTCAATTGTAGAAATTAACCACACCATTGCAATTAGCACGAAATTCCAATCACTGGCTATCCTAGTATAATTTCTAGAAAATATTAAATAATTAAATAATTACCAAAATTAATTAAATAATTCAATTTAAATGCAATAAATAGCAACTTAGGCTAGAAACGCTTAATTAACCTCCCGAACGGGCCGGGAAAATTTCTGAACCTATTTAGATAAATAGTATGACTACTTTAGTCCCTAATCTATCCGTTCTAACCGCCTAACATACACAAACGGATAATTAAATCACTAATCCATTCTAACTATCCACCTAAACCCTAATTAGCCTAAACTAATCATCACTTAAGCGTCATTAACTCCATAAGCAGATTTTAGCAAGTAATTCACCGGTTTAATGATCCAGTGAGTCCACGGCAACGGCGATGGCGACGCGGAGACGGGCGACAAACCTCCTAGTGGCAATACCAAGTGGGGCTTGGAAGAGACCTAAAACGGGCCTTGAAGACCTCAGTCCATAGCTGGGATTTGGCCTATGCTCCTTGGGCCGAGAGGCTTCTCGAGACGCCAAGAGCAATAAGGAGGGACGGCGACGGTGCAGCGAGGCCAGGCGGGTGACGGTGGGGGCGACGGACGGCTGAGCGGCGATGGATGGAGGCCAAGCTTCGTCGAACAAAGGTGAGGGATAGCCATGAACGTGCGAAGAAGAGCGCAAGCGGGGGCGGGCGTGTGGCTGGCACGCGGGCTTGCGGTGGCAGTGATGGCGCCCGGCGGCTCCAAGTGGTGGTCGACAGTAAGGAGGAGGCTCGGACAGGCTGCTCGCTGTTCTCCTCTGGTTCTCTTAAGTTCTCAAATGCCTCAACAATGGCAAAAGGGGCTGGAATGAAGAGGAAGAAGGGGCTGCTGAAGCAAGGGGGCCACAAAATATCCTAGGTACTTGAGTTCTTACCCCCACCATGCATGGCTGTCATCCTCAGCCCTTTGCAGCCACCAAGCTTCCTTAGGAAGCTTCCCAAATGATCCAAAATGTTGAGTCCCCATGGTCTATGAATTTTGAACCATTTCCCTCAAATCCACTTCAATTCTCCTTCAATTCTTCTCCTATTGAACTCAATTCGGTCCCCATAAATTCAACCAAGATGCCATCATCCCTCTTGGATTTTTCCTCATCAATTGAACCAACTTGAATCCCAAAAACACAACCAAAAACGGTCCTCTGATTTTCCCATTCAAAAACGGCCCTACTTTGAAATTTTGCCAAAAATATCAGTTTGCAGAAAAATCTTCAGATGGTGAGTCGACGATCCTAAAATGAATCATGACATGACAGAACTTTTGGGTTCAAATTCATGGTTAATTTCAATCTGACACGATTTTAGCGTAACCTAACCTACAAGATAGCTTTTATGAATTTTTAGTACAATTGACCCATGGTCAACTATTTTCGAGCCATATTGTACATCTTCAACACATTGACGACTCTCGGTTATCGTGAAAATCTCAAAGTTTCAAATACGGACACAAGGTACATAAATGACAGAAAAATCAGTCTAGTGCCGTTCAACAAGAATTTTGCAATTAGGTGGAATCACCCACACACTAATCATATATCTCTATCGAATCGGCCTATCTCCGGTTTCTATCGATTTTGATAGTGCCGTAATGATCCTTGCAGATTAGTACGGTCGAGTAGTCGATTCCTAGTCGAATTCTCAAGTCTATTTCATTTAGATTCCTTAGCGACTTCACTTGATAAACTAGTTATCTCGTGAGTGGCCAACTCAGAGAAAAGAACTATAGGCGAGTCGATGAAAAGCCCAACTTATTCAATTGAAAACAGAACCTGAAATTCATGATGTCACAACTAAAACCCCACTTTGCTTCAATAAATTAATATTTCCTAATTTGAGATACCATGTTTGCTAAGCACATGTATATTCGGCCTCTTTAGAGAAACTTTATGCTTGTCCTAGTTTTGCGCTTTTGCAGGCTTAGTAGATAACTCAATTATGCTCAAAGCTTCACTATGGTTTATGTGGATTTATTACTATTAAACGAAAAATGATCCCAATATACCAATGCAAGTTAAAATTTATTTCTTTGGGGCTTGAGGTCGATCCTCAATTTTTCTATGCAATATATAACTAAATGAGTTGGCAAATTTCAGGTGTCAATAGATTACAACTGCACTCCCGAATTTCCATACCTCCTATTTACATGCTGATATCATCCACAAACAATCATAGCATCCAAGGCCATAGGCTACTTAACCATTGCTTGGTACCCTTGCCTTCTATCAATATTCTTGTCCTCATGTCCTCCTCGTGCTTCCAACACTTAGCCAAATTTTAGGATAATGAATTATATGCAAGCTTTGTCGGTGAACTTTATTAGAATATTTAAAAAATAAACCAGACATTTGTCTAACAACTTAAGCTTTTAGAACAGTCGGCTATGGTCACACAAATCTCACATAATATCAATGTTGGAGGTCCTGAATTCAAATATGACCATGCCCCATTTGCCTATCCAATTAAATTTCCACGTTTTGTACTAAGCCAAAAACTAGACTAAGCATGAGGAAGAATATTAGAATATTTAAGTAATAAACCATATTTTCATCTAATATCTTAAGTTTTTAGAACAATTGGCTATGGTCCCACAAAATCTTACAAACTTTGTTGAACACCTCTCAACTATTTGTCAATGTTGATTCCATATAGTCGTTGATGATTCTTCTTCATAGATGTTGATATTCATGTCATGGTGATCGTCTAATGGCGATCGTCTAATGGCTTGAAGCACTTTCATTGACCAATCTTCCTCAATCAATCGCACTCTAGCGCTCATCAATAGTTGTATTGTATGGTTATCGAGAGCCCTACATTGTGGTCATCGATAGATTGGTTTTGTCATAGTCGATAAACATATCACGAAGTTATTGATACCTATGACAATCACAATAACCAAAGTCAATTAACTAACTAAATCCACTGTTTATAGATTTAAAAGAGTTTGGTTTTTTTTTTTTTTTTTTGTGCGTAGTCATTAATCATAAAAAGTTCTTTACCCGATAGTAGAGAGAGCAAGCAACAAAGCTTCTCCACCATATGTAGATAAGAAATCTCGTGTTGTTTTGTTCAATACTGCACGATACACGACAAGGCATCTTCAGCATGGTGGGAAATCTACACATAACGCAATGTCCAATCCAATGATTTTAGTTCCAAGAACAAAATGGACAACAAGTGACTGAACTGGTTAACCAGTACCTTTCGCTTATCTACTTTGACCATTGTAAAAATGAAGAGGTGGCCGTTTTTAAGCACTATATATAGGATGTCCCTACTCTGATTCTCCATCAACCCAAGACCTTTTCTGCTACCTTCAAAAGAAATAAAAATGGCGATGGGCGTGTTCAAGATTTATCTGTGCCTAATGCTGATAGTGCTTTTGCACGAGTTTCCCATGTCGTGAGCCGAGGGAAGACAATTAGTATGGTGGTTCGAGCATTACGTGAAGACTGGAAAGGAGATGACATGCAAGGAGGCTATTATGAGCTTATGAGGGCGAGTCCCAGATGTCCTGATCCGCAACATCATTGAAGCAATGAGTAATGGATCAATCGAACAAGACGAATGCCACCTCCTTCTATATGCGAATGGCGGCCTAGGGAGCATGAGACAATGCTCTTGTTTCTTTATTGTCTCTTTGAATTTTACCATGTCATTTTCCAATGTAATATCCTAGTCGGGTTTTGACGTCGAGTTGTTCGTGATTTATGGCGCTGGTGGCCTTTTACTGCTGCAAGTTGTTCTACTTCTGCAAAACTAAGAGGGGTACACCTATATTAGTTGATTCCTACGTAACAGGCCGGGCGTCCCATTTCATTTGAAAACGGGCCCGATTTCGGGCCGAGCATTTCTCTTAAAAAAAAAGAAAGGCCCGGTCTGGGCCCGTGCTTTAGGCCCATCGGGGCCAACCGCTGACCCAAGTTAGGCCCAATAATATTTGATAATATTATATTATTATGATAATAAAAATAATAATATTTCAATAATAATAATAATAAATAAATAATAATAATTTTCAGAAAATCCAAAAAAATCCAAAATATCTCACAATTTTCCAAAATATCAGAAAAAGCTAGAAAATGATTTATATTTTCAAAAAAGGATCAAAAAATCCAAAAATACTTTTAATGTCCACAAAAATGAGAAAAAGACCCAAAAAAAAGTATTTTTCCTCCACAAAATGCGTGGAAAAATTCCTCAAAAATCCAAAAACCTTAGGGTTTAAACAAAATTAGATACCGAAATGACATTAGTGATTAACTAGTGTAATCAAGTCCCAATCCTAATTTCTCTGGTTATGCAGAAGCAAATGTTCATTCCAATATTTAGCTTGGGTTTCTAATCAACCCACCCCAAATTGATTAGTGGCGACTCCTTTTTAAAAGTATATCACAAGTAAAAACCCAAACCTAAAGTTGTGAATTGATAGGTTTGGGAGAGCTAACCGAACCATTAGCCTTCGCAAGCGCTCACCCTAATCAGGGGCGCTGAAAAAAGAGGTCGCAACAATACCCCAAGTTTATATCATGCATGCATGGCTCTACGCTCTTCAATTCACATTCCTTCTTCCATGCTAGTTGGTATCAGTTTTTGCACATAAGGAGATGTTATAGTATTGAATCACAAACTATTAGGTGAAGAGAAACCACAAGAATAAAGCCTAATCAAATTCATCAATCAAGCAGTATGAGATAGACTTCAGCAATTTAACTCAACCATCTCAAGTATTATATCAAATTACACGTGAGGAAGAGCGTTACATAGATACGTTGGATATACAGTGGGATTTTCTTTTTCTCTACCTAGATTCAATGACAACTTTTACACTTTCAAAGACAATGGTATCTTTGAGGGTCCCAAAAATAGACAAAATAGGGAAGTACCTTGGTATTCCCTCAGATTGGGGAGGCTCAAAGAAAGATGTGTTCGCCTGGATTTTGGCTCGAGTGAACAAAAAATTAGAAAGTTGGAAGGAAAATTTGCTGACTAAAGCAGGAAAGGAGATATTAATTAAATCAGTGGTGCAGGCTATTCCACAATACGCAATGTCTATTTTCAAGATCCCGATATCTATATGTAAAGCAATTGAGCGGAAGATTGCTAATTTTTGGTGGAAAAATGGGAAAAACTCTACTAGGATTCATTGGAAGAAATTGGAGACTTTGAAACTTAGGAAGGATGAATGAGGGCTTGGCTTTAAAGATTTACTAGCTTTTAATGTGGCAATGCTAGGAAAGCAAGCATGGTGGATTTCATAGCAACCTAACTCCCTATTGAGTAGACTAATGAAGGGCTTATACTACCCTAATTGTGACTTTCTGGAAAGCTGGAAATGGCTCAAGACCCTCGTGGGGATGGCGAAGCATTGTTGTGGGAAGGATTCTATATCTCCAAATGTTATGTGGTCTATTGGTAATGGTCAGCAAATTTTGGTAAGGGAAGATAAATGGCTAAGAAGCGGACTAATTGGAGGCCCGAGCTACGAGAGATGCGCTAGAGAAGGTGGGCGAACTCATAGAACAGGGGAATGGCACATGGAATGAAACAATGATCCGAAGGATGTTTGATGAACAAAGGGCGATAGAAATCCTTACTATACCTATTGGATTACACACATCAAAAGATAAATTGGTATGGATGCAGAATAAATCTGGGTCATATACAGTAAAGAGCAGATACTTCAACATAAGAGATAGCGCAGCAACCCCACACCACAACAAAGCTACTTCCTCCTACCAAACAAAGCTAGATATTTGGAAACACATCTAGTGTTCAAGAATTCTACCCAAAGTATGGCTATTTCTCTGGAACACATGCCAAAACGCATTACCTACAGTGGATAATTTATACTAGAGGAGAATAGTACCAGACCCACTTTGTCCCATATGTCAAAAAGAAGCGGAGACCATAGAACACACTTTGCTGTTATGCCCATGGACAGCTCAAATCTGGCAAGACAACTCACTACAAATAAAGATAAGTAGATTAGGGTTAACAAGGGTGGATGACTGGCTGCATATACATAAAGAATACCCTCAAAGCGCAACAAAGTTTAACCATATCGCAACTACCTTGTGGTGTATCTGGCAAGATCGAAACCAGTACATTTTCAAGTTAAAAGCCATGCACCCGAAATAAACTTTGTATAGATCAGCTCTACAAACAAATTTCGAAATCTAGAACTAGATTGCAGCCAAGGAGAAACAGAGAGAGACTTACATGCACCGGTGGCAACCCCCACCCTCCGGTTCACTCCGAGTCAACATCGATGCCTCCTTCGTCCGACAAGAAGTCGAGTTAGCGAATTTGGATGAGAACAGAGGAGGGACGGCAAACAAAGCAGCCATCGCCTGCATCTGCAGGGACTCACGGGGACACCTAATCGATGGATTCTCCAAGAAGGTGGAAATGTACTCGGTGGAACAAGCAAAAGCAATCTCCCTCTTGGAAACCCTAGCCTTTATATCTGGACGCACGAACTACAAATGGGAAGTACACTCGGACTGTCTGACGCTCGTGTGGGGGGTTTTGTTCGAAGAAGACGTGAGCTGGGAGTTGTTGCCGATCTTGGACCAGATCAAAGGAAAATTAAAAGAATTCCAAAACCTTTCCTTGGCCCATTGCAGTAGAGAGGCCAACAAGCCCGCGGACTAGATTGCAAAAGCCCAACGCGAGAATTCTCTTCCAAGTAATTGGGTAATTAATCCCCCTACAGCCTTGTTTGATTTAATATGCGTTGATGTTCTTGATGTAATCACTCCGAACTTTCCGAAGTAAATGAAGAATCAACGTATTTACGACCAAAAAAAAAAAAAAAAAGACAACGGTATCTCCCCCACAAGGACAATATTGAATACGTTGGAAAAGGCGGCTAATTTTCTTTCTTATTTAGCTTGGTTCGAAACTTTAAACCAGATATCTAGTTGGCCTGTTGAATTGAGTGAATTGTGTCATTTACTATCATTCGACCGGCAACATCATACACAAAATCTTTTATTTGCACTTGATAAAATACTTAAATATTAGACCACAAAATAATGCAAAGAACGATAGCAAAATGAGTGGTCCACGGTGCAATCATGAACTGCTAACAATGTGAACGGCATAGGCTATGTCTTGACAAGTCCCGGTGTGGTATACAAGACTGTCAACTAGCTACCGATAAAGAGTAGGATTCAGAAGAGGAGTACCATCTTTGTCACTAAATTTGGCATTAATCTCGAAGGGAGTTGCAGCAGTCTTGTTATCAGTAAGTCCCACTCAAGAAAGAAGATCACTAACATATTTAGCTTGAGAAAGATAATATATAAAGGAACCCGAAGTAACCTCCAAGCCTAGAAAATAATTGAGTCAGCTAAGATCTTTCATTTCTAACTACTCACTAAGATATTGCTGGACATTTCTAATGCTGGTATAGTCATCGCCCATGATAATCATGTCATCTACATATAAAAGAAGTAGAATATACCCTAAGACGTTCGTTGAACAAATAAAGCATTGTCATAGGAACTGGATTTAAATCCAAGGCATTTCATAGTAGAGTTGAACTTAGAGTACCATGCACGAGGAGCCTACTTCAGTCCATATAGTACTCAATGTAATCGACAAACTTTATTAGAGGTAGTGTTACAGGAGGAGGTTCCATATATACTCCCTTAGTAAGATCATCATTAAGAAAAGCAATATTCTGTGGTGGAGAGCCGATCGATTCAGAAATCTAAATGGTGGTTTATTATCTAAATTCAGAAATCTACAAACCATCTTTTGCTGGTCTCACGGACATCGATTTGAGTGATGGGAAGATTTCTCTGAGGAGTCTGATCGATCATTTCGTGGTGGAGAGCTTCGGGTCGGAGGCAAGACGTGCACCACGTCTAGGGTGTACCCCACACTTGCGGTGGTTGACAACGCCCGTCTCTTCACCTTCAACAACAAGACTGAGACGATCATGATCGAGACTCTCGACGCCTAGAGCATGAACCAGCCTGTCATTGATGATCTAACATCATTCGCTTGATTTATCTATAAAGACTTGCCTTTTTTTTATTTTTATATTCACCATGCCAATCTTTTGAATTCAAAAAAAAAAAAAAAAAAAACTGCGATCTAATATTTAAGTATTCGATCAGCACTAATGTGACGTGATGATCAAACTTAAGAAGCTTCGGGTAGCTCAATTCTGGTTTGGCGTGGGAAAAAAGCCCTAAGTGACGGATTAAACAGATGAATGTGTCGGCACTAAAGTCAAAGTACTACTGATTGAAAGCTCTTTCCAAAAGCATTGGAGATCGACAGATCAGCCTTTTGAGCAACCACAAAGCACACGTAGTAATTGCACTGAGTACATATGTTTTTTTTTTTGTGAAACCGAACTAAGTGCATGTGTTGAACCAAAAGGATGTAGGCTTTACGCTTGTCATTTTCAAAATAAAATAAAATAAAATTAGCTTGAGCGTCATTTGGGGAATTTTTGTTTATTGCGTGCTTAGCTAAATAAATCACAATGCACGACCTCCAAAATTCATATAATAACTTTTACCATAATTGCCCCTATTTCATTATTGAACTTCGTCAAAAAAAAATCTCAGACCCAAGCCCTAGTATTCCCCACCCCCCCCAAGCACACCACCGCTGTCGCAACGCTTGTGTAGCGATATCTCGCCATCTTTCGGATCTAGACTCACGACCTCAGACATTGTAACGCCTGATGCTGATAAAAATTGGGCTCGCAGCCTAAGACTTGATCTCATGTGCCTAGTCGCGCAAGAGAGAGAGAGGATGCACAAGGATGGAGCATAGTGGCATGGATGAGAGTGGCATGGGGCTCGGATAGATGCATATCGAGGCTCCGATATATTAGGGTGTGGTTAATACTCTCCATCAATAGGTAGAAACAATTTTAAGCATACACAATTAACATAATAAAAATGATCATGCGAGTGCGCAAGTAATAACTTAATTTAAGTATAATTAAATTACTTGAGGAGATTAAAAAAAAAGCCTTCATGCACTAATTAAATCTTCAAATAAAATGTTCTGCAAGATGTGAACTAAAGACCAATCAACCATTTGATGTATTCCTGACTTAGATATAATTTGCTAATATGATTATGGACATCACAAGGGGTCTTTGGATCGTTGATGCTCGATTCCTTCGCTGGGGTGGATGAAATAGGCGGCATATAGATCTCCTCAAAATTTTAACTTATTTCGACTTAGAACAAATACATACTCACTACTTAAGTGCAACCGCAGATTGGACTCTCTAGCAATCCGAAAAGTCTGATTTCTCCTTCAAAGACATATTTTAAAATATTATTTCATCATCTCCACCAGAAAAACTCAAGAATAATGACTTAGAATACTCTCCACAAAATTTGAGAGCGATCCAACAGTTAATGAATGTGAATTTGTCGATTTCGTAAAACTACACTTTGGAATTTTTTAAGGGGGTCGCAGGAGGGACAGAACTCGTGTGTATGTTTTTTTTTTTTTTTTTTTTTTGCTCTCTCTTATGTCATTTTTATTTTCTATTGGTGTATTGCTAGCCTCTAATTGTGAATGATCTTGGTTTATATAGGGTTAAGCTTAGGGTTGTCTCGCAAAAACCGAGGATATCTTTATTTCCTATTTTAGATTATGTGATATTTCTTATTAGAGTATACACCCTTTCTTATTTCCTATAATCAATATTTTACAATATAAAGCTTAACTAACCCCCAAGTTTGCTTCAATAAATTAATATTTCCTAATTTGAGATACCACATTTGCTAGGCAAACGTATATTCGGCCACTTTAAAGGAACTTTGGGCATGTCCTAATTTTGCGCTTCTATAGGCTTAGTAGACAATTAAATTACGCTCAAAGCTTCACTACAGTTTATGTGGATCTATTACTGTTAAACAAAAAATGCTCCTAATATACCAATGCAAGTTAAAATTTTATTTCTCTCGGAATCGGGGTCGATCCCTAATTTTCTATGTAATAACAACTAAATGAGTTGGCAAAATTCAAGTGTCAACAAGTTATAACTGCACTCCCAAATTTCCATACATCCTATCCGCACGCTAATCTCATCCACAAACAATTACAGCATCCAAGGCCGTAGGCTAATCAACCGTTTCTTGGTACCCCTGCCCTTTAGTCAATATTCTTGTCCTTATGTCCTCCTCATGCTTCCAACACTTAACCAAATTTTAGGATAACGAATTATTTGCAAGCTTGGTTGATGAACTTTGTTGAACACCTCTCAGCTATTTGTCGATGTCAATTCCATATAGTCGTCGATGATTCTTCTTCACAGATGTCGATATTCATGTCATGTTGATCGTCTAATGGCTTAAAGTACTTTCATTGACCAGTCTTCCTTGATCGATTGCACTCCAGCGCTCATCACTAGTTATATTGTATGGTTGTCAAGAGCCACACATCGTGGTCATCGATAGATGGTTTTGTAATGGTCAACAACCATATCATGTAGCTATTGATAATAAGCCAATAACCAAATTCAATTAACCAACTAAATCCACTGTTTATCGATTTAAAAGAGTTTGGTTTTTCTTTTATTTTGTGCGTTAACTGGTAGTCATTAATCACAAAAAGTTCTTTACCCAATAGAAGAGAGAGCGAGCAACAAAGCTTCTCCTCCATATATAGGTACGAAATCTCGTGTTGCTTTTGCTCAATACTGCACGATACAATGTATCTTCAGCATGGTGGGAAATCTACACATAAAGCAATGTCCAATCCAATGATTTCAGTTCCATGAACAAAATGGACAACAAGTGACTGAACTGGTTGTCCGGTACCTTTCGCGTATCTACTTTGACCATTATAAAATTGGAAAGGTAACCATCCTTAAGCACTATATATAGGATGTCCTACTCTGATTCTCCATCAACCCAAGACCTTTTCCGCCACCTTCAAAGGAAATAAAAATGGCAATGGGCGAGTTCAAGATTTATCTGTGCCTAATGCTGATATTGCTTTCTTTTCCGAGCTCCCGTGCACGAGTTTCCCATGTCGTGAACCGAGGGAAGACAAATAAGTCCGGTGGTTCGACCATTACGTGAAGACTATGGAAAGGGAGATAACATGCAAGGAAGCTATTATGAGCTTATGAGGGCGAGTCCCAGAGGTCCTGATCCGCAACATCATTGAAGTAATGAGTAATGGATCAATCGAACAAGACGGATGTCACATTTTTCTATATGTGAATGGCGTCCTAGGGAGACAATGCTCTTTTTCTTTATTGTCTTTCTGAATTTTACTATGTCATTTTCTAATGTAATATCATAGTCGGGTTTTGACATTGAGTTGTTCGTGATTTATGGCGCTGGTGGCCTTTTACTGCTGCAAGTTGTTCAACTTCCGCAAAACTGAGAGGGGTACACCTATATTAGTTGATTCCTACGTAACTTGCAGAAGCACTGGCTAATTTTTTATGTGCTTCAGTATTGTCTGGATTTCTTTGGAAAATTAATATGATTGGCTCTTGCTTCATTCCAATTTCTTAATTGTATGTATTACCAGTACCTTTGCAGTTTAGGTAGACATTGTTTTATCCTCGTCAATGAGGATCTTCATGCTTGGACTTTTTAGATCAATGACCGCTATGAGTTCCCTATGAAACTTCATCTTGACCACAAGAATAGATGATGCTCTTGTCAAAATAGTTCTCAAAATAGAAGAAACCCAAAAAAAAAAAAAAAAAAAAAAAAGTCAGTCCAAGGGTCAATAAAGTCAATTCCCAGTCCTACAAATTGGGAGCTGACCTTGTTTGGTATGATTCCATGTTTCAAGGTGAAACCAACCCATCTTAGAATCAATCACCCCTACACATTTACAGTGCTTTGACATCAAGAGGTGTTGTGTTAGCAAAATTCCCAAAAGATTAAAACCTATTGGGTGAAGCCATTAAGGATATATCCATGGTAAAATCCCTAAAAGCCAAAAAAGTCAATCCTCATCCTCTCTCTCTCTTTTCTCTCTTATCTCTCCTTCTCTCTCTCTCTCTTCTTTCTTCCCCTCACGACAGAACCAGCTTTTCTTCTCCTTCTTTTCTTCGCGTGCGAACCAGGAGCACGGAGATCGCAGCTCGCCGAGAACCGCTCGCCGCTACCGCCGCACCGCCGCCCGCACCCGTGCGCCCGTCGCCGTCCCGCTGTCCGTCGCTCGCTGCCGCTCCTCCCTCCGCGCGATCCAGCCAACCCAGCTGCTGTTCCGCACCGACCAGCCACTAGAACATTGCCCCCGACCAGCAGACCCACGAAGCTGCCGTGCTTTGGGAACAATCCCCACCTCCCCCCGTGGTCCCCGGCTGGCAAAATTCCGGAACCGGAATATTGTGCTGATGTTAATGACCCTCGCCTAAGCATCATAAGGATCGGCGATTTAATTATTTGATTGAGAAATCAACTCGATATTGAAAGTGAATTGACAGCAATTTTTGCTAGCCACTGGCAAGGGCCAACCATAGTGACACCACCACACAAGGGAGGTCAGATACTCCTCCGTGGAGAGTGATTTGTATGACCTTGCATCCAACCCTCCCCACCTCGATGCAAGGATCAACCAACCCTCGTGGAGTGATGGCCAAAACACTATGTGAGGGCTTGCAAATCATCGTTCAAGTCTAGGTGAGATCTAGGCAAGGGCTTGCAGGCCCTTGCCCATTCCCCATGAGGACTACCGCATAATTCCAACTAATTTATGGGTGCTTTTTTTCCCTTCTTTATCTTTCCAGCTTAGGTTATTTTCCTTCATATGGACATTGTCAATCAACAATATCTATTCAAAAAAAAAAAAATAAAAGCTCACAATAGTTTTTTCAATCACTCAAATTGAACGGATTTTACATTAGTATTTGATTGTATTTTTGGGTAAATTTGGAAATTTGATTACATAAATTTAAAGTATTAGTATTTAGGACTTGATTGTATTTTTGTTATGAGTATTGGGAATTTGAATGTAATTTCTCCCTTGATTTTATCTCAAGAGAGAAAAATGAAAAGGTACGTATGCATAGTGTATATATGATTTGCTCCACAGTTAAGCATGCTTAACGGTACCAGGACCAATCAAGTGATAGACATGAGAATGGCGGTGTGGTTGGACCTGAGCAACCCACACCATCCCCCATATTTAATAGGGAATAAACAGATTGCAATCACAAAAAACAAAACTAGGCTATCATGATGAAATTTTGAATAGTATAAAACAATGTCTACCTAAACTGGAAAGATACTGGTAACACATACAATTAAGAAATTGGAATCAAGCAAGAGCCAGTCAAATTAATTTGCCAAAAGAAATGCAGACTATACTCAAGCACATAAAAAACTAGCCAGTGCTTCTGCAAGTTACGTAGGAATCAAATGACAAATAATATAGGTGTACCCCTCCCAGTTTTGCAGAAGTGGAACAACTTGCAGCAGTAAAAGGCCGTCAGCGCCCATACAAATAAAATGAAGTACACTGCAAACTAGGGAAAAAAGAAAAGCAGAACCGGTCGGTTCCAACGATCCTGTCCATTGGTCCGATTTCGCAGAAGGAATCGGAACCAGACGGTTATTGTTGGTTCCTATCTTCATGCTTGAACTTTTTAGATCAATGATCACTATGAATTCTCTATGCAACTTGACCTCCACTGCGAGAATATATGATGCTTAAATTGTCAAAACTGTTCTCTGAATAGAAGAAACCCAAAAGAAAATGCCGGTCCAAGGGTCAATAGGATTGATTTCCGATCCTAGTTTCAAGGCGGAAATCAACCCGTCTTAAAATCGATCGCCCCTACACATACAATTCCTAGACATACAATGATTTCATGTCAAGAGGCGCCGCATTAACAAAAGTCCCAAAAGATTAGAAGAGAAAAAGCAAAACTAGTACATCGCCCTCGCTGCCTCCCCCACTTTCGCTGGCAGAAGCATCACAAGGATCTGCGAGACTACAACTTTTGCTAACCACCCTTGCATGGTGGTGGGACCACCACTTGCCACCACCCCACTTGCCACCACCACACATGGGTTGGTCAAGCCTCGTGTCCAACCATCACCACCTCGATGCAAGGGGCGACCAGCCTTCATGGAGTGGTGGCCAAACCACTGTTAGAGGGCTTCCAAATCCTTGCCCAGGTTTAGACGAGATCTAGGCCCCAGGCTTGCAAACCCTAAACTACTTCCCACCAGGACCGCCGCTTTATTCCAATTAATCTATGGGTGCCTTTTTTCTTCCCTTCTATATCTTTCTATCTTAAGTTATTTTCCTTCATATGGAGTGTCAATCAACAATACATCTATTCAAAATATTTTTAAAAACTCACGGTAGTTTTTCGGTCACTCAAATTGAACAGATTTAATAAAAGTATTTAGTTGTATTTTTTGGGTAAGTTTGAAAACTTGATTATGTAAATTGGAAATATTTTGGACTTGGTTGTACTTTTGTTATGAGTTATAGAAATTTGACTGTAATTTATCCCTTGAATTTATTCCGAGAGAGAAAAATGAAAAGGTACATATGCATATTGTATATATGATTTCCTCTACAGTTAAGCATGCTTTAACGGTACCAGGGCCAATCAAGTGAACAAACAGATTGAAATCACTAAAAAAATAAAAATAAAAATAAAAATAAAAAAAAAAAAAAATAAAAAGGGATATCATAATGAAATTTTGTAGCTTTGGCCCAGTTTCTTTGTCTTAATTGCCTGTCGTGACCAAATTTTATAATCGTGGTACATTCGCCACAATGAAAAAAATTTGGCAGGAAAGATGAACCACTACAATAAAGATTTCACCCAAACAACTACCAAATTTTGTCCTTGTCCCTCTCCTCTCCCCCAAAATAATTGGGTTAAGGCCACTTGAAAATAGGTTAAAGGTTTGAACTTAATCAAATTATAGGATTTTTAGAGTACTTTATGAAATCAAAGTTTAAACCAAACCAGTTCACGAGACTTATAAAGTGTTTAGTAAGAATTCAAGATAGTTAAGACCTCTATGGTTGCGCCCTAGATTGTGTAAAAACAAAATTTGTTTGCATAGTTTTAAGTTTCAATGACATATGGCTTTCTGACATTGTATTAAAGTATTGATCATGAACTAAAATCCTCACATCCGTTAGACGCTATATGTCAATAAATCCTATTCAAATCCAGTGTTCAAGTGATAACGGATTTGTGCTGCAGCATCTTCTTATTTGCTAATTGAGACCAAAACCGACTAGCATGGAAGAAAGCATGTAAATCGAAGAACATAGGACCACGCATGCATAATATAAACTTGGGGCATGAAGGACTCCAAGGCTTGGTTCTGACACCACATTAACAAGACCAACCCAAATACATAAATTATTAAGTGGAAAGAAAGTCCAATCAAATCCATTAGTCAAATAATGTGAGATAATATTTCAGCAATTTAGCTCAATCATTTCTAGTATTATATCAAATTATAAGGAGAACGTTGCATAGAAGCATTGGATAAATGATGGAATTTGCTTTTTCTCTACCTAGATTCAGCGACAACTACGGCAAGGACAAAACTGAATAAGATGGAAAAGGCCAAATCTATTTTGTTAGCACTTGTCTTCCATGATGACCAAACTTAAGAAGCTTCGGGTGGCTCGTTTCTGGTTTGACGTAGGAAAAAGCTGAAAGTGACGGATAAAAGAGATGAATGTCTCGGCATAAAATAAAATAAAAAAGCCGACCGACTGAACATTTATAAGCCAAATGGAAAGTTCTTTCCAAAAGCATTGGGCTTTGACAGATCAGCCAGAAGGGAGGTGCTATTGAGCAGCCAGACAGCACACGTGGTAATTGCACTAAGTGCACATGTTGAGCCAAAAGAATGTAGGCGTCACGCGTGTCAAGACAACATTTTTTTTTCAAAGAAACAAAATTAAATTAGCTTGAGTGTCATTTGGAAATTTTTGTTTGCTGCGTGCTTAGTTAAACAAATCATAATGCGCGACCTACAAAAGGGTCAAAAGGGTTTAGCATCCTCTAAAGTCATGATAAAAAGCTTTTCCATTTGATATGGTCAAATTGCCCCAATTTCTTCATTGAACTTAACCAAAAAACTCCAACCCAAGCCCTAGTATATCCCCACCTCTCTCTCACCACCCCTCCACGATACCACTGCCGTCACACCACTTGTGTCGCAGTATCTTGCCATCTTTCGGATCTTGATTCATGACTAAACCCATTAAACGGGTGACTTAGGTCAGATTTGGGTTTGACTAGATCCAAATTATTTTAATCCATTTTGACTCATTTTCATATAATACAAACATAGTGACCCACACCTAATCCAACTTGAACCATACTTATACATATACCCGATCCGATCCATATTAGTAATCACATCCATATTAATAATCTAGATTTAACCAAATCTCAAATTGAGATGAGAATGAAATGCGAGTATAAGATCAAATGAAAATAAGAGAATCATAAGGAAGAGTTGAGTCCAAATAAGTGGTGAACTCATTTAATATCCATATTATTTTGAGTTTCACCACTCTAAACTCATTTATGACTTATTTATTGAATAACTAACTCATGTAATAATTATATGAGTTTGGAAATGAATTTCTGACCATTTTGACAGATCTAATTGTAATTTCAAATATTGCATCGCCTAATGGCGGCAAGAGTAGGCTCACAACCCGAGATCTAATGTTGTAAGCCTAGCCGAGGGTGGGGGAAGAGCAATGATGGGTCTTGGTGGCCAGGGCGGGGCGACAGGGGGCTTGGACAAATGTGGAGCGAACCTCCGACGGAGGCCTGTCGTGGGACATGGATCGTTGTTGCTTCTGTGTTCTCTATTTCTTCGGTTTTTGGGCAAAGTTTGTTCATGGGTCAGAAGATAGAGGGGGACAAAAAGGGAGAAGAGGGGAAGGGAAAAAGGAAAGAAAAATAGGAAATAAATTTAAGCCGTTTAACCAGCCTAATGATATCAATCTCTCAACTTGTAACATTCAAATGCAAACTTTTCCTAATTTTGCAGGATCCCAGTCCGTAAATCGAAGATGTGGGGATGTCAAAACTCCGCATGCACATGTTGTGATGTATTGGCCAAAAAGAAAATTGCTAAGGGTTATTCTATTTTGTCAGTCAAATGAAAATGATTATTAATGGATGGAACTACCATGGTATCCCACTAATCATCTTTTTATAATAGATGCATGTTCACATGGTATTGGGAGAAATTACCAATAAAGCCTTGAACCAATTACATTTGTACAAATTCAGTTATGAACATTTCAAAATATCAATTTAGTCATAAATGTTTTTATAATATATTAATATAGTCTATCAATTAATTTTGACCAGAAATCACTGATGGGTTGTCAATTATCATATGTGGCACAACAAACATTGTCATGAATAATTTTTGAAATTTTTTATAATTTTTCTAATTTTTTTAATATTTTCCTTTCTTTTTTTTTTTCTTTTCTTTTCTTCTCTTTTTGTCGAGTGAACGTAACTACTGGTGAGGGCCTCCCTCCCTAGATCTAGCGAGGGCAAGGCCTGGGGAGTCCACTTTAGCCTGCTTGTCGAGCCTCTCTTGGGCGAGGGCGAGCACCAATGAGGGGCCTCTATCACTAGATTTGGCCAGCCTCTCTAGCCATCACTTGTGTTCGATGGCCGATTGCAAAAAGAAAAGGGAAAAATAAAGAAAAAAATTGTAAGAAGTATTCACATTAGTGCCAGCTGTCTCATGTCAATCGTGCCACATAGGATGACCAGAATCCACATTAGCAATTTCTTGTCAAAATTGGTTAAATAGATTACATTGACAAATCATCAAAAGGTTAATAACTCAATTGATATAATTGAAAGGTTTAGCATTGAATTGGTATAAGTACAATAGATTTAAGACTTTTTTGGTAAATCAAAGATGTGAGGCAAGACTACCGTGGTACTTTATCACTCCCATCCACATTATCTACTGTACCAATCATCATTTCATAATAAATGCATGTCCACATGGTATTATGTTATCTTGATGTTTTATTACTGACTTAATCAATATTACTATACATCCGGTGACAAGAATGTGGTCATCAATACAAGTGACAATATATCGCTTCACTCTTAAAAGATCAGTAAAATGCAAGACAACTAAATTTCATTGAAGATTACGGAAATAAAGCCACTTCTGGGTGAACGAGATTGCCGGACCCTAGATGATGTGAAATTCATTATGTCTACAAGTTGTGAACAACAGTGCCATGGCGTCAAGCTTCGCGCGATCGAAATCTTTTAATATATCTAGCATTGCTCAAATTATGCTCGCTCGGCCAAAAATAAAAAGCTACGCAGAGGAACTTCTCCGATTCTTTTTGTTGAATGAAGGGGTTGGCGAGGCTACGTTGGCCAGAGAGTCTGATTTCTGAACCTATTGCTTTCCCTAGGCTATGTAACCATTAATTACGTCTAATTGAAAAAAAAAAAAAAAAAAGGACGAGAAAGCAAAGCTTTTACAGAAAAAGAGATCATGGAGGATATCCCTAAGACTTGACACAAAATTACTTAAAATGAATGCAACCTACATGCAATTCTAATTACATAGAATATGGTCGATGATAAATTAATCCTATTAATTAAACAAGGAGTGATTAATTATTTATGTGTTTTCTTTTTAACAAATAAAATAAATAAACTCTAGGGCACCTATCGGGACCTAATTAACTTTAATTAAAAAGAAAAGTGACCTATTGATGCAACGCCACCTCTTTATCTTGGTATTTAATGTTTATGAAAAATTAAACTATATGCAATGCATGGGATGAGCCATCTTTGAGATTTTCTTTGCAAGTTAAATTAGAAAACTACCTAACGTATATAATAACTTAATGTAAATTAGGAAATAATGTATATTAAATCCTCACTTGAATCAAGTAATTTCATAATCACTACTCGGTTCCTAAGATTTGCAATTTTAAGTTAGGAAACTTAGTGGCACGTTATCCTAAATGTATTTTTTTTTTTTTTTTCCTTGTATTTTTCATATTCATAATAGGAATGACATGTAATACTAAAGCCCACGTGATTAAGTATTCACCACATCCAATGGAGGATATAATGGTAATCGGGGATCTGATCTTAGGTCTTTAAGATCGAAAATCCAATTACATGTACGACTCGAAAGAGGGAATTTCCTATTTATGATATGCCTAAAATCTTCATCAAACCAAAGTTAGAATCTTGATACACACAATTTAAGCAATTAAATATTGAAATTGATAATCGTTTTAGGGAAATTACCTAAATTGAGACCCCAAATACAAACACAACTAGCTAAGGGTATTCAGCAACTAACAAGGCCAAGAATGGGAAAATTGTCCAAAAAGTCCTAAACTTATTGCATTTTTATCAATTCAATTATAAACCTTTCAATTTTACCAATTGAATCATAAACCTTTCAACATTTTGTCAATTGAGTCCATCTAGTCAATTTTGACTGAAATTCGCTAATGTGGACATTGACCGTCTCACGTAGCACAGCCAATACCGGAATGGATAAAATTGATTATTTTTTAATTGTTTCAATTTTTAATAATTTTATATATTTTAAATTTCTTTTTTCTTTTCTTCTCTTTTTTTTTTTTTTTTCTTCCTCTAGTCGGTCGCCCAACCTCCAATGACTGTCCAGAGGCCATTAATGGCAAGTTGCTGATCTAGCTAGGGGCAACCTCCCTATCCTCAAGTGAGGCTCACCCTTGCCAAAGGCCAACAAGGCGCTAGATCTGGTAAGGGCCGACTATGAAGGCGACCTCGCCAACCTTGGGCAAGGCTCACCTTCGCCAAATCTAGTGAGAGCGAGCCTTGCTTGTGGCCAGTGAGGTCACCTCTCACCAAATCTCAGTGAAGGTGACCTCACCTCTAGTGAGACCAACCGCCTTGAGCCTCCCAAGGCTGACAAGGTTGCCCCTCACTAGATCTTGGCGAGGGCGACCTCACCTAAGGCCAACTCTTGTCGATTGTGGCCTTTGGTTGTCACCTCGGAGAAGCTGGGAGAAGGACAAGGAGAAGAAGGAGAAGCAAAAGAGGCCAAAAATTTCAAAATTTAAAATTTCAAAAAAATTAAAAAATTAAAAAAATTTGAAGAAGAAGAAAATTGAAGTTAAAAACATTAAAAAAATAATTTAAAATTTCAAAAAAAATATATTAAAAAATTAATAAAATTTGCTAAGCGTCCCATGTTAGTAAATTCTAGCCAAAATTGGCTAAATAGACTTAATTAACAAAAAGTGAAAATGTTTAAGACTCAATTAGCAAAGTTGAAAGCTTTAAGACTGAATTAGCACAAGTGCAATAAATTTGAGACTTTTTAGACAATTTTCCTAGCCAAGAAGGGTAGCAGTGACAATGGACAGGTGGTGGCAAGGAGTCTGGCAAGGGCTAAGTCATTAGGCAGCATCAAGTAATCACATTAGGACAACGAGATTCACAATGGTGTGGCAAGAGGCGGCAAACAGTAACATCAGGGACTATGGACATCGCAAGGGATCTCTAGATCTTTGATGTTCCAATCCATTAGTGGGTTGAGGAAATTGATGTGTAGAGGTCTCCTCAAAATTTTAAGGCATTACAACTTATAACAAATGCATACTCACTGTTTACGTGTGATCGCGAATACGACTCTCTAGCAGTCCGATTTGCTCCTTCATAGACATATTTTAAAATATTATTTCCTCATCTCACTGGAAAAATTTAAGAATAATGACTAAGCATACTCTCCACAAAAATTGAGAGCGATCCAACAATTAATGAATGCGTATTTGTTGATTTCATGAAACTACGCACTAAAATTTTTCTGGGGCCGCAGGAGAGAGAGCTCGTGTGTGTATGACTTCTGTGCTCTCTTGTGTCATTTTTTGCTTTTTATTGTGTATTGCCAACCTCTAACTGTGAATCTTCTCTAACGGGTCTTGAGGATATCCCTATTTCCTGTGTTAGGTTACGTGATCTTTTTTACTAGGATATTAGAGTATACGCTCTTTCTTTTTTCCCTATAATCAAAATTTGACAATGTAAAGCTCAATTACCCCGAGTTTGCTTCAATAAATTAAAATTTCCTAATTTGAGATGCCACGTTTGCTAGGCACATGTATATTCGGCCACTTTAGAAGAACTTTGGGCTTGTCAAAATTTTGTGCTTCTGCAGGCTTAGTAGATAATTCAATTAAACTCAAAGTCTCATCACAGGTTATGGGGACTTATTACTATTAAATTAAAAATACTTCTAATATGCCAATGCAACTAAAAAACACTTTGTTTAGGGGTCAAGGTTGATTCCTAATTTTCTATGTAATAAATAACTGAATGAATTGCCAATATTTAATTGTCAACAGGTTACGGCTGCACTCTTAAATTTCCGTATTACCTATTTGCATGCCAATCTCATCCACAACCGATTATAGCTTCCAAGGCCACTAGGCCACTTAACCATCGCTTGGTATCCTTAGCTTCAATCGATATTCTAGTCCTCATGTCCTCCCCATGCTTCCAATACTTAGCCAAATTTTAGGATAGCTAAGTCTTGCAAGCTTTGTCGATGAACTTTGTCAAACACCTCTCAACTATTTGTCGATGTCGATTCCATATAGTCATCGATAATTCTTGTTCATTGATATTAATATTCATGTCATGTCGATCATTTTATGGCTTGAAGCATATTCATTGACCTATCTTTCTCAATCAATCGCACTTCAATGCTCATTGCTAGTTGTTTTGTATGGTTGTCAAGAGCCACACATTTTGATCATCGATAGATTGGTTTTGTAATTGTCAATAACCACATCATGTAATTATCGATGACTATGCTGGTCACATCAAGCAAAGTCGATCAACCTACTAAATCTACTGTTTGTCGATTTAAAAGAGTTTGGTCCCTTTTTTTTTTTTGGGGGGGTGTAAACAGTTGACGGTTCTTTACCCAATAAAGGAGAGAGTTTGAGCAACAAAGCTTTTCCGCCATATATAGGTAAGAAATGTCGTGTCGTTTTGTTCAATATTGGACAACACAGGACAGTGTGCCTTCAGCATGGTAGGAAATATACAAATAAAGCAATGTCCAATCCAAATATATTAGTTCCAAGAACAAAATGGACAACAATTGACTAAACTAATTATGCAGTACCTTTCGCGTATCTACTTTGACCATTAGAAAAATGAAAAGGTAACCATCCTTAAGTACTAAATATAGGATGTCCCAACTCTAATTATCCATAAAGCCAAGACTTTTTTGCCATCTTCAAAGGAAATAAAAATGGCGGTGGGCATGTTCAAGATTTGTTTGTGCCTAATACTGATATTGTTTTCGCTTCAAAGCTCCCTTGCACGAGCTCCCCACATCGTGAAGCAAGGGAAGACACTTAGGATGCTCGTGCGAGCATTACGTGAAGACTATGGAAAGGTAGATAACATGCAAGGAAGCCACTACGAGCTTATGAGGGCGAGTCCCAGAGGTCCCAATCCGCAACATCATTGAAGTAATAAGCAGTGGATCAATCGAACAAGACGAACACCCCCTTCTTCTATATGCGATAGCGTCCTGGGAAGCATGAGATCATGCTCTCGTTTCTTCATTGTCTCTCCGAATTCTACTGTCATTTTCTAATGTGATTCCATAGTAGGGTTTTCACGTTGAGTTGTCGATGGAGTTTGTGGGAATGGCGAGGAATAGTACTGCATGTGATGTGTTTATCATAAGCGGACTTACACTAGTAAAACATTAACTAGATGCTATTGACTAATCGTTGAGCTTTTGAATCTTGACAACTTGGAGAAGATCTAAGGTAGTGGAGCCAAAAGAGCTATGATGTCATCAAATATGAATGTGCACAAGTATTTTCGTTCTAGGTGTCATTGTCCGAAAATAAAACCAGGACCACATGATGTAAATTTGAAGTCCACGGAATGGCAACGTCGCCATGCTTTTTACACTGCGACGAGCCCTCACCAAACTGTGTATTGAGCAAATAAAAAATAAGCACAACCAACCCTTAGCATAGATTAGGGCCAAAAGAGAAAAATTTTAAAAAGAGATGACCGAATATGTTAAAGGTCCTTTTCACATAAATGTAAACGCGTTATCTTCTGCAATGATACTTTAGATGCGTTAATCTAGTCTATATGCTCGGTCAGAAAAGAGGATCACTATGAAGTATCATTGGTTGTGGATCTAGCATCCACTAGTGGAAGAAAAATTTGTTTGTCCGTACGTCATTTCGTATCACTCATACCACTTTCATAATGGCAAAATATTAAATCAAAAAGGGAGTTGGATGGACACCATTTTCATATTTCCACCAAGAAGTGACATTTGTGGATAAACGCAATCAAAATCCTAAAACATGCAAAGAAAAAGCAATTTAGTTTTAAAAAAATTAATTTACACAATTAAGTACTAAAAGTTGGCCGAAAAGTGCAATCAAGTATCTCTGTTATCACTGTCCAATTTGAGTGACAAAAAATATTGAATTGGCATTTGTCAACATTTTTCAGGATCACATAAATAGGGGTGAGCACCAGTTCCAAGTCAATTGGGAACGGCCCAAATCAGGCGATTTTCAGTTGCTCCCACATAAACTGGTCCACTTATCGATTCCACAAAATTGGAAACGGCAATAACCAGTTAAGTTCCCAGTGCGGAGCAAACCAATGGAAATGGCCTGGTCCTTTTTCTACTTTTCGAGTTTGCATTGTACTTCATTTTCTATGAATGACTTATGGCTCGGTGGCCTTTTACTGCTGCAAGTTGTTCAACTTCTGCAAAACTGGGAGGGGTACACCTATATTAGTTGATTCCCAAGTAACATGCAGAAGCACCGGCTACTTTTTTGTGCGCTTGAGTATTGTCTGGATTTCTTTTGTCAAAATAATGTGACTAGTTCATTCTTGATTCCAAATTTTTTAATCTTATGTTTTACCAGTAACTATCGAGTTTAGGTAGACATCATTTCATCCCTGTCAATGAGGATATTGATGCTTGCACCAATGATCACTATGAGTTCCCTATGCAACTAAATCTTGACAACGAAGATGGATGATACTTAAATTGTCAAAACAGTTCTTTTGAATAGAACGAATTCAAAAAAAAAAAAAAAAAAAAAAACCACTAGTCCTAGGTTAACCCTCAAAACTTGATCAAATCGGTCCAATCCTCTGGGGTCAATGGGGTTGATTCCTGATTCTACAAATTGCGAATTGATCATATGTTGTCCGATTCCTAATTTTAGAGTGGAACCAACCTATATTGGAATCGACCACTCAATATATAAACAATGATTTGATGTCAAGAGGTACCACATTAGCAAAAGTCCCAAAAAAAAAAAAAGAGAGAAAAAGAACTAGAACATTGCCCTCACTGCCCCAACCTTCATTGATAGACATTATCCCTAACATAGGCATCACAAGGATCGATGAGACAGCAACCCTCACTAGCCACAAGGACAAACAGCCCTTGCATGGTGGTGGCGCCACCACTTGTCACCACCGCACGAGGGCAAGTCAAGGCTCATGTCCAACCCTCACCACCTTGATGTGAGGGTCAACCAACCCTTGTGAGGTGGTGGCCAAACCACCACACAAGGGTTTGCAAATCCTCAAGTTATGATGTAAGTAATCACTTAAGTGCCTCTCGTAGTTAAATGTGAAAACTTCACTTAAGTGCCAAAACAACGTTGTTTAGCGTCATCTCGTGTAGTTTATGTGGGGCACGAGGTCATTCGCCTATCTATGTGAATAAATTTTTTATCAAAAAAAAAAAAAAAAAAACAAGCCACATCATTTAAAATTTTTGGCAGAAAAAACAACGTTAGTTATTTGGTGAGAAATTCTCGTTGTTGACACTTAAGTCTTCGTTTCTTCTCTAATATCGATACTATCTTTTGAAAATTTCAATGCTTATGTGTACTAAATTGTGGTATTTAAGGTGTTCTTATGATAATTCTATCGTTAAGCATGCTAATGGTACCATGGCCAATAAAGTGGCAATGGCGGCGTGGTTGGATCTGAGGTACCCACACCATCCCCATTTTTAATAGTGAATAAACGGAGTGCGATCGCTACAAAAGTAACTAGGCTATCATAATCAAATTTGTAGCTTTGGCCCACTTTCTTCGTCCCAATTGCCTATCCCGACCAAGTTTTATTATTGTGACACATTAGTTGCAATTGAAAATATTTTGACAAGATAGATGAATCATTTGCAACAACAGTATCGTCCAAACACCAGCCAGGTTTTGTCCTTGTCTTTCTCCCCTCCCCCACAATGGTTGGCATGGTTGATGAGTCAAGACCACTTGATTAGGGAAAAGGTGTGAACTTTATCAGATTACAGGATTTTTAGAGTACTTTGTACCTGAACCAAAGGTTTAAACCTCACTGATTCGCGAGACTTGTAAAGTATTTAGTAAGCCTACAAGATGGTCAAGACCTCTATGGTTGGGCCCTGAATTATGAAAAAATAAAATTGTTCACATAGGTTTAAGCTTTAACGACATATGGTTTTCTAACTCTGTATTGAAGTATTGATCATAAGCTTAAACCTTACATCTATTAGAGACTATATGTAGATAAAGCCTAGTCAAATCCAGCGTTCAAGTGATGACGGATTAGTACTGCAACATCTTCTTTTTTGCAAATTGAAACAAAAACCGACTAGCATAAAAGAAGGCATGTGAATTGAAGAACGTAGAGTCATGCATGCATGATATAAACTTGGGGCATGAAGGACTCTGAGGCTTGGTTCTGACGCCACTTTAACAAGACCAACCCAAATACACAAGTTATTTGGTGTAGAGAAACCACAAAAATAAAGCCTCATCAAATCCATCAGTGAAGCAATGTGAGATAGTAATTTAACTCAAGCATCTCAAGTATTATGTCAAATAATATGAGAGGGAGAGCTATAGATACATTGGATATACGGTGGGATTTGACTTTCTCTACTTTGATTCAGTGACAACTTTTACACTTTCAAAGAAAAGGGTATCCCCAAAAGGGACAATTTTAAATACGTTGGAAAAGGCAGCTAATATACATTATCTAACTTGGTTCGAAACTTTTAACCAGATATCTCGTTGGCCTGTTGAGTTGAGTGAACTGTGTCGTTTATTATCCGTTGACCGGCAACATCAAACACAAACTCTTTTGTCAGCATTAATCTTACATAATGACCAAACTTAAAGAAGCTTCGGGTAGCTCATTTCTGGTTTGGCGTAAGGAAAAAAGCCCAAAGTAACGGATAAAATAGATGAATGTGTCGGCATGTAATCAAAATACTACTGATTGAAAGATCTCTCCAAAACCATTGGGCTTCGACAGATGCCAAAAAGGGAGGCTCCTTTTGAGCAACTAGAAAGCACACGTAGTAATTGCACTAAGTGCATATGTTTTTGTCTTTTTGAAACCGAACTAAGCGCATATGTTGAGCCAAAAGAATATAGGCGTTACGCGTGTCAAGACCATATCTTTTTTTTTAAGTAAAACATAATTAAATTAGCTTGAGCGCCATTTAGGGAATTTGTGTTTGCTGCGTGCTTAGTTAAGCAAATCACAAAGCACGACCTCCAAAGTCAGGATAATAACTTTTATCATTTGAGATGATCAAATTGCCCTAGTATTTTCCCACACCTCTCTCTTGCTCTCACATCCCCTCCACCAAACCACTGCCGTCGCCCCACTTTTGTCGCGATATTTCACCATCTTTCGGATCTAGACTCATGACCTCAAAATTGTGTCACCTGATATATTGAGATGTGGTTAATACTCCCATTGATAGATAACCACAATTTTAAGCCTAAACAATTAATATAAGAGACATGATCATGCAAGTGTGCAACTAATAATTTAACTTAAGAGATAAATTAATTATTTGAGGAGACAAAAAAAAAAAAAACCTGCATGCACTGAGTAAATCTTCAAATAAATGTTCTGCAAGATGTTGACTAGAGACCAAGCAACCATTTAATGTATTCATGACTTAGATATGATTTCCAAATATGATTATGCAATGCCAATCAATTCTTTTTGGGTTTTTCTTGTTTAACATGAAATGATTTAATTTTAATATTATGTCTATGATCAATTAAAAAATAATCCTATTAATTAAACTAAGTGTGATTAATTATTTATGTGTTTTCTTTTTTAATAAATATAAAAACTAAATTCTACAACACCTATCGTGACCTAATTGACCTTTATTGAAAAGAATAGTGACCTATTGATGAAGTGCTAAGAATAGTGACCTATTGAGATATCTTTGAGGTTTCCTTTGAAAGTTAAATTAGGAAACTAAATAAAGTATATAATAACCTAATTTATATCAGGAAATGATTTATGTTACATCCTAATTTAAATTAGGTAATTTCCTAATCAGTACATGGGTTCCTAAGATAAGCAATTTTAATTTAGGAAACTTAATGGCATGTAATCTATCCTAAATGTTTTACTTTTTTTTGTATTTTTCATAATAAAAATATTATCTAAAATAATGACATGCAATATCTAAGCCCACGTGATTAAATATACACCACATCCAATATCGGATACAAGTTCAACTTAGAACAGATGCATATTCGCTGCTTACATGCAACCGCAAATTGGACTCTCTAGCAATCCGACCAATCTGATTTTCTCCTTCAAAGACATATTTTAAAATGCCTTTTCCATCATCTATACCAGATAACTCAAGAATAATGATTTAGCATACTCTCCACAAAATATGAGAGAGATCCAACGGTTGAAATGTTCGTTCGTCGATATCGTGAAACTACGCGTTGAAATTTTTCTGGGGAATTGCGGGAGAGAGAACTCATGTGTGTATGTTTTTTTGTGCTCTCTTGTGTGATTTTTCTTTTCTATTGTGTATTGTCAACCTCTGATTGTGAACCATCTCTAATGGGTTTATATAGGGTCAAGCTTAGGGTTGTCTTGCAAATACCGAGGATATCTTTATTTCCTATTTTAGGTTATGTGATCTTTCTTATTAGAGTATACACCCTTTCTTATTTCCCTATGATCAAAATTTGACAATATAAAGCTTAATTACCCCCAAATTTGCTTCAATAAATCAATATTTCCTAATTTGAGATATTTGGTTTGCCAGGCACATGTATGTTCAGATGCTTTAAAGGAACTTTGGGCTCGTCCCAATTTTGCACTTCTGGAGGCTTAGTAGATAATTCAATTATACTTAAAGCTTCACTACAATTTATAAGGACTTATTACCAACGCAAGGTAAAAATTTATTTCTTTTGGGGTCGCACTCAATCATTAATTTTCTATGCAATAAATAATAAATAAGTTACCAAAATTCAGATGTCAACATATTACAATTGCACTCCCGAGTTTCCATACCTCCTATTCGCACGCCAATCTCATCCACAAATAGTTATAGCATCCAAGGTCATAGGCCACTCAACTATTGCTTGGTACCTTTGCCTTCAGTTGGTATCCACCTCATGCTTGCAACACTTACCCAGATTTTAGGATAACGAATTCTTTGCAAGCTTCGTCGATGAACTTTATTGAACACCTTTGAGCTATTTGTTGATGTTGATTCCATATAGTTGTCGATGATTCTTCTTCATAGATTTCAATATTCATGTCATGTCAATCATCTAATGGCTTTAAGAACTTTCATTGACCAGTCTTTCTCAATCAATCGCACTCCAACACTCATCAATAATTGTATTGTATGGTTGTCGAGAGCCACACATTGTGGTCATTAATAGATTGGTTTTGTAATAGTTGATAACCATATCATGTAGCTATCATGCTGATCACAACAACCAAACTCAATTAACCAACTAAACCCACTGTTTATCAATTTGAATTTTTTTTTTGGCACATAAACCGATAGTCATTAATCGCAAACAGTCCTTTACCCCATAAAAGAGAGCGAGCAACAAAGCTTCCCGCCATAGGGAAAATTGTCCAAAAAGTCCTAAACCAATTGTATTTTTGTCAATTCAGTTCTAAACATTTTAATTTTGCCATTTTAGTCCTAAACATTTTCACTTTTTGTCAATTAAGTTCATTCGGCCAATTTTAGCTGGAAAATACTGACGTGGATGTTGGCGGTGCCATGTAGGACTGTCGGCACTGATGTGGATAATTTTTAATAATATCTTAATATTTTTTGAATTTTTATAATTTTTTCTATTTTTTCTGTTTTTTTCTTTCTTTTCTTTTTGGCTTTCTTCTTTGTCTTTTCCGGTGAGTCGGTCGGCCACGGGCGATAGCCGGCCACCCGCCATAGCCAGCCAACTAGCGTTGCCTACCACAGGTGAGGCCCCACCGGGCAAGGGCAAGCCCTAGCAAGGGGAGCCTTCGCCCAGGCACGACCCGAGAATGGTCACTTAAGCAAGGCCAACCTGCGCCCAAGCCAGGGCAGCTTCACCAGGCATCGGCCTAGCAACGACGACACCACATGAGGCCGCCTTGGCTTGGGCGAGGGCCGGCCTCACCACATCTAGCGAGGGGAGCCCTCACCCTCGCCCAAGCGAGTTTCGGCCTCCACCTAGACTGGATCTAGCGAGGCCGCCTTAGCTTGGGCATAGGTCGGCCTCACCTAGGCGACCCTTCCCAGGCCACACCTAGGCGAAGGCTCCCCTCACTGAGGCTCGCCCTCGCCCAACTTGGCCTCGCCTGTAGCAAGCGAGGCCAGTTGGCTAGCTATGACCAGTGGCCGGCCATCCCCTATGGATGGCCAACCACAAGAAAAGGCAAAGAAAAAAGCCAAAGAGAAAAAAAAAAAATAATAACAATAACAATAATAATAATAATAATTATTATTATTATTATAAATAATAATAATAATAATAATAATAATAATAATTCAAAAAATTAAAATATTATTAAAAATTGTCCACATCAACGCCGATGGTCCTACGTGGCACCATCGGTATCCACGTCAGCATTTTTCGGTCAAAATTGGCTAGTTCGACTCAATTTGTAAGAAATGAAAATATTTATGATTGAATTGGCAAAGTTAAAATATTTATGATTGAATTGGCAAAAGTGTAATAGGTTTAGGATTTCTTGAACAATTTTTCCTCCCGCCATATATAGGTAAGAAATCTCGTGCTGTTTTGCTCGATACTGCACAATACACGAATGTATCTTCAGCATGGTGGGAAATCTACAAACAAAGCAATGTCCAATCCAATGACGTTAGTTCCAAGAACAAAATGGACAACAAGTGACTGAAATGGTCATCCAGCACCTTTCGCGTGTCTACTTTGACCATTATAAAAATGAAAAGGCAATTTTCTTAAGCACTATATATAGGATGTCCCTACTCTGATTCTCCATCAACCCGAGACCTTTTCTGCTACCTTCGAAGGAAATAAAAATGGCGATGGGCGTGTTCAAAATTTATCTGTGCCTAATGCTGATATTGCTTCCGCTTCCAAGCTCCCGTGCACGAGTTTCCCATATCGTGAACAGAGGGAAGACAACTAGTATGGTGGTTCGAGCATTAGGTGAAGACTATGGAAAGGGAGATAACATGCAAGGAAGAAATTTTGAGCTTACGAGGGCGAGTCCCAGAGGTCCTGATCCACAACATCATTGAAGTAATGAGTAATGGATCGATCCAACAAGACAAATGCCACCTTCTTCTATATGCGAATGGCGTCCTAGGAAGCATGAGACAATGCTCTTGCTTTTTTATTGTCTTTCTGAGTTTTACTATGTCGTTTTCTAATGTGATATCATAGTTGGGTTTTGACGTTGAGTTGTTCATGATTTATGGCGCTGGTGGCCTTTTACTGCTGCAAGTTGTTCAACTTCTGCAAAACTGGGAGGGGTACACCTATATTAGTTGATTCCTACGTAACTTGCAGAAGCACTGGCTAGTTTTTTATGTGCTTGAGTGTTGTCCGGATTTCTTTTGGCAAATTAATATGACTCACTCTTGCTTATTTCCAATTTCTTAATTGCATGTCTTGCCAATACTTTTCAGTTTATGTAGAAATAGTTTTATCCTTGTCAACGAGGATCTTCAAGCCTGAACTTTTTAGATCAACGATCACTATGAGTTCCCTATGCAACTTGATTTGACCACGGGAATAGATGGTGTCTTTGTCAAAATAGTTCTCCAAATGGAAGAAACCCAACAACAACAAAAAAATGTCTGTCCAAGGACCAGGATCGATTCCCAATCCTACAAATTGGGAGCCAATCTTTTGTAGTCAGATTCCAAATTTCAGGGCGGAAACCAACCCACCTCAAAATTGGTCACCTCACGACCGCCACTTCATTCCCATTAATCTATTGGTGCTATTTGTTCCCTTCTTTATCTTTCTATTTTTGGTTATTTCCCTCCATATGGACGTTGTCAATCAACAACACATCTATTCAAAATATTTTTAAAAACTTATGGTAATCTTTTCAATCACTCAAATTGAACATTTTGTTACATAACTATTTGATTGTATATTTTGGATAGGTTTGGAAACTAAATTGAAAATATTTAGAACTTGATTGTATTTTTGTTTTGAGTTTTAGGAATTTGACTTTAATCCATCCCTTATTTTATTCCGATAGCGAAATTTGAAAAGGTACATATGCATAGGGTGTATATGATTTGCTCCACAGTTCAGCATGCTTACCAGGGCCAATCAAGTGACAGACATGAGTTGGCGGCGTGGTTGGATCTGACCAACACGCACCACCCCCTATATTTAATATTGAGTACCACCCCCTATATTTAATAGTGAGTAAAAAGATTGCAATCATTACAATAATAAATAAATAAACAAAAACTAGGCTACGAGGATGAAATTTTGCAGAATTGGCCCACTTTCTTCGTCCTAATTGCCTATTGCGACGAAGTTTTATCATTATGATACATTCGCCACAATGAAAAATATCTTAGCAGGATTGATGAACCAACTACAACAACAATGTCATCCAAACAACTGCCAAATTTTGTCCTTGTCCATCTCCTCTCCATGGTTGGCATGGTTGATGGGTCAAGACCACTAGAATAGGTCAAAGGACTGAACTTAATCAGATTACATGATTTTTAGAATGCTTTGTGTCTAAATCAAAGGTTTAAACCAAACTAATTCACGAGACTTGTAAAGTATTCAAGCAAGCCTCCAAGATAGTTGAGACCTCTATGATTTTTATTTTTATTTTTTGATACCGAGGAACCACCGGAGCCCCCTTACGGGGTCACACAACCTATTGGTGCCCAGTGACACTATCAGGTCTCGCCGCAAGCCACTATTTTACACATAAACCTTGGGGGTAGCTAGCACAGAACCCCACCGCCATGACTCCCCGCTTAAAACTTGTTAGTAATGCAGAGATTCGAACTCGTTCCCTCGGTGATGAGGTAGTAAAGCCCAACCAACTGCACTGCCTCTATGATTGCACCCTGGATTATGAAAAAAAAAATTCTATTTGCATAGGTTTAAGTTTTAATGACATGGTTTTCTAACATTGTATTAAAGTATTGATAATGAGCTAAAATCCTTGCATCTGTTAGACACTATATGTAATGACCTGATCTGACGAGGGCGAGAGTGATTGTCATGGCTAGAAAGGGCCTAGGCAAGGTGTTGCTCCAACTCTAAGATGGCATGAGGTAGGAATGAACCAAATCTCATGTCACATAACCCTGGTGAGGTGAGTGCTATATAAAGAGTAGTATACCAATTTTAACTACCAACAAGGTCTTTTTTATGAGCGTAACCCAGAAAAACAAAACCATGCAATTTTTGGTCCAAAGCATACAATATCATTGACAAGTGGGGCCAGAGGTCAGCCCTTACAATGGTATTGGAGCCAATAACCCAGTTGGAAATGTGAGGTTCAAGGATGAACCACATGGAAGCTAGTGCGCCTTTAAGTACTCGGTTTGATAAGGGCAGGAGTGATCGTCAGGGCTAGAGAGGACCTGGACAAGGCACGACTCCAACTCTAGGATGGTGTAGGAGCAAGAATGAATTGAATCCCACATTATCTAGAGATGGTAAGATGATGTGTTACATAGGAGTAGCATTGGTCTTAACACTATCCTTTTATAGGCGAAACCCAAAAGAACAAAAACATACGGGCTCCAACCCAAAGCAAATAATATCGTTGGCAAGTGGGGTTAGAGGTCAGCCCTTACAATGGTATCAAAGCCAATAACCCAGCCAAAAATGTGAGGTCCGGGGACGAACCACACGGAAGCTAATGAGCCTGTAATAACCCGGTTCGATGAGAGCAAGAGTGATCGCTAGGGCTAAAGAGGGCCTGGACAATGTGTAGTCCCTACTCTAGGATGGAATGAACCAAATTTCACATCATTTAGGTATAGTGAGATGATGTGCTATATAAAGAGTAGCACCAATCTTAACTACCAATAAAGCCTTTATTGAGTGAAAACCAAAAGAAAAAAACCATACAAGTTTCAGCTCAAAGCAGACAATATCATTGATAAGTGGGGCCAGAGATTGACCCTTACACTATATGTAAACAAAGCCTAGTCAAATCCGGTGTTCAAGTGATGACAGATTAGTATTGCAACATCTCCTTCTTTGGAAATTGAGACCGAAACCGACTACCGTGGAAGAAAGCATGTGAATCGGAGAACATCGAGCACCGCATGCATAATATAAACTTGGGGCATGAAGGACTCCAAGGCTTGGTTCTAATACAAAGTTAATAAGTCCAACCCAAATACATAAATTATTAAGTGGAAAGAAACCACAAGAATAAAGCCTAATCAAATCCATTGGTCAAGCAATGTCAGATAATATTTCAGCATTTAAGTTAATCATTTCTAGTATTTTATCAAATTATATGTGAGGGAGAGCGTTACATAGATGCATTGGATATACAGTGGGATCTGCTTCTTCTCTACTTAGATTCAATGATGACTGTTACACTCTCAAAGAAAACGCTATCCCCGACAAGGACAACACTGAATACGTCGGAAAAGCAATATCTTTTTTGTTAGCAATTATCTTCCATGATGACCAAACTGAGGAAGCTTCGGGTGGCTCATTTCTGGTTTGACGCAGGAAAAAGCGGAAAGTGACGGATAAAAGAGATGAATGTGTCGGCATGAAATCAAAATACTGCCGACCAACTGAACATTTATAAGCCAAATGGAAAGCTCTTTCCAAGAGCATTGGGCTTCGACAGATCAGGCAGAATGGAGGTACTGTTGAGCAACCAGACGGCGCACGTAGTAATTGCACTAAGTGCATGTGTTGAGCCGAAAGAATGTAGCCGTCACCCGTGTCAAGACAATACATTTTTTTCAAAGTAAACAAAATTAAATTAGCTTGATTGTCATTTGGAAATTATTGTTCGCTGCGTGCTTAGTTAAATAAATCATAACGCACGACCTACAAAAGCGTTAAAGGAGACTTTTTTTTTTTTTTTGGTAAAGCGTTAAAGGAGACTTTAGCATCCTCTAAAGTCAATATAAAAGGTTTTTCCATTTGATATTATCAAATTGCGCCGATTTCTTCATTGAACTTAACCAAAAAAGCTCCGACCCAAGCCCTAGTATTTCCTCACCTCTCTCTCTGACCACCCCTCCGCCACACCACTACCGTCACACCACTTGTCTTGTGGTATCTTGCCATCTTTCGGATCTTGACTCGTGATTAAACCCATTAAACGGATGACTAAGGTCAGATTTGGGTTTGGCTTGACCCAAATCCAACCCATTTTAACCTGTTTCGATCCATGTTCGTACAATACAAACATAGCTACTCATATCCGATTCGACTTAAACAATACTCATACGCATACCTGATCCGATCCATATTAGTAATCCGATTCATATTGGTAAAACACTTCTATATTTAGTTCAATCTTGGAATACTCATATCTAAATTGAGATGAGAGCATAAAATGAGCGAGCATAAGATCGAATGAAAATAAGAGTCATAAAGAAGAACTGGTTCTTAGTAAGTTGTGAACCCACCTAACATATATTTTATTTTGGGTTTCACTATTCTAAACCCATTCATGACTTTAGATATTGCCTCGTCTGATGGTGGCAAGAGTAGGGCTCACAGCCTGATATCTAATCTGTGTTCTCTGTTTGTTTGTTTTCTGGGCAAACTTTGATCATGGGTCAGAAAAGAGAGGGGGGCAAAAAGGGAAAAGAGGGAAGGGAAAAAGGAAAGAAAGATAGGGAATGAATTTAAGCCGTCTAACCAGCCTAATGATGAGGTGTCAATCTCTCAACTAGTAACATTCAAATGCAAAACTTTTTCCTAATTTTACAGGATCCCAATCCGTAAATCGAAGATGTGGGGACGTCAAAACTCCGCATGCACATGTTGTGATGTGTCAGCCAAAAAGAAATTTGCTAGGGGTTATTCTATTTTGTCAGCCAAATGAAAATGATTATAAATGGACGGAACTACCATGGTAGTATCCCACTCCCATCCACATTATCGATTATACTAATCATCATTTCATACTAGGTGCATGTTCACATAGTATTGGGAAAAGTTATCAAGAAAGCCTTAAACCTATTACATTTGTACCAATTCAATATTATACCTTTTAATTTAGTCAATTAAGTCTTAAATCTTTTAACAATTTACTAATATAATCCATACAGTCAATTTCGACCAGAAATAGCTGATATGAACGTTGACTGTCCTACATGACACAATTAACATTGACATAAATAATTTCTAAAAAAAAATTAATTTTTTTGAATTTTTTATTATTTGCATTTTCTTTCTTTCTTTCTTTCTTTTCCTTTCCCTTCTCTTTTTGTCAAGCAAGGGAAGCTACCGGTGTGGGCCCCTTGCTAGATGTAGCAAGGGCAAGGCCCAGTGAGGCCACCTTAGCTTGCTTGTTGGGCCTCGCTTGGGGGAGGCGAGCACTAGTGAGGGCCCCCTCACTAGATCTGGCCACCCTCATCAAGCCTTCCTAGCCATCATTGCCGTTTGCAAAAAGAAAAGGGAACAACAAAGGAAAACAAAATGTAAAAAGTATTAACGCTAGTGCTAGTTATCTTATGTAGATCGTGCCATGTAAGATAACTAGAATTTATGTTAGCGATTTTTTGTCAAAATTGATTGAATAAACTGCAAACACGCATGACAAAATTCATATTTCTCTATTTTTATTTTTTTTTGTTTTTCTATTCCCCATAACTGGTTTAGAATAGAAATCCATATGGTAAGGAATTGCATTTTTCTATCTATGGAACGAAATTTTATTCCAAAAATAAATTTGGAGCAAAAATGAAACTAAAACTTTTAGCTTTTTTTTTCTAGAATAAAAGTGAGAAATGAAAACTTTTCTTATCGTTCACTCTCGTTATCGCCTACAACCCACCTACCACCCGTGGGATGCCGGACACCTATTGCCAACTCGCCACCAACTACCATCACCCCCCTTACAAATAGAAATTTAATTTTGTCATCAAACAAATTTATATTTCAAAAACATGAATTTTAAGTTGTTATCATATGTGTTTCTTTCCTCGGAAACTCATATAGGGAATAGAAATTGATAAATCAATAAAAATCATGCTCTGGCCAAAAATTGACAAATTATCTAAAGGTCTATGGCTCAATTAGTCTAATTGAAAGGTTTAGTACTGAATTGACATAAGTACAATAGGTTTAGGACTTTCTTTGTAAATCAAAGATGCAGGGGGCAAAACTACCATGATATTGTCCCACTCGCATCCACATTATCTACTATACAAATCATCATTTCACAATAGATGCATCTTCACATGGTATTATGTTATCTCAATGTTATATTATTGACAGAATCAATATTACTATACATCCGATGACAAGAATTTGGTCATCGATACAAGTGGCAATATATCGCTTCATTCTCTAAAAAGATCAGTAAATGCAAGACAGTTAAGTTTCATTGAAGAATACGGAAATAAAGCGCTTCTGGATGATTAAACGAGATCGCTGGACCCTAGATGATGGGAAAAAAAATTTCACATACATCAGGTGTATGCTCATTGTCCTCTTCCATGTTTTGTAGACTTCACTAATATGAAATTCATCCTGTCTACAAGTTGTGAACAACAATTGTCATTGCGTCAAGCTTCACGCGATCTAGCATTCTTCAAATTATTCTCGCTCGGCTGAAAGTAAAAGCTACGCAGAGAAACTTCTATGATTCTTTCAATTGAATGAAGGTGTTGGCGAGGATACGTTGGCTAAAGAGTGAGGAGCACTTTGCTATAAAAAAAAAAAAAAAAAAAAAAGTGAGGAGCACCACCCGAGTCTGACTTTTGAACCTACAGCTTTCCATAGGCTATGTAATCAGGTCGAGTCATTAATTACGTCTAATAGAGAAAGAAAACAATGAAAAGGGGGAGAAAGCAAAGCTTTAACAGAAAAAGAGATCATGGAGGATATCCCTTAGACTTCACACAAACTTAGGTCTATTGGTTTCCCATAGGGCTATGTAATATCTGAACTATTGTGAGATAGAAGAATTGTCACAAACTTTGAGATCACTCAATTGCTTTGAAGGGTCAGGCTGGGTTGACAAGTAAAGTCTTTTCTAGATCTTGGTCAATAGGACTAGATCAATCACAATCAATAATCATGTGAAAATCATTGAATTTGACCTTATTTAAAAAAGAAATCAAAAAAAAAAATCAAAAGTTTTGATTGGACTCAAACGATCGATTCGAACTTAGACAAAAAATTTATCACGCCCCGATTCTCGAGCACACACCCATGCCTCACCTTGGTCGATTAAATAGCGACGTTCCATGACGCATCGCCGACCCATTCATTTTAATACATATGCGGAAGCATATAAAATCCCCAAACAATAAAGCAATGGGATAGGAAAGTAAGATTTCAAATTCCAAACTTTCAAAAACAATTACACTTATATACATTGCAAACCAGTGCACGTATATATGAGACGGACTACTAAGTCAGATTCAACTTAAACAAGTTCAGGAACAAGGTCTACAAGCGGGGGTGGGGGTTCCACAAACTACGGGTCCTCGTCCTCCTCCTCATCATCCTCCACACTCCAACCGGAGCCTTCAGCAGATTGCACCAAACTTCCAACATCTTCAAAATCCAAGTCTGCTGCATCTAGGGACCTGAAATGTTGTCCTACAACCGGGATGAAACTACGTCTCAGCAAGTTTTACCCCCTAAAACCCGATTAGGAAGCCAATACACTCTAGGACTACCTAAGCACAACACGGATTATGAGACATACCTTGACCTCAGTTCCTTCCTACGAATCAATATATATATATATATATATATATATATATATATATATATAAATATATCAAATATACACGATCACATCACATCACATCAATCAGATCGAATCATCAATCAATTGACTTAGTCGATTACATGTCATCTCGACCATTTCTTGGTCCGCTCATCTCATACTATCTATAAGTCCGTTCATATCAGGATTGTTCACTACTAAGCTGATAAATAGATAGTATAACTCATTTCTGAGATGATCGGGTATACTGCTCTCTACTAAGTTGCCATATCGCCCTTGTTCCAATAGTGCTCAATCTAAGCTAATAAGGTATAATGCTTTCTACTAAGCTGCCATATTAGAGCCTGTAAGTTGATATAATATACCGGTATAGTGCTCTCTATCTAAGTTGACATAGCGCCCGTATGCTGATATAATATAACATCCCAATCATACAATCGATTCCATATTTTTATCATTCCTAATAAAAATAGTCGTGTGTGGGTACACGATTAGTTTTAACTAAAATATCATAATTTCACTTTTTGAACAACCCACCAATTTCAACAGCCCATTACATATTTTTGGCGCTGTAAACCGACGCTCGGTAATTTTCCCATTAATTACCAAAATTAATTAATTTAGTAATAAAATCATAAAATCATAATCAATTCAAGTCAATACAAATCAACGGTCAAATAAATAAATGGACTGCACCACAATAATTAGCATAAAATTTCGGTCGTCCGCTATTCTAGCCTAATTTTTAGAAAATAATGAATAAATTAATTAGTTACGAAAAATATTAAATAAATACAATAAATCCAATTTAGGCCCGTAATGCTTGATTGGAAGCCGAAACGAACCCGAAAAAATTCCAAGATTCGTTCAATAAATACTAAAACCTATTTCATTGCTAATTACACTAACCATTTGTCTAACATGCATCAATAAGTCTCTAATTTAATTACTCTAATCTAATCTATCCACATAATTATACTTAATTAAATATAATCAACCCCTAAGCATCATTAGCCTACTAAGTGAGGATTAGTGAGCAAAACTCACTTGTTAAAAGCGAAGACCGATTCTCCCGCAACAACGGCGCGACAATGGCCGAACTCCGAATTTTCGACGGCATCGACGGCACATGGACCGGGCCCAAAAGCCTTGCAAGCCCACAGCAAAATGCTGGGCTTGGTCTGGACTTGGGCTGAGATGGGCTGACTTCAAGTGGGCCTCAAGGTGGGTTAAACTGTGGGCTTCAAAACTAGGCTGATTCCGGCCGAGTTGCTGAAGATGGGCTCGTCAAATTCGTGTGGGCTGAAGAAGACAATTTTGTGGGCTGCTGAACGGGGCCCAAAACGCTGGATGGAGCTGCTGGGCCGTGAAAGCTGTTGCAGGAATTTTCGGTGGAATCGTGGACTGCATCAGTGGGACGTGAAGCTCGCTGGGTTGCCGTTGCTTCGGTTGACGGTGATGCTGCTTCGCTTGGGTTTCGCTGGCGTGCAGCTGGCTTCGGACGTGTGGAGATTGCGGTCAAATTTGGTGAAGAGTTTCACCTGTGTGTTGACCGAACGTGGCAGTGAAATGGAGTGGAAATGGGGTGATGGGCTACGGATGATGATGCTAGAGGAGTCAACAATGGAGACTTCTTGGGGGAGGTGTGTTGACTTGGACGGGTGACGCACGAAGAAGTCGAGGGAAACAAGGGCTGGCAGAGGAGCAGGCTGACGGTGGAGAAGACAAACGTGAGTGGAGGTGCAGGCGTTGATTCAAAGGGGGAGGCAGCAGTCTTCGGTGGAAATAACGAAGAAGGGAAGATGAACGAAGCTAAACAGAGGGAAAGGAAATATGGAAAAGGAGTTGCGGAGGGGGAGGTCGGCGAGCGAAGCTTGCCCAAGAAGGCTGGATGAGAGAGAGAGATGGGCAAAAAGTCCACAAGCTTATCCTTAAACATAAATGCATGGTCTCCCCTAAAGCTGACATGTATATCACAATGCCCCCTAATACTTTCTTGCCCAAAATTCCACTAATTAAACCAAATTTTGATTCATAAATTGCACCCCTTCCATGGTTCCAAATTTCATCCATTTGAGCTTCAACTTCTCCAACAATTTCCCAAATTGACGTCTAATTTTGACGAAGAAATATCCCAAGCAATTTTTTATAAATCCCGACACTCAAAAACTCGGCTTGAAAGTCCAAATTTCCCTTAATTTGGCCCATCCGAATTTCCGTTAATTTTCCACGACGTCCGAAACGATTTTTGATAAAAATCTCATAATATCCTAAAATTATTTGGAGGATGAGTTGATGTTCCTAAAATAGATAGTGACACGACAAAACTTTCAATTTCTGAAATTGGGTTTAAATTCGCGGTTAATTTCAATATGGCGCGATTTTAGCGTGACCTGGTTTACCGGGTAGCTTTTAAGAATTTTTGGTGCAATTGACCCGTGATCAATTTATCTCAAGTCACATTATACATTTTTGACTCATTAGCGATTCTCGGTTGTTGTGAAAATCTTAAGGTTTCAAATACGGGCACCAGGTACTAAAACGATAGAAAAATCAGTCTAATGCCAATCGACGAGTATTTTGCAATCAGATGGAATCACCTACACTCTGATCACATATTTCAATCAAGTCAACTTATCTCCGGTCTCTGATCGATTTCGACAATGCCGTAATGACCCTTGTAGACCAATACGGTCAAGCAATCAATTCCTGGTCGAATTCTCAAGTTAATTGCATTTAGATTCCTTAATTGCTTCCTCAGATAGTCCAATTATATGGTAAGGGATCAGTTCAGAGAATAACATTATTGACACATCGACAAAAGGTCCGATTTATTTAATCGAAAACAAATTCTAAAAATTCAGGCTATCACAAATTTCGAGATTGGGACCAATGAAATCTAACTTTATGTAATAATGGAGAATTCTATACATTTTGATAATTACTCTACGACGATAATTACTCTAAGACCATTAAGGTTTGTGTGGTTCCTATAATAACAAAGCCTAAATGGTAAATATTATTTTATTGTGATCTCACTCTTCCCTTCTATATACAATATACATATGTGTTTAGTGTTCATAGTGATCAAATCCTGGATCTAGTACTCACCAGCCCCAGCCCCAACCCCAGCCTCAGCCCCCAATCCTTTACCAATAGGGCCGCATGCCTTTTGGCGATTTACGCATTTGACTAGGCATTTTTTCTGCTTGCAGGCAGTTACTTCCACCAAAACCATTCTTGCATCATTGTATCTCCCTTATAGCCATCGGCCACTCAGCTTCTATCACTTTCTTTTTAAGCATAACCATCGAATTACACTTACACGCGTGTCACTTGGGTTGTGAATCTAGTGCAATGTAAAAATAAATTCTTATTGTAGAATGCATGCTTTTATTATTCCCCTCGTTCTTTTTCCATCTCTATAAAATGAATTCCAATTGCACAATATCCTTATAGTCTTATTAGAGATAATTAGGATATCTTCCTTAATTCTCCAATTTTTTTTTAATTGTGCCTATATCTTCCTTGATTGTGCATAACCCAATTGACCATAATTGATATCATGATTGTCTTGTTAGCTTAAATAGTCATATGATAAAGCTTACGTGCTCTCCACTTTAACACATAAATCATTAAAAAAAAAGGTTACACAATTTTATTTTCTGTATTATTTCTTATCTAATCTGATTAAGGAAAAAGCATCTAGCACTGCCGCCTCCTTTGCATGATTTGCTAGGAGTTAATTTTATCGATCACGATATCTATCTATACTACCAATAAAGAAAAAGATTTTAGAAGTTGTCACGTGCGAAACATGACTCCTTTATCCTCTTTGAAACTTCTTTAACTACTTCTGTCTTTTTAACCTCCACATTTATTTTGTGTTTTATTCTTTTATTTTGTCGAAAAGATTTATCAAATATTCAGTTATTTACACATCACAGGAGGACTAGAGCTACCCTCATCAATACTAGCTTGCTATTGGGCTTTTGAGCTTGGGCCGCCCATAATAGGCTTGGCCCAAGCCCAATCCACGATTTGAAGAAGGAACATTTTTTGCCGAATAGAAGGTCAACTTCTCCGTGTGAAAGTGTGCAAGTAAACAAGCATGTGGGGGAGCGTTTGGGTGCATGGGGTGATTAAAAAGAGAGACAAATATTCTCAGAATTGATGACAGATCAAGGAATAGATATTTGTCTGTGGAAGTACAAGTCTAGTCCGAGTGCATGATTCAATTTCTAAACCCTTCACACATGGATCATGTGAAACAATCTCGGTTCTCAGGGCTTGTGATGTAATTATGTAAAATCCAATGTTGATGTCAAAGCACGTCAATTGTTTCCCATGCTCTATCTGAATCCAATAAATGTCATGTTGAAGTGTTCATTTTGTGCACTCCATGTTTGACCCCATAGAAAATCAAAAACGGCATGCTCCACAAAATTTCTTTGCGCTAGCACGATTTACGTATCTAATGCAGCTAATATGTCCTCTATCTATTATGAAAAGTTTGACTTATCAAGAAACCGCTTAAACGACTTTAATTGGTTTATGAGTACTCCAACCGGGCAAAGGCAAAGATTCGAGCCTTGAGCCCCAACATACGCCAAAGGAGAGAAAATGAATTGGCAAAGAAGAACACATTATCCCAATACATTTCCCCGTTAGCTAAATTGGGCGACACTAACAAGAAGGATTCGATAGCACAAATTTAACAAATTTCAAAACTCGATTGTAATTTCACAACCACTACACACCTATATCCATATAATTTAATGCTAGCGTTGCGTGTTGGAGTTCTTTGTGGGCCAAAAAAAAAAAGCAAAGGAACCCTTTCACATGGCACACGCATATAATGTCAGAGAGATTGAGATGTGAAGCCCACGAGGAAAGTTCTTTCGTGCCGATCGGGTCAATGCATGATCGGGCGGATGACGCCAGGACTCGCTCGGTAGCCGGTCTCGTTCGTCCTTATCATCCCAACCAATCATCGACACCTTGCCTTTCACTGGACGGCTGAGTTTTCAACGCTTTCTTTTCCCTGTCCTCACTCGCTTTTGCCCCCTTTCGTCCTCTCCGTCAAACCCAGCGATACCCATAAACGAAGACGAGCGAGAAAGCCTTCCAAAGTGTTTCTCCGAGCACCCACAGAGGAAATCTCTCCTACCCGGCAGACGAATTTCCCGAGCGGAAGGCAAAAGAAGGCCCCCGGCCACCATGTGCTGCTGCTGCTGCGACGACGAGAGCTGCGAATGCCGGCCCCTCGGGTTCCTCCTGGGCCTCCCCTTCGCGTTCCTCGCGCTCATCCTGTCCCTAGTCGGCATCGTTATTTGGATCATCGGGTAAGTATGCATTGCAACTGTTTGTCGAAAGTCCTCTTTGGCAAAAGGGCTTTTTGTATGTGCGCGCGCGCGAGAGAGAGAGAGAGAGAGAGCCGACCCGTTAGCGCTGTTCAGTGGATGGAAATCAAGAAAAGATTTCCCGACGACAGTACAGCGAATTGGGGCTGAATTCACATGTTTGATCGCATGAATTTGAGTTTAATCACATGATTGCATTCGCATTAATTGGGAATTTGGAGCTGTTAGTTTCTGAGTTGGTTGTTTTTCTTGGCGAAATCTGCAGGCTGCCCTTGTCGTGCATATGCCCGTGTTGCTTCTGCATCACGGTGCTGGTCGAGTTCGCTCTGGGGCTGATCAAGGCTCCTATTCGGGTCATGAAGTGGTTCACCTCCCAGATCCCTTGTTGATACATAATATATATGATCTTGAGCCATGTCACTGTCGTTGTCGTACATTCGAGTTCTCTGCTTGAGAAGACTGATAGTTAATTGATTCATTCGTGCGAATTTTCAGTTCATACATCACTTTGCCACACTTATGTTTTGTTTGCTAGATCTTTTCTTTTTCCTCGTTTGTAGATCATTTTCTGTATGATGATCTTATCAGTTGCAGTAATCCTTTGGAGGGTTCCTTTTTTTCTTCAAGAGGCTGTGTTTTCTCGATCACATGTTGGGAGGAAATTCTACTCAATCAATCAGTCAAGGTCATTATCGTAAAACCCACGTCATGAAACTAGAAATCGGGGTGATAGACGAGTTCCTTGGTCTATCGGACCAAAAACAAAGATTCTTATCACTTATGATCAGTGTTCGCAAGAGCTAGACCGGTCCATGTCTTATCTTAATGTCAATCTTGTCGAAAAGATCTTTCGGGACTCGCTTTAGCTTACCCGATTGTGGTCACATTTTGTCTCTGCCGCCGTACACCCCTACTAGCATCGTTGCTAGCGGTGGCTCTCACATCAAAAAAGGGAAGAGCGACTCGATCGACAACGAAACCGCGCCATCAATAGATCGGAAGTCGATGATTAGTGACACTTGCATGAATGGCTAGCTTCGTTTTTTCGAAATAAACTTTCTCCAATCATCATATAAAAATGCGCCCATGTGAAATCTAAACCACCCACCATCATTTCATTGCATATAATAGACGGCCGCTGCACGTGGCAATCTCTTAAGACAGCGGAGAAATCAGCCTGGTCAATCTCACGGGCGTGCCAATCGGGGCCGGCCCGCTGCACGCGGCGATCTCAGCTTGGGTCAACGGCGCCGCTGGGGCCCACAGTGAGTATCCGGCCGGGGACATGCGTAGTGGGCGTGCCTGGTTCTGATAATGATGGCGAGAATCGGGTCTTGCATCACCCCGACCCGGTTGCCCGAAAACAAGTATTATGAAGAAAAAGAACGAGATTCCTTTTTTGTTAAATTTACACGAAGATAACAAGTCCCAAATCCTGACCTCATGCTATATCTCTCTCTCTCTCTACCGGCGGCAGGCCTCGGCCACTGCCTGCCAAATCCTCGGTCGACATCTCTTCCATGCCGCCTCGTCTCGCCGGTCGCTCATGAGCTGTCAATCGATGAAGCCGTGATCAAGCTGCCACCATTGGGCCTTCTATCCAGGAAGACACGTTTGCTCGCGCAGGGCGTGACCTCACGACAACCGTGAATGATGCCCCAGTCTAGGGCGATCCCGGGACATGGGGTCACTCGAGGCCGACAATGCCAGATCTGGACTTGTGACCTCGGACCCGACAGAGCAAGTCTAGACGTGACTCGAGACTAGGCGGATACAGATGCGGAGGAGGATTTTCAATGGGGACTTGTTGGTATTTTATTCTTTACAAATTTATTCACACGCAATAAGCGTGCTCTTTTCCTGTTTTATACTTGCGAAATTATAGACTCGTTGCTTGTAAGCAAAAACTTTGAGATCTAAAAGATTTTAAAAGCACCGAATATAGTGAAATATTTGGGTTGCAAATAAATTAAAAGAGAATGTTGACACAATATAAATTAATTACACAAAAATGTGGAAAGAGCAAAGTATTTCGAGTTTTAAATTTTTTGGTAAGGCGGTTTACGAAAAAAATTACAACTACAAAACTCCATTCATTTCGCAGAAAATATTTTCAGAAAAATGTTTTTAGATTTTCTTGTGTTTGTTGCATGGGAAATGAATTAATTGGGGAAAACATTTTTCATCAATGAATAAAATTCTTCTAAAATAGGAGAAAATATTTTTCACTTTTCAAGTAGGAAAAATATTTTCCTCACTCACTCTCAATTATCTCACATCCCTACTAGCCCCTCTTCTTTCTTTCTTTTTCTTTTTTTCTTTTTCAACAAATTTTAAATTTTAATTCCTTTTCTTTCACTTTTTCTCTTTTTCTTTTATTTCTTTATTTCTTTCTCTCTTTTTCCTTCTATCTTGACCGATTGCAAACCACAACAACAGTTGGCGACCAACTACATGCAAGCTTTGAGCTTATCAACCTCAAGCGAGCTCAAGCCTCTAACTTGTTGCTTTCTTGTGCTCACTGATCAAGTGAGCCTCATACTAGCCTAATTGACAAGTGCAAGCTTCTGCCTTGCTAATCTAGTGAGGCTTAAGGCCTCGAGCTCACCGCTCGCCAAACGCTTGCCCAATTGACAAGTGTGAGCTACAAGCTTAAGCTCGCCTTTGGGTGGTCGTGAGCTGTTGCCGTGGCTAATGACCAACCAAACAAGAAGGAGGAAAATATAAGATAAATGGAAAAAAAGAAAGGAAAAAAAGTAGACAGAAAAATAAAAATAATTATTACAGGGAGTGCATGGAGGAAAATCATATTAAATTGTCCATACCAAACGATGGAAAATATATTTCGGTTTACTTTCAAATTTCAGTTAAGCACCTGAAAATATTATAATTTCCAAAAACAATATTTTTCTACAAAACGAACGGAGCCTAATTGTGAAATCTATGAGAAAGAAAATAGAAGAATCTATTACATGATTGTCTATTAATAGGATATTTATAAAATAACTAATTGAGGAGATTTTCACCAAAAAAAAAAAAAAAAAGAAAAGAAAAGAGGAGTTATCACCCCTTAAAAGTAGGAGGTATTCTTTAATTTTGTATAACATATGTAAAATAGAATGGATATGAACTAGAAGCCCAAGCGCAGCCAAGGAATATATCCTGACCTCGATGGACTCAAGCCTAGGAGCTGACTAGGGGTGAGCATGGTCCAAGTTGGGTCGGTCCGACCCTTAACCCTATGACAAACCCGCACAATACTGGTTTTCAATTTTTTGGACCGAGGATCGACTCTATTGAGCTTGGAATTGGGGATCAGACCGATCCAATGGGTTCGGTTCGGTTCCAAGGTTAACCCGGGACCAATCGATAATTTTTTATTTTATTTTTTATACTCTTTAAAAAAGTGATTGAGGACTGAACTAACCCAATGGATTCAGTTCGGTTTCATGGTCAACCCAAGATCAACCAATAATTTTTTATTTCATTTTTTATACTCTTTAAAAAAGTGATTGAGGACCGAACTGACTCAATAGGTTCGATTTGGTTTTAGGGTCAACCCAGGACCAACTAATAATTTTTTATTTCATTTTTTGTACTCCTTAAAAGGGCAACCGAGGACCATACCGACCCAATGGGTTCGACGTGAGCTAGGTCAGCTAAGAAAGGCAATTGGTGAGGATCAAGTGGGATGAGCATCAAATAGAATGAGCATCGAATGTCGAGCGGGAAGCAACAAGCCAAGCGAGCATTGAGCGACGAGTAGCACGACTGACCCAAAGCGAGCGAGGCGAGGGTCAAGTGGTGAGCAGAGAAGTTATTTCTTTCAATTTTGGCAAATTGAAGACTAAGAGGACAAATAAGACATAAGAGAACGAATACTAGAGGATGATGCCACAATGAGCTATTTATACCTTTTTGGACACCGTGAAAACTTCTCACAAAAACATTTATTCCTTCATAAATTATGACTATTAACAATGTAAAAGACATTAAAAATCTAAGTTATTAAATAATAATATAAAATTACTTAAACTCCTCACTAAATAATTATTTAATATTGTTGATACCGTTTATTTTAAATTTTTCTTTATATAAAAAATTATAAATAATATTATATATATAGGGTTGGTCCGAGTTGAATCGACCCGGAACTTTTAGGATCGAGAACCAACCCTCACAGTACCAGTCCAGGAATTCTAGGATTAAGGATCGATCTAATCTTCTTGACAACCGAACCAAGACCAGTAGGGTTGGGCCGGTCCAAAGTCGGTCCAGGGTTGACCCTGGACCAATACGAAGTTAACTATCCAAACATGATTGTCAAGCACCATTAAGGCATTGAGATTCCAAACACAACTTGTCCATCGAGGATCTACACAAGAGCTAGTTCTCATTTCTTAGCGCTAATGTTTCGTTGTATGAGAAAAATGTTTTTTATTTTTATTTTTGAAGAAGGATATCATTTTTGTAAATTTAAGTATATGTTGATTAATCTTTTTAAATGATTTAAACCAAAAAAAAAAAAACTGAAGAAAATATTTTTCGACAGAAATTTTTTCACGAAACATAAGAGAGAATGAATAAATAATATTTATGTATCAGTCATCATACCCGGCCAGAAAAAATTATGTGGAGAAAGACATAAGATGCGCACTTCCAAGCTGGAAGCCGACAGCCCCGTTTTGACTGGGCATGGCACTAGCAATGGCAATGCCAATGGCAGTTCCCTTCACCAACCCCACTGCCCACCCGTGCCATTGACCTCCATTTCTCTCTCCCTCTCCCTCTCCAATGGCGTCGTGCCTAGCGCCTTCCCTCTTCCTGCGACGCCTCGCCGTCGCCGTCGCCGTCGCCGTCGCCGTCGCGGCGCTTCCGGTCATCTCGTCCTCCTCCCCCGCCCCCGGACGCTACGACTCCATCATCAGCTTCGGCGACTCGCTCGCCGACACCGGGAACGAGCTCCACCTCTCCCGCTCCGAAGGCCGCCCGAACCAGGCCGGCTCCCTCCCCTACGGCGAGACCTACTTCCGCCGCCCCACCGGCCGCTTCTCCGACGGCCGCCTGGTCATCGACTTCATCGGTGAGTCGGGAAAGCCGTCGCTGAAATATTGGGTTCGGCGCGATCTTTCGTGGGTTGCTTTGAGAAACTTGCTGACGGGTTCTGACCGGCGCCGTTGGTGTCGCGACTTGCAGCTGAGTGGCTGGGGCTGCCGTTCGTGGCTCCCTACTACGGCGACGACGGCGGACGGAGCGCGGCGGATTTCCGGAAGGGCGTGAACTTCGCGGTGGCCGGAGCGACGGCGCTCGACGCGAGCTTCTTCGAAGGGAGGGGTTGGGCAACGATTTCCCGAATATTTCTCTGGGAGTTCAGCTGGGCCTCTTCAAGGAGCTTTTGCCTTCGGTATGCAGCATGTCTTCGGGTAAGTCCTATTCTGTCAATTCTAAGATTACTTTGACACCCTTAGAAAGTCCGAAATTTGCAATTTAGTCCCAAAAAAGGTTGGAAAAGTGAAAGATACGTGGTATTACTAGTCATGTCACTTGGCAAATCGGTATGTAAAATTGTTTCGGTAATGCGGCATCGGTGTGGGATCGATGTTAGGAATTTCAGCAGTTTCTGATCTTGAAATTTGTACAATTGTTGTCATTTAGCTTCATTCGCATTGGATTTGGATCGTGATTCTTGACACAAATGAAGTGAATCATGACATAATTTCACAGTGGAAAATTGAAGTGGACAGCAGGGTGCTTGCACAATTCATGACCCAAGTTCAATGCAGTCAGAGACCAGAATCACACAAAGTTGAAAGTCTAAAGGCCCAAGATCACAGGAAATTGAAAGTTTGAGGAGTAAAATTTAGTTCCAAAATCAAGACTTAAACTGCAAAAAGTATAAATTTTAGGGATCAATCCCCTGATAAATTCAGATGGTTTGACAGAAAAACCAGGATTTCTCCTTTTCTGCATTCTCTTCTTGCATCAAGTATTCAACCTGCTGATGACTCGATAACACTAGAAATGTCTTGTTAAATTAAATAGTGTAATCCTAGATCCAAACGTGGGTCTGTACTAAAATCTCAAGCCCTCTATTAAGTTTATGTATTCAGACATGTTGGTTAAATTCCCGGGTGCCGGAATGAGCTGTTTTATATGTTTGTCAGTGCAATGAGATCGGCTTGCATGGTAGTTTGTGCGAGTTCTTTATTTGAATTGTGCTAGCATACTCGGCAGATTGCAAACAGTTTCTTGGGAACTCTCTGGTTCTAATGGGAGAGATTGGTGGCAACGACTACAATTATCACTTCTTTGTGGGAAGAGATCTGGAAGAGATTCAGGGCATTGTGCCCCTTGTCATTGAGGGATTGTTTCAGCTATCAGTGTATGATCCCTCTTCTTAACTCCCAAGCTAAATGACTTTTATGCAGCATGGCAATACAAGGGCCAATGGACATATGCTCTTAGTGAAGATTCTCTTTATGTGCCTTCTCTGGCCTTTAGAAATTCTATCATTGTCAATAGATTATGTATTTACCAAGGAAAAGCTAGAGAATGATCCTAAGCTAAGTAAAGATAGAAAAGCATGGAGCTTGTCCTGCTCCACTGAACTTGTATCAGTGATGTTACCTGCATCTCTAAAGAACTTTTAAATATATGTGTCTCTCCAGGTTTTGCTGCTCATATACCATGTAAATTCATTGCTCCTTGAATGGGAACTAGTAACTACCTTAATGTTATCTAAGTCCTTGATGTTATTATCTAGGCTGTGAGTGCTATCTTCAGTGAATGTATAGGTGTGCGCATGATAAACTTCCAATACCAATGACTTCTTAAATTATCACCTATAATTGCAATAACGTCAGTTAGCTTACTTACACCGAAGCATGTCCTGGTAAATGAGATGAAAATCCAGCAATCTTGTTTATCATCGAGAGTACCTCTCACATGACGATATTATCTTGCCGCTTTTAGTTCTTAAACTTATCATATTCATCTTATCACCTTGAGACGCATCATGTTTTCCCCTGTTCCTGCCATATGGTTGCAGGAGTTGATTGATTTAGGCGCAGTGACGATATTGGTGCCGGGAAACTTTCCGATCGGATGCTTGCCCATCTATTTAACAGAATTCCAGGGTTCAGACATGGAAGTATATGATTCGTCAACCGGCTGCCTTAATTGGTTGAATGAATTCTCTCAGTATCACAATGAGCAGCTCCAGAGGAAGCTCAATCATCTACGAGAGCTTCATCCCCGAGCAAATATTATCTATGTCGATTACTACAATGCTGCACTCCGCTTTTATCAGTCACCAGATAAATTTGGTAAGTTGCATCTCCATTTTCTTGGTGCATAGAGAAGCTCTCACTTTCCAATCCCTGATGTAGCGATGCTCACTTTTTTTCTATCCAGAGGAAGTCAGTCAATGGACTACTTTTTTCACGATGGAGATCACCAAGTGTGATAATTCGTTCGATGAATTATTTCAAAATTTCAGTCTTGCTGCTACTGATATCTAATTTGGTCTTTCAAATTGATGACAGACAATAACTAACTTACGCAAATTTCTTCTGTGAACCCACTGTATCCATGGTTGGCCAGCTAATAGCATACCAACCAACACATTGGTCGTATTGGCAGCTAATCCGACACTCCTTTTGAAACAGGGTTTGATGGCAGAGTACTTAGAGCATGCTGTGGAGGAGAAGGAACCTACAATTACAACTTTTTGGAACCGTGCAATTCCAATGCGAGGGTATGCGATGACCCGTCCTCGTATGCAAGCTGGGACGGTATCCATTTCACGGAAGCAGCATACAGGTGGATTTTCAAGGGCGTGGCGGACGGTTCGTTTACAGTACCTAAATTGGACATTTGTCCTGCACTAGCCTTGAATGAACCTGCTTTAACCAGCTCTGAGTAACTAGCCTACTTGAATTAAACTCCTAATACTACCAAAAACAGGGAGATATATGTAAATTCGCCGATTAACTTTAGAGAATGCTAATGCTCCAAGGGTTGAGATCCTCTAAAATTGTGAGAATTCCTCACAGAAGCACTGTTTCTAATAATGTCAACCGTATGGCATTGCATTTTGTTTAAGAATTCCTCACAAAAGTAGACAGGCACCCAAGAGTTCTCAAGGCACTTAATTCCCCCAATTTGATGGCAGGAGAGATGGTCAGCCACATGTTCAGGACATGTCACTCTGATTGCGAGATCATGATTTCACCCACGCTCAATCTCGTGCTCGCTCAATGAGCACCTTTATTGCTTAGATGCTCTCCCTTTACACCCTTGATCAAGCCATATTGTTGTTCTCTTTGCATGAAATTGTGTGGAAAGATTATTCTGTCAGCTGATTCACCAGGGTTCATTAGGAATTTTTGAATTGGATCCAAGAAGATAGGATCATCGATCTGTTCTGCCAGTAAATCCAATATTGACTTATGATCTACTTGTTCTTATCTCCATAGAAAGCGAAGCACTTTCGGACGTAAGCATGTACTAATCGCTCCCCCACACTCCACCCCCACCCCCTATTTGAGTAAGGCTGGAAGGAATTGGCAGAATTTTGTTAGGTCCCAATGAGGGGGGACCAGGTCATGCGACGATGATCCTTTATGCACGTCAACACTACACGAGGTTTGCCCTACCCTATGCATCTTGATTCACAGCTGCCCCTTTCTGATGCTATGAAGTTTTTTTTTTCTTTAGTCAGTCCTACTCTATTCCTACTCTACACTCACTCTCAAACTTTTGCCCTGCCTTTTGCAGGGCGTGGGAATCGAAACCCACTCCTCTACACTCACTCTCAAACTTTTGCCCCGCCTCTTGCAGGGCGTGGGAATCGAAACCCACTCCTCTACCTCACTCTCAAACTTTTGCCCCGCCTCTTGCTGGGAATCACCCACTCATCCCTTACGCGTCCCCACCCCATCCCCCGAATGTGGGGATTTGAACCCCTCACCTCCCCCTTCCATGTTGGAAGGGTGGCCACTGGAGCGAATCTCAGTGGTCGATGCTATGAAGTTAGATTGTGATATATATTTTGGTTTACATGTGTTTAGTAATGTCTTGCATGTTTCCTTGGTGTTAGATTGCTCTTGCGTTATGTTTTTGTGCATATCGATTAGAACTTGTCTTTTTTGAAGTACTTTGATCTTTGAATATTCATGGTAGATAGCCTAATGCTTTGGCCTTTGGCCGATGCTTTCATCCACGCCAAAAGATTTAGTCTTTCAAAGGGAATTAAAAAAAAAAAAAAAAGCCACTTTTATCGTCCAACACCTGCATATAGGATGTAGAATTCGTCTAAACGTGTAGATTAGGCCAAAAATCATAAAAAGGTTGCGTTTTTATATTTTTGTGTTCAAGCATATGGTTTATAGGACATACCTGAAGACCTAGGTAATTGCATGTTAATAATAAGGATGAAAAGATTAAAATAAAATAAAATAAAAAAAGAACACATCTTGAAAGCATGTTAGGCAAGTTTGCATCTACTTTAGGAGATTTATTATTATTATTATTATTAATTCATGTTTATGTAGATTAATACAGGAATTTGACAATTATTCCCGGAAATATCTGCTTTCTAGTTTGATTTAGAGCACATTTACTTTTCGTGCATGACTCACTATATCTTATCTCTAGACTTAATAAGAAGGTCATGTTTAATTTTGCCTGATATGACTAGGGTTCTTTATATTCCTGCCGTTTTATTTGTGTTTTATTTGCTTGGATATTATTGATTTCTACATTTGTCCTTGCCAGGTTGATTCATGCATGATCATCTTTTTCTTGCGCTTGGATGATTGAAATAGAACAAACAAAAAAAAATAACAAGATCGCATGCAAATCGTTTTCCCTGAACAAAATAAAAAGGATACCGGCAACAGCCGCTGGACATCTCTTGCCAAATCAAGGTCTCGGATTGGTGAATCCATGATATGCAGGAATAAGACAAATTGACACACTTCTGCATCTTACTCGAGCTCCTAATTAGACCATGATAGGTTAGTAGCGACTCTAAAGCAAATCAAATTAAGTAATTGAATGAGAAAATCATGTTGCGATTATTAGAGCATGGTTGAGGCCATATTAGACATAGGCCCCAGCTCGCAAGAAGAATTAATCACACTTGCATAGCAATTTTTGGGCAACATTTAGACGTTTGAATTTCTAATTATAATAAGACTAAAATATAATAGGATATGAAATTCATGGGATGTCGTTTTATCTTATATAATGTTTTGGTAATTGTAGCAATAAATTCGGATATATTCATATCACATCATAAATATTGTTTGATATAAACGTCATATCAATATAAATGAATTTCAAATTTTACAAATGGAGATAGTAAAAATCTATTGCGACATTCTTGTGTACTTTATTTTTACTAGCTTTTTTATTTTATTTTCCTCTCCTTTTAATTAATTTCTTTTTTTAATTTCTTTCTTCTCTTTCCATCATTCTCCAATAAAAAAATTATTAAATAGAAAATTGTACTAGTATACCTAAAATATTAAAACACCTAAAATATGTAATAAATATATATATTTATACATTGAATTTATATTATAAGATAGAATTAAATTTGAGTATATCAATAAAATAAGATTACATTTAAAAAACTATATTTTTATTACTTCTTAATTTCTTATTTTAGAATTCAAATATTATTTATATTGAAATATAATTTTAAATTTGTCAATTTAAGAAGTTTTTATATGAGTAAAACTTTTATACTGTGAATATTAGAAATTTATCAACATTTATCCCATCTCTTCATAAGATAATTTTATCTAGCTTATATTTCTTTTTATCTAATTTTATCTTATCTTGAGTAATTACTAATCACAGGATAGTTTTAAATTTTATCATATCATAAAATTTATTTTGACTACCAAATGCAACATTAACTCTCTCGGGATTTCAACTTGGAAAGGTTGTGACGTTTTTGTTTTTGTATGTTTTATTATTTAATTTGGGGTAGCTTTTAGAAAGTTGAAATTTTTCCAATTTTGCATTGGATCGGCCCTCGTCCGCACTCTTTTGTTCCGATGAACTTAAGTCCATGTGAACTGTTGGAATCAAAGTTTCAATCTCCCAACACAATTGTGAAAGATAAGATTAAAATTTAGATTATGGCAGAGTGATTGAAAAATAGAGAGCTTTTGGTGAGAAGGGTAAGTCCTTGAAAATTTTCAAATAAGAGCAAATAGGAAAATAAATTCTTATTGGAACCGAACAAATTATACAAAAAGAATGCATGAGGACTATTGTAAATATAGGTTCCTTCGAATCTTTTTTAACATTTAATGATGTATGCTGAGACTGGATAAATTTCAATCCTAAAGTCTAGACCCACCATATTAGAGTCGATTCCCAATTTTTGGAACTTTACTTGTCTCGAAATTGACCCTATTTATTTGCGTCCGATTTCATAATCTATTTGAGAACTTATTATTATTATTTTTGGTTTTATTTTTATAAAAAATAATATGAGTAATAAACTGATTCAAGGAAAAGATTTTATGACGGTGACGTGCAAAAACAAGTCAATATTTAATTATGAAGTGGTTGAGTGAGGTAGGTGAGAATTGGAAAGAAGATGTTTGGACCAAAATTAGGATTATTTTAATGCGATCGAGATCTCGTTTGGTTCAGTATTTTGGGAAAAAAGGTTTTTCTTAAATGTAAGACTGTTTAGTAAACTATTCCGACCTTTAATTCTCCGGTGACGACGTCGGGTCTAATTCTCCGGTGGGGTCGGGCATGGCGTCCTCCCTCCTCTTCCCGAAACTGCTGGTCTTCGTCGTCGCCGGCGTGCTTCCGGCCATCTCCTCCTCGCCGGGCCTCGGATGCTACCGCTCCATCATCAGCTTCGGCGACTCGCTCGCCGACACCGGGAACGCGCTCCACCTCGCCCGCTCCGCAGGCCGCTCCACGCACGCCGGCTCCCTCCCCTACGGCCAGACCCACTTCCGCCGCCCCACCGGCCGCTTCTCCGACGGCCGCCTGGTCATCGACTTCGTGGGTGAGTCGGAAATCTGCCGCCGAGAAATGGGTTCCGGTTCCGGCGCTCGGAGCCGGATTATTCCCCGCGGTTTTCGTGAGTCGTTTTGAAGGGAAATTCTTTTGACGGGTTCTGATGGTTGCGGTGGGTGTCGCGACTTGCAGCTGAGCGGCTGGGGCTTCCGTACGTTGCTCCGTACTACGGGGATGATGGCGGAGGGAGCGTGGAGGATTTCAGGAAGGGCGTGAATTTCGCGGTGGGGGGAGCGACGGCGCTCGACGGGAGCTTCTTCGAAGGGAGGGGGATGGGCAGCAACTTCCCGAACGAGTCTCTGGGAGTTCAGCTGGGCCTCTTCAAAGAGCTTTTGCCTTCCCTATGCTACACATCTTCGGGTAAGCTCCTCGTTGTCTGTCTCTTGAACGCGAGTGCAGTGTACATTCTAAATTTGAGTTTTATATATGAACTAAAGACTACATTTTGAATCGGATCTGGATCGTTGAAGCTGGTGGGTCGGTTTCGCATCGAGTTTAGTGTATGAGCTAGGTTCTTGGAGTACCTGTAGCTGTGAACTCTCTGCCTCCAACTCAATTTTGTTGTTGTAATTCCATGAAGGTGCATGTAATTAAAGATCGAGGGTGCAATTGTCGTTTAAAAGGGCTCGCCCGTCTGCCTTTGCACTCAAGGGCCAATCTCCATCAGGCCAGCAATAACTAGTAGAACGTGCGGTTGTATAAATCGGCAGACTTTTCTTGGTACAATAGGCTGGGTTCATCATTTGACACATATATGGTTTTAATTTTGGTAAATGAATTCATTCCATCAGATGAGAGTTTTTATTCCATGACTGTTTGCACAGAAGAAAATTTACAATGCCAGTGTACCTAATGTGAATTTCTTTGCTCTTCTATTGTTGTTGTTCGTGTCTTATCTTGTAAAGTAGTTTTGCTTTATGAGCAGATAAATCCTATTCTGTCAAAACTAAGAATACATGGAAGCCCTAGAATATACAATCTTTACAATTAAGTCCCCAGAAGGGTGGAAAGTGAAAGATTCTTGGCAAATTGTAAATGTACATTGTTTTGGTAATGCAGCATTGATGTCAGATTGATGTTAGTCCCAATTACAGAGAATTTCCATCAGTAGCCCTCAGTTTGGCCATTTCTACATTTTAATTTTCGATCTTCAAGTTTGTACTATTGTAGTCATTGACCTTTTGCTGTAAATTTGAAATCATGATGCTTCAAGTAACCAAACTGAATCATCACATATTTATAAGATGCAAAGAACAATCCAAAGTGACTCAAAAATACCCAGAGTCACTTGGAAACTTCATCACCAAGTTCAATACAGTCAGAGAGAATTACAAGATCACATGAAATTAAAAGTATAGGGATCAATCCTTTATAAATTCAGATAGTTTGCCGGATAAACACATTTTACCTTTTTGGCTTTCTTTTCTTGCATCAAAGATTCAATCTGCTGATAGATCCAAAATAGTCTATGATTGAATCTCAAGCCCTCTTCTCATTATAGTATTAAGTTTATGTATACAGACATGTCGGTTAAATTCCATGGCATCCGAAGGAGATTTTTTATTTGTTTGTCTGTGCCATGAGATTAGCTTGCATACTAGTTTATGCAAGTTCTTTATTTAAATTGTGTTAGCATACTTGGCAGATTGCAAAGACTTTCTTGGAAACTCTTTGGTTCTCATGGGAGAGATTGGTGGCAATGACTACAATCATCCCTTCTTTATGGGAAAAGATCTGGAAGAGATTCAAGACTTTGTGCCCCTTGTAATTGAGGAGATTGTTTCAGCTATCAGTGTATGATCCTCTTCTTAACTTCCAAGCTAAATGCCTTTATTGTAAAGACCATTCTGTTTAGGGCTTCTCTGGCCTTTCTAACTTCTCTTGTCACAGATTATGGTTTTTACCTAGCAAAAGCTAGAGAATGATCCTAATCTAAGTAAAGATAGAGAAGCATGGAGCTTGTCCTGCTCCATTGAACTGGTATCAGTGATGAAACCCACGTTGATACTCTAGAGAACATTTCAATATATAAGATTCTCCATATTTTTGCTGTTCATGTATTATGTAAATTGATTACTCCTTTAAGGAGAATTAGTAATTAATGGTATCTAAATCCTTTAATTTTATCATTAAGGCTGTGAAATTATATTTTCTGTGCATGTATAGGTGTGTACATGATAAACTTACAAAAAACAATGACTTTTTAAATGGTTCACCTATAAATATCAATAACATTGGTTGGCTTACTTACATTGAGGCATGTCCTGGTAAATGAGATGAAGATCCAGAGATCTAAATTATCATAAGAGAATCTATCAAAAGACCATAACTTGCTGACTTTTAGTTCTTTAACGAATTATATTCATCTTAACATCTTGTGATGCATCATTTTTCTCCTTTTCATGCCATATTGATGCAGGAGTTGATTCATTTAGGTGCGGTGACAATATTGGTGCCCGGAAACTTTCCGATTGGATGTTTGCCTGCCTATTTAACAAAATTCCAGAGTTCAGACAAGGAAGCATATGATCCATCAACCGGCTGCCTTAATTGGTTAAATGAGTTCTCTCAGTATCACAATGAGCAGCTCCAGCTGAAGCTTGATCATCTGCGAGAGCTTCATCCCCGAACGAAAATTATATATGTGGATTACTACAATGCTGCAATCCGCTTTTTCAGTCCCCAAATAAATTCGGTAAGTTGCGCCTCCATGATGACTCTTCCGTCAGTCCTCTCCCTTCTTGGTGCATAGCGAAGCCCTCACTTTTCAATCCCTGATGTAGCAATGCTCACTTATTTTCACCCAGAAGAAGTCAGTTAATCAACTACTTTTTCACAATGGAGATGACCAAGCGTGGTAATTTATTGATAAATGATTCCAAACAGCAGTCTTGCTATTGATATCATATTTGGTCATCAAACTGATAACCGACATTAACTAACTTACCCAATTTTCTTCTGTTGACGTTTTGTGTCCATGATTTGCCAGTTAATAGCATACCAACCAATACATTGGTTGTATTGGCAGTTAATTGAACACTCTTTCTTTTAACAGGGTTTGAAGGGCAGGTATTTAGAGCATGCTGCGGAGGAGGAGGAACCCACAATTATAACTCGTCTGCATTATGCAGTTCCAACACGAAGGTGTGTGATGACCCGTCCTCATATGCAAGCTGGGACGGTCTCCATTTCACAGAAGCAGCATACAGATGGATTTTTAAGAGCATAGCGGATGGTCCATTCACTGTACCTAAATTGGACATCTCTTGTCCTTCGCTAGCCTTGAACGAGCATATGGAATGTCCGGTTCTGAGTAGCGAGCTGCCTCATTTGAAAATCGACGCGTGATAAGCCATTGCTCTCATGGTGCAAAATGGTTTTTGGGTTCTGTGCTGTGTATCAAATGACCTTCTGAATGGTCCTCTTGACAAATTGCTTAGGAAATCATTAGCAAGAAAAGGATGATCGCGTCTGGAATCTCTGGAAGGTTGGAAGTATTCCTAGGAACAGAAGCCTATGCTGACTTGTTTTGGCCTGAGGGTCTGTCCAGGCTTGAGGTTCTGTTCCATGATTCTTCTATCTCTATGTATACGTTCGTTCATAAACGGAAAGACGAGGAGAGGAAATAAGGTTGAAGTTATGCGCCATCGAAAAATGATTGCGGGCGTTTCGGATAATTGATCGATCGAAATCGTAATGGGACAAATCGTATGGAAAAGGGGAGCAAATGCAAATATGTTTGGTCATTAAGATAAAAAAAAAATAGGATAGGATAGATGATGACAAGAAATGCGCCGGGCTTTTTTTAGTAGCCAAAAAATAAAAAGAAAACTTTAATCTAAATAGGAAGGCAAAATTCAAATGAACATGATGATAAGAAATGCCAACGGTCTTTTAGTAGCCAAAAAATAAAAATGTTTAATCTAAATAGGAAGACTTCACCGGACACAGCGGTCTATTGAGTAGCCCTTGTCGTTGGCGAGTACAGGACCTTCGGATGCGGTGGTCTTAGTAGAAAATATTAGGTAGAACTATATTTTTAAATCATCATTAAGATACATCATTAATTGGATGCCATGTGTCCAAATGAGACCATTAATTTCAATATTTTCTCAACTCCCTTAACCCCTCTCCTCCTTTACTTTCTCTCTCTCTCCCTTTGGTCAAGGTCACTAGGAGTGTGCATGGTCCGAGCGGGCGGTTTCTGACCTAGAACTGAGAACCGCCCGCTAAGGACCGGTTTCGAAAAATTGGAATCGGGATTCACTCGGGAACCACCGCCGATCTGTCCCGGTTCCGGGTGGATTCATGGAACGGATCTTGATGTGAACAATTTTGGTTTTTAACATAGAACGGTCGGGTCTATGAGTTTGGAAGGAGGGGAGGAGGTCTATGGTCGGTTTTTCAACATAAAATGGTCGCAAGGGGGCGAACAGCAGCGGCAGATTGCTGGTGGAGGGGGCCCGGAGTGAGGGGGTGGACAGCAAAAGGTCTATGAGTTGGGAAGGAGGAAATGAGATCTATGGTCGGGTTTTCAACATAGAACGGTCGCAAGGCGAAAGAAGGTGGCGGATTGCTGGTAGAGGGGCCGGAGCGAGGGTGGACAGAGGCGGAGCGCGGGGCGTGGCGGGTGGCGACCAACGCAAGGGGGCGAACAATAGCGGCGAAGGAGTAGCGGCGGCGGCGCGCTCAAGAAGGAATTGAAATGGCGATAGGATTAGGAGGAACCGAGGAAGAGACAGAGGGAGAGAGAATCGAAGATGAAGGGAGTGATGAGATGAGATCTAATCTAGGGTTTCTTTTAGTAATTTTTTTTTAATATTAAAAGGTTCCGGTTCGGTCCGGATGGGCGGATCCGCCCATGGAACCGGAACTGACCGGACCCACCGGTTCCGAAAAATTGGAACTAAGAACTGAACTGGTTCCCTCAAGAACCGCCGGTTCCGGATAGTTCCGGTTCGGTTTCGGGCGGTTCGGGCGGTTCCGGGTATTTTGTACACCCCTAAAGGTCACCATTATAGAGCTTCCAACCGATCGAATAGTGGTAGTTGGCATCGAGCTTGCAAAGCAGGAGCTGCTGACATGCGCTTTAGTCAATGTCGCCAAACCTAGCGATTGTGTTCTTGCACTTCATGTTCTCAGAACGACAGTGAGAGAGAGGAAGGCTTGGGCTTAGAATTTCTAAGAGGTATAGTTGTTTGTGTTTTTTGAGGATGGATACGAGTTTATGAAGGTTTTTGAACTTAAAGCAGGTTCACATTCCGCTTCATTCAATAACCTTGAGATTTGTCTGCGAAAGAAATAGAAATCTAGAATATAAATTTAATTGAGCTTTAATTTGGACTTTGATTCCTAATGAATTGTAAAAGTTTAGGGGATTTTGCTTGTGATTTTTTCCTGTAAAGTCAGTAATTTTATTGTGCACATCTTTGTTTGCAAAGCTTGTTAATGGAGAGTGTAAGCATTTCTTGATTTATGGTGTGGTGCAGAAGGAAGTAGAAGTAAGGGAAGGGAGAAAGAGGGTAATAGATAGGGTAACGGAGCAGAAAGGAAGAAGAAGCAAGGGTAGGTAGAGAGAGAGGGCGACAGAGAGGAGGGAAGTAAAGGAAGTGAGAGAAAAATTGAAATGAATGGGTCCTACTAAGGCACATGATAGCTAATTATTGGAGTGTCTTATTGATGATGTGAAAGATAGCTCTCACCTAATATTTTCTCATGGTCTTAAGAGATCATCACGACCAATTTGAATTATAATGCAACCATTGGGCCAAAGAGAAGGGAGAGAGAGAGAGCACCAGCTCAAGTGATGACTACACACCATCTTGGTGGATGCTATCACCTAGGAGCTTCGATTACCTATGGTAGTTATTAGAGATCACCATTATGGAGGTTATATCGGAGAATGGAGACTAATGAGGCAACAATCACCACTCACTATGGTTGCCACCACCTCTCTCTCTATATTATGTAGTTTTTTTCAATTTAGTTTCATAGTGTTCAATTAATTTTATCTCAATGAATTTAGCTTTATCATGATAAAATGAAAACTATCACACCATTATTGCTAGGATCTAGCATTCTATCCTATCATGAAGACTCACCCCCGCTCTTTAGAAGGAACCGCGGTGCAAAAGCAGGTACAGGCAGCTCCCATGCCTGGGAAAATATAGTGGCTGGGTTAATAACCCGTAAGACTTGGTCCTCGGCATGACCTTAAACTGCATCGTTCCCGGAGGGGGACAACCCTAATAACAAGGCCCCTAGGCACGGGCCGGTGCCTCACCCCTACTCTTTAGCAAGAACCGCGGTGCAAAAGCGAGTATAGGCAACTCCCACGCCTAGAAAAATATAGTAGTTGGGTTAATAACCCGTAAGACCTTGGACTTGAGCAGGTCCTTAAATTGCTCCATTAGCAATGAAGGGGTTCCCTTGGGGAGTCTTCCCCGAACCAGCCGAGCCGAGTAGGGCTACCCTTTATTGGGTCCCCCCACCCCCCGGAAAAAAGTAAAGGGGGGGTAAAGGCACCTCCCGTGCCTCGAAAAATATAGCAGCCGGGATCACTCCCGTAAGACGGTCCTCAGCATGACCTTAAACTGCAGCGCTCTGGGGGGACAACCCCAATAACAAGGCCCCTAGGCACGGGTCGGTGCCTCACCCCTACTCTTTAGCCGAAATCGCGGTGCAAAAGCGGGTACAGGTAGCTCCCATACCTGGAAAAATATAGTGGCTGGGTTAACACCTGTAAGACTTGGTCCTCGGCATGACCTTAGACTGCAATACTCCGGGGGAGACAATCCCAATAACAAGGCCCCTAGGCACGGGTCAGTGCCTCACCCTCACTCTTTAGTGGGAATCACTGTGCAAAAGCAGGTACAGGCAGCTCCCACGCCTGGAAAAATATAGTGGCTAGGTTGATAACCCGTAAGACTCAAACCTAGGCAGGTCTATAAAAGGCTTACAGGAAATAGAGAGAAGAACCCTAGGATGGAGAGTGACCCTTATGCCCTTGTTCCTAAATGATGGGGCTTGTGGGACGGGACCCACAAGTCAGTTGATAGGGGTCACCCTGCATTTGCAGGGGCCCCCCAACCTTAAACTAAGGGGGTAGAGGCAGCTCCTGTGCTTCAATAAATATAGCGGCTGGGGTACTCCCCGTAAGACTTGGACTTGAGCAGGTCCTTAAACTAAGGGGGTAGAGGCACGGAGCCGTCTCTACCCCTTTTAGTTTAAGGTCGAGGGTAGGGTGGGGTGGGGTGGGGTGGGGTGGGGTGGGGGGGCTTGCAAATGTAGGGCGACCCCTATCGCCTAACTTGCGGTCCCCGTAGGCCTTTTATAGATCTGCCTAGGTCTAACCGGCTACCATCATTTCCTTGGAAGGCGTCCCAGACCCTGCATCATGTTGACTACATGCCGGGCGGCCTCATTGCGAGGATTAGGCCTCGGGAGAATTTTCCCAAATTGGTTAAATGTCCCCAGAGGTTTATCATTACCCCATTTTACGTTGGAGTTGACTTCGATAAACAAGATAGTTTAAAGACTTTGTCCAGTCTACCTCTCTCTCTATATTATGCAGTTTTTTTCAATTTAGTTTCATAGTGTTCAATTAATTTTATCTCGATGAATTTAGCTTTATCATGATAAGATGAAAACTATCCCACCATTATTGCTAGGATCCATTCTATCCTATCTATGCCGACTTTATTTAATCCGAAGTGCATCACTAAACGCCTGGTAGAATAACTTATGTCTTGTTCGAACCCTTTTTTTGGCTACCAAATGTGCATGGATGTGGAGTGCGTGCAGCCCGCGCGACTCAAACTTGTCAAGGCAGATTTGCCCTTGGCCAGCCTCCTCGAGCTGCTCGTCGTACTTTTCAAAGATATGTATTTCATATATAATTTTTCTAAAACACAAATCATGTTCAAGAGTGTAATAATATTATTTTTTTAGATAATGTTAGTTATTTTATAATATATTTGATGATCGTAAGATTACATTCTACATGTTTCCTATAAGAAGTAAAGAAGAAAAACGTAGATTGTAAATGAAGGACGATCAATTTCCTAGTCCGATTCGTTTCTCAAGAAATGGGGATTGGATTGATTGGTCCTAGGATTGAAAATTGGATTGGACCACCACCGGTTTGACTTGGTTTTGATCCGGTTCAATAGAACCAATCCTTTTTTTTTCACTAAAAAAATTAAAAAGAAAGCAAGTTACATTTATTTATTTGAAGAAATTTTTAAAAAAAATGTATATAGTTGATTTGGTCCACTTTCCCCTTGAAATCGGGTATCGAACTACCCGGATACAAGTTCTACTTTTAAGAATTGAGAATTAGACCTAACTGATCGATTTGATTAGATACAGACAGTTCTCAGTTCTGGTGGTCCATTTACACAACCTTATTATAAACCGACAAAAGACTACATGATGATGAAAAAGCAACTCAACTTTAAATGTTTTTTCTTGGACACTTGAATTTTCGCTGATAATTCTAATATGAATTGTTAGTAATAGAAAATGAAAAATGATAATCAATAAGAAAACGAAAAGGCCTTAGCCCATTAAAATCGAATCAGGCCCACTAAACGAATTCGCAGCCCTTATGAAGCCTAATTTTTGCGGCCCGAATTTAAGTACCAGACCTAAAATAGACCCACCAAACCCAAGCCTCAACTCTATTTAGGTTTTTCTCGGGTGGAATCGTGAAGATTACCAAGTTTTCCGTTCGAGATTCCTTCGCCGGCGCCGATCCTCGTCACTGGGTGACCCTGCAACTTCCTCCATCGATTCCACTTAAAGATTCCGACTTGTTCACATTAATAAGGTAATGTCATTCTCCTTATCTTTCTTGCTCCATTTCAAAAAGATGAATGATTGAATTGCGTTCTCTAGACTTCTTATGTAATTCACTTGAAATTTGAATCGTAACTAAAAGGGTTTGTGATTTTAACACTAATTTTAGATGGGAATGTGGTTAGATTTCATGGCCAGGGTCGATACCTTGGATGCACATAACCTATTTGACAAAATATCGACTTGAGTTCGTAACCTTGGTGATGTTCAGGGTCAATACTCTTATTGTTTAGCTCCTTGTATTTGCGTTCTATCTCGCGTTCATAGGCTCGTGTGTGCTTGCTTGGCTGCGTTGGTGGTCGATGGAGATGGAATACGGTCGATAGAGATGAAGAAGAAGATAAGATTAAAAGAAAAAGAAAAACGGGATGGCTTAATGGATTTGGTCCGATTGGTCTCAATGGCATGGGTTTAGCTTTGTTTCGAAGATGGGTTTGGTGTATTAATTCAATATATAGCTGGTACGATTCCCCATTTTTCCAGGAATAAAAACATAAATAAATAAATAATTCCGAAAAAATAAAAATTTTGGAAAAATGGTTAGAAAAAACACTTTGATTAGGTTGAAAAAAAGAGACTTTGATTAGGTTGTTAGATTTTGGTATTTGAATTAGTTTAGTTTCATTTAAATGGTACATACATGATTTAGGAAAATTCATGATTCTCTAGTTCAGATAAAGAAAAATTAGTTTCTTCAAAAAATTGAAATTTGAATTGAAATTAGCTTATGGGGATTACTGTCTAGGACTAACTAACAAAGTTATGTTATATTTTTATCGGACTCATATTGGGTTACTTTACTATATTTTATTTTTCGCTCATCCTTTCATTATTGCTCTTTTTGATAAATTGATTGTGATTTTTTTGTATTACTTTTCTGATTTGCCTGTTTTAGTTAAATGGTTAAGTTATGCTTTAGGATCAAATTTAACATAATAAGAATGACGCAGGAACACTTCACAAACTAAAATCTAGAACTCATGATTGAATAAGAATACTGTGTTGACACCTTAGTTGATAAATAATCAAGTTTAGAATTGCCTTCTTAAAATTTTATGTAAAAATGCTGGTTTTGTTAACATTACTGAGCTCTTACCCATGTCTTTTTCCATAAGATTAACATGTCATTTTTTATCGATAAACATTTCATAATCTTCAAGAAATTTAAAGAAAAAAACACTCGAAAAAATTTCAACATTAATTAAACAAAACGACTTTCACTTTCGTAATTATCATTTATGAGGGGCTATTCGGTGTAAGTTCATTTTTATCTTTCTATGCAATGTGAAAAAAGTACTTATAAAAAAAATTCCTAAATAAAAAATTATATAACACCGCGAGATACTTATTTATAAAAAATATAATATATTATAAATGAGCAACTAAATTAAAAATAAACGTAACCCTAGCCTTCCCTCTCGTTAGCCCTTTCCGGACTCTCTCTCGCCGTCTCACAGCGCCGTCCGGCTAGCAACCTCTCTCCGACGGCCGACGGCCGGCGAACCGCGAGCAACCCTTTCGGAGCATCCGTCTCCTTCGCGGCCAGGTAGACGTCGTCCATCTCTCTCTCTCTCTCTCTCTCTCTGGTGTCACGGATTCTTCTTTCTTATTTCTGTTCCATGTTGATGAGCAAGTGTACTCTAGCTTGATGATGCATCATGGGTAGGTTCGTTTCATGAGATTGAGATTAAGCTACACTGGTGCGGAGGTTGTTCGTAATGGGATGTGCGTCTCTTGTGCCGAACAGAGTGTTGGGTCGTGCCTTGGAAGCTCAAAAGATGAACTTTAGTTGTTTTCTTGTTCTGATTATGCTATTAGTCTGTGATATCACAAGTTCATTCGATGTTGTGATTGAATTTTCGGTGTCGGGTTATGTTAATATTGGAAGGGTTCATACTTTGTGTTAGTTTTTGTTCACACATTGGATTCACTCTGTGGTGGGTTTGCAGCTTTGGTTCGACCACTCGGCTGAGGCGTGCTCGAGGGGCTTTGATCAACTCGATTCTTGCTCTGCTGGCCATCCTCTGAGAAAAAAGACGGCTCGTAATTAGTTGTTTCTTGGCTTTGTAATGGACCAAGAGTCTCAGGTGGATGAGGACTTCCCCCTCTTCCGGAAATCCTCCAAACAACCTAAAGTGCCGCCATCATCATCGATAGCTACTTCGTCCTCCTCCGGTCTTGCAGCCGAGACGTCAATAAAGCAAGTGGAGAAAGTGAAGGAGGATACTAGCCTTACTAGCACTGCGCCAGGGGATCCCGTGACATTTGGAGATTTAGGGTTGGCTGAGTGGGCAGTGCAGACATGCAAGGAGCTGGGAATGCGCAAGCCAACTCCCGTCCAGGCTCACTGCGTCCCACAAATCCTGGCCGGTCGAGATGTTCTAGGCTTGGCCCAGACTGGCTCTGGAAAGACGGCTGCCTTTGCACTGCCCATTCTCCACCGCCTGTCTCTTGACCCCTATGGCATATTCGCCCTCGTTATCACTCCCACCAGGTTTGATTGTCTCGTCTTCATTTTTCTTTTTTCTTTTTGGTTTTACCTGTAAAGTTGTATGTATATGTTTTTTAAAGCTCTGAGTATTAGGGAATTGGCTTATCAGCTGGCAGAGCAGTTCAGGGCATTGGGGTCATGCCTACACCTGAGGTGTACTGTGATAGTGGGAGGGATGGACATGTTGACCCAGGCCCAGAGTCTGATGAAAAGGCCTCACGTCGTCATCTCCACCCCAGGCAGGATTAAGGTCTTGCTTGATGAGAATCCTGACATCCCTCCTCTTTTCTCCAACACCAAGGTAAACCTCCCCTTTATATATTAGTTAGAAATGTCATGATCAATGCGTTGATAAGATAACATTCACAGCCTAGCTGTATGATCATGCGCAAGTTGAATTTTCTTTCTTCATGACTGTACCTCCTGTGGAAAGACTAGTTTAAATAGTTTCTACTAGATGCATTCTTGTGAAGCTATTTTGGATTAAGCATTCAAAGAGTTTTGAATTCAAATGCATATTTGATTAGCATTGAAATCCTCCTCTGAAAACTACTTATGATGCCAGAGAAGTGGTAGTTACCTAGTCATTCTTATTTTGTTCTTACATGCTCTCACAATGCGGAACTTGGAACTTACTATCTAAGCTATCAGTGTTTAGCCATTGGATTGCTTTACAATACAGAGAACCACTCAAATACTGCTTTGTGTTGCTTAAGTTTTGGGATTTTTCTCTTTTCATTTTTCATATGAATCCTGAGTTCATTTTAGAAGTGCACATCTCATGGTTCTCTGTTAAAGACATAGTGAGATCTATTAAACCAGGTCATGCATGGTATTGTGGCACTGAAAAGAAACTTCTCCCAGGATCTGAAGAAATCATCTTGATATGTTGTTATTTGTTTGCTTCAGTTCCTAGTTTTGGATGAAGCGGATAGAGTGTTGGATGTTGGTTTTGAAGAGGAGCTTAGAGTAATCTTTCAATGTTTGCCAAAGAAACGGCAGACCCTGTTATTTTCCGCTACAATTACCAGTGATCTCCAGACATTGCTTGAGCTTTCTTCAAATAAGCCTTTCTTTTATGAGGCATATGAAGGTTTCAAGACTGTTGACACTCTCAAGCAGCAGTACGTATTCATCCCAAAAAATGTCAAGGATGTCTATTTATTTCATGTTTTGTCCAAACTGGAAGACATGGGTATCCGCTCAGTCATGATATTTGTCTCCACCTGCAGGTATTTATGGGCTTTCTTAACCTTCACTATGTGTGATCTTAGCATGCATTTATCATCTTTACTTGCCATCCATAATTGTTTGAATCTTTTTATTCTCGCCTGCCTGATTTTCCGAACACTTGGGTTGTCTTTTTCTACTTCTCTACATCTGTAGGAAAAATACAAATACGTGGTAAGTTTTTGCTCATTTTGATACAGTTATTTAACTGTGATGTCTGATGATTTCTGTGTTTGACTTATCCAAATGATCCTTATTGTTTTAGTAGATGGACTATACTAACGGCCTTACTCTTTTCACCTTTGATAGCTTAAATTATCTTAGTGATATAGTTGTATTGGCACAACTTCTTTTAGCATGAGAATTGAATTTTAGTATATTTCTGCAGTTTATACTTGCAATCATTTTAGAGCACAGGAATTTTTTGTTGTCTTTATTATATTGTTGAAAGTTAAAGTCCACCCATCTGGTCCATATAGACTCTGTCTAAACTGTAATAATTTTTTTCTGTTTGTTAATTAGTTAATCTAAATTGGTAGATGCCAATGTCGTTAAACTGTCGTAGTGGAAGTACTGGTGAGGTTGGTGGTTAATTTATGAACTTAGCTGATTTAGTTAAATTCTTGTTAAGAATAAAATATGCAATACATTTCTATATCTGCAGAATTGTGCTACCCATAAATGCAAATTCCAGCTCAACCAATGTGTTAGGTAGGTGTGGCAATTCTTGACATAACATGCATAAAGTTAGTGTGTTTGAATTTATCTTAATAAAGTTCCTGTCATAATTAACCTGCTTGACAAGATTGACGGATTGATGTCGGCTAATCTGAGTGCTGACAAACAGTGGCTGGGGCGGCGGCAGTGGACTGTGGAGGCTGCAGCTTGGAATGGCTAGGGTTTTGTAATTGGTAGCTTTTGTATTTTAAGAGTGGGAAGTTTAGAGTTATGGCTAGGGCAATTTGGGGAAAAAGGGGCGATTTGGTAGATAATTAAAGGATGCCAACTGATGTAAGATGCAGCTTGGTATCAAAGGTGAAACTTCTGGATGCAAAGTGGTATTTTTAAAAATAGAGGAGGAAAGTGGTCAGACAGAAAAAATCGAGGATGGTATTTGGTATCCTCCCTTTAACAATGTACCTTAAATTGAATGATGGAATGTAATCTTGGACATGAATCGCCACCCTTAAATTGGTGTTTAGGTGCTAGAAAATTATTCACGTTGTGGGTTTTGAGTCTTCTGCACAATTTCACACTACATGGGTAAAGCTATGAAAGATTTGTGGTATAAATAATTTATTTGCTATCATTATTCCGAAGAGCTGCCTTACTCCAAGGGTTGAGCATTGGGTGATCGCCTGGCCAGGGGAGGGTCCAAGACCCTGCTCCACCACAAGACCTTTAGATTTTTGAAGTGCCCGTCTGGTTGAACTGTTTTGTCTGTTTGAACTGCGTCGATTCTGTTTTAACATATAACAGAATCTCATACAGGTTCTATATCTGGTATCAGTAACTAGTTGATCTGGACAAGTCGTGAGAGTATTGGTGGATCCTTGTCATTGGTTTTGATGATAATATGCATGCTTTGTTGGTGGTGAATTGTGTGGTTATGCTTTCTTATTGGTGTAGAGAAGAAATTTACTTGGTTTCAATGAGATTTTCATTGGACTAATATTAACCGTCTTGATTGGTGATGTCGAGCAGAAGTTGTCACCTTCTAAGTTTGTTGCTGGAAGAACTTGATCAAGAAGCTGCAGCGTTGCATTCTTTAAAATCCCAGAATTTAAGGCTTTCTGCTCTACATCGTTTCAAATCTGGCCAAGTTCCTATATTACTTGCAACTGATGTTGCAAGTCGTGGCCTGGATATACCGACTGTTGATCTTGTCATCAACTATGACATCCCACAGTACGTTATTTTGTGGCATGCTTTTCCGTAATAAGTTTTTCTGCTAAATATTTCTGAAGTAACAAAGTTATCGGTTGCTGGTAGGTTTCCTCGAGATTACGTCCATCGTGTTGGCCGTACCGCAAGAGCAGGCAGAGGAGGGTTAGCTATTAGTTTTGTTACCCAGGTATATAGCAAATAAGGGATGATGCTTGTTACATCATCCTGTGCTCTCTCTCCCCCTCCCCCCTCTTCTTTTCTTCTCTTCTCTTCATGTACACATGTAGGTATATACATGCAGGCATGGTACAATTGTGCACTTGCCTCATCCACCCAGCCCAACACGGGCTCTGCATGTAGCATACTTATGCATCTCCGATTATGTGTTTGCGCTTATGTTTGAGCAGATAGCATATAGAGTGCCTTCGGCATTTCTAATATTCGAACTTTCTGTTCCATGATATTTGTAGTATAGTTTTTCTGACCTGTTCACCTTGAAACACTGGTTCTGTAGGATGACATTACATTGATTCAAGAAATTGAGGCTGTTCTTGGTAGACAACTTGACAAGTTTGACTGTAAAGAGAATGACGTGCTTTCGGACATTACAAAGGTATGTTGCTCTGAAATACCATTCAGTGTTGATGATGGCTTAGATGTGCAAAAATTGATTGCTAGATGATTCATGTATTTTACCTTCATAGGATTGCTTGTCCACATGTCCCTGTTTTTGTAAATCTTGCAGTCATTACTGTTGGTTTCCTGGGCATAATCATAAAGGAATGACAAGCCATTTTGTGAATGGTGTCAGCCAGATGTCTCAGCATGCTCTGATATTTTTTTTATCTTATGTATTTCTGTCCATTTGTTTGAGTGCATTCCAGCGCTTTAGTGTATATATATTATTAAAGTGGATAATCAATAGTGAATTTAGTTTTTGCTAGATATTACTGAGATAATCTTTGCAAATCAAAGGCTTCAACAGAATTTACTTGAGGTGTATTTTGGAAGATATGGCATTCCCTTTACTGTTGTTTCTTTATTGCCTTCAACCAGTAACGGAATAGCTTACACCAAGATATAATATACTGTTGGTAACAACTAATGAACTTTTACCTGTGTGATCAAATGTGGTTTTTATTAATTTAACTTGTTAATAATTCTTTGTACTAGGTATACAAGGCCAGACGAGTGGCTTCAATGAAAATGATGGATGATGGCTTTGAGGAGAAGGTGAAAGAGCGTAAAAAGCAGAAACGTAAGACAATGGCTCAGAAGGGGTTAGTGAATAAGAGGAGGAGTAACAAGAGAAAACGAAGGTCGGACACCTCGTGATATTTTGACGTCCAATAGTTCTTTTTGTCACCAAAAGCAAAGGCGTAGCAGGCCCTTGGACAATGCAATCATGTGTAGGAGCTGCATTTTGTCCAAACAGTTTTGATGAGTTTTATCTGGTATAGTCTGTAAACTATACATACCAAAGTAGTAAATTCAGTATCGAAAGACAAGACTCCTTTGTACATGTTCTATGTTTTCTTACTGTTAAGAGGAAAAGGGGTTTTGACGAAAATGGGTTGTGTTTATGAAGTGAAATCTTCCAAAAAAAATTGAGTTTTTCAGTAATCAAGTGACTGGGTATCCTCAATTTCTTGAGTCCTTTTGGGTAACTGCAAGCTCTTTTTGAGTTTTTAAGTATATGATTCAATTTTGAAGGGACAGTGCTAGACTTATCTAAACTAGTTTATAATGAATGTGTTGGATTTTTGTTGGTTTTCAAAATATGATTCACTTGTCTAAATGGCATTTATGGTTTGTAACATCACTTTTACCATCAGTAACGTCAGACTGTAGGGTGGCAAGTATATGGTTTACTGTAGTATTGCACTTACAAAATTTGAAGCTCACCTTTTCTATAGCATCTATGTTTATAGTGAAAGAAGGTGTACACCTCAATTCTCAAACAAAAGTGAATATTTATGTCTTGCTCCCTCTTTTGATATGGTTTTTTCATTGAATTTTTGATGTCCTGTCTACAATGCGAACTGTTAGCTCCTCATAGGTAAGGTTATCCTTTAGAGTTAAAGGTGCATAATTTAACACTTCTCTGAGTTCGGGGCATATTTTCTCAACATGGAACATGGAATTATTTTGGACATCATATAATGCTGGTGGCAAGGCGAACTGATAAACAATTTCAATGATTCTCTACATGATATAAAAGTTGAGCACTCTCTTTTGGAATTGGTTTTTGGGATCTGTATACTTATCCCCCTCTATGTCCAGGCATATGAGTTACGTTTCATCGATTCATGTCTAGTCATTTAATTTTAAAAAGGCATTATTATGAGCAGCAAAATTGCGATTGACTTCATTTTAACAGAATGAATTTATGCAGTTTGTATCTACGCGGTCTTAATTAGATTGCCTTAATGTTTTGTGACCATTGATATATGAAGTCGTTTCTTTTAAGAAGAATGGAAGGAACTCATTAGGGTTTCGTCTTGCTTTGCTCTTTTGCAGAGAGAAGGAATCCCTAAGTCTTAATACACAAGACAAAACCTAACTAAAAACCGAAAAAAGAGACAAATTTATTCTTTACATTTACTGAAGTTAAAAGGGACATATTTCATGGTTTTAATTGCTGGCAAACCTTATATATAGTGACCGAAGAGACTTGAGAGATGGCACAGCAAAGAGCTAATAAAATCATCCTTTGCAAAAATGAGGCCTACCCAGCTCTTTCTCTCCGTCGTCCTCTTTGCGATTGCTCTGAAATCAACACGAGCAGTCCGGGAAATTGAATGCGAGGTCTTTGATCACACCTACGGGACTCCGGACACCCGGTTCGGGAGAGAGGTCGGGACAGAGTACGGTGCGGACGCTTTGCTAGCTGCCGCCGAGTTTGTCCTCAAGACATTCGGTCAAAGCGAGACCCGGGGGGAGAGGCTACGATTTCATTCTGCTGGAGGTTGAGAGCTTTCTTGCAAATGGCAGATCCTTCGCCATCGCAACCACCAACGGAAGCCAGATCCTTGTGAATGCGGACTACCTCCAGACGTTTCCCGGCAACTCGACAGACGAGTTCACGGGGATCGTATACTTCACGAGTGGCCTAGTCTGGGAACGGACAGGGAATGGCAGCGCCCCAGCGGGCCTTATAACCGGGATCGCTGACTACATGAGGCTAACTTCTGGATGGGAATACAAGGGTTGGCCTAGACGAGGGTCGGGGTTGAGATGGGATGAGGGGTAAGCGATCACGGCGAACTTCTTAGAGGATTGCGGAGGGCTCCGACTAGGGTTTGCGTCGTACCTCATTGCCATGATGCTCAACTCTTTGCGCAGCTACTCGGGAAGTCTGTGGATGAACTGTGGTTGGACTATAAGTTAAGCGTCGTATGCAAGCCCTGGACCAGCACCAGCACCAACCTTTGGGCACTAAATCATCTTCATACATAAGAAGACTATACCTGAGGTTGGCCTCTTATGTACAAATTAATTAACTATTCATTAAATTGTGCATAGCAAAATGCAAATCTTCAACCAAAAAAGAAAAAAAAAAGGAAGTGCAAATCAAGGAGGAGTTCCTGTTTCGAAGTTTGTGATGTCTAACGATTGGCTTGTTCATCGTGACATTTGCATGCTAAGAAGTATCGACATTCTCCAAAAGCTTTTGTGTTGTGTCAGATATTTTGACACCGGTCTGATACTCTCCGATACTCAATTAACAAGTGTCGAAAAATTCGACACTTGATCAACTCTCCCGACACGCAAGTCTAGTTCGGAATTTCGACACAATTTCAAAAGCCTTCAATAAAAGAAGAGTAAAAAAAAAACGCAAACATTGGTGAGAATCCAATGCCCCGAAAACTTAAGGGTTCCTCAAATATATAAAAAAAAATAAAAAGGGAGAGAAAAAAAATCTAGTATTCACTTCTCTTTTGACTCTCACTTTATGTGACACACAGTTCACCCTCAAGGGTTTTTTTTTTTTTTTTTTCCTCTTCTGGCACGCTCTGACATGCAAGTCTAGAATATAAATTGGTTATTTTTTTCCCCTCCAAATTTTATAAATTATTGGAATGGAGTTGAATTTGTCAAATTAAAATAATGAATGATATAAACAAATGGTGGATTGATATTTTTAGTAAATCCATTCTAAACTCTTTTTCTATTATTTATTACTTGTGAATTCGAATCAAATTGATTTGATTAAAATAATCATAAAAATGATATTTTATCATGCATTTACTATACAACATGTTCTAATGTGTTGGAATTCTCTATTTTTTAAGAAACGACATGTCGGCGTATTGTGTCGTATTGTGTTGATGTCCCATGTTAGTGTCAATGCTACTTAATTTGCATGGCCAGTCAAAATGACTTTTATGCTTTTCCCCTTTGTTTTCTTTTTGCTGTTGAATTCAAGCATGACCTTCTTTTCCACAAACTTCTTGCTTAAAGTATCCTCTAATGATCACGTGCCACATCCAAGTTCCTTTGGTTGAATTTATTTTTAGGTTGGTGAACTTTAGGCTTTGTTTTTCAGCTCCTAAACTATAATTTCTATCGTAAGATCCAACATTCAACATCATATCGATGTCTTAAGTAGAAGTACCAAGATGATTATGCAATTTCGTCATTCAAAATGGCATTACTAGCAGTATCATTCAAAGGAAATTTCTAAAGATGCTAATTATGTGTTGATAGCAAATATAGTCAATTTTCATTACAGCCACCTAATCCCGCTGTTGTCAGGAATTCATGATCAGATGTTCTCGTCTACTGAAATTATTTTCTCACGAACAGAAAAAATTTATAGGGTTTCCAGTGGCTTGACGGTGAAATTTAGTGATGTCGCCTAAGATTAGATGGATAGAATATAGAGTTTAGTAATGGTTAAGCAATAACAGTAGTTCTTTTTTAATCAATTCAACCTTATGTTCTGAAAAAGAAAAATTTTAAGGATGTGGAATTATGGACTTGCTGCCTCTTACTCGACCTCCTTCTGTCGTCTCATTCATTGAGTTGTGGCAAGTATCATTTTACTTTGATCCTCACCACGCCAAATCAATTCCCTCTATGAGAATTTGTGGGACCAATGTCAACTATTCAAAATTTTTAAGTTGTTAGATGAAAGTGTGATTATTTAAATGTTCTAACACTCCTCTTCACGCGTAGGCTGGACTTTGCCCTTAGCCTATGCATAGAAATAACGAAAAGTACCAAAACAGTCATAAACCTTTTGCATTGGTACCAATTCAGATCTAAACTTTTCAATTAGACCAATTTAGTCCTAAATCTTTTTATATTTGTACCAATTTAGTCCATCCGGATAATTTAAGTCGGAAATTGCTAATGTGGCTGCTGATGGTCTTATGTGGCACCACATGGACAAATTTTATATTTTTTCAAAATTTTTAAATTATTTTTTTTCTATTTTCCTCTTTTTTTTCTTTTCTCCTTACCCCTTGGTTGGTGAGGTCGCTGCATCGCCGGCCACATGCTGGTCGGGCGAGGGCCCCCTCGCCCTTGTCGGCCACCGGCGAGGGCCGTTGCGCCCTTGCCGGCCACAAGTGAGGGCGTCGGCCCCCGCCTGGATCCAAGCGAGGGCACGGCACCACAGGCGAGGCTTCCATGGCCCTCGCCTGGATTTGGGTGAGGGCCCGATGCCCTCGCTTGTGGCCAGCGAGGGCCACGGTGGCTTCGCTTGTGGTGTCGTGCCCTTGCCTTGATCTCGGGCGAGGGTCGCCGCACCCTCGCCGCCACGAGCAAGGGCATCGCGTCCTTGCTTGTGGTCGATGAGGGCATAGAGGCCCTTATCGGCCAATGGGCAAGGGTTTTGGCCCTTGCCTGGATTTGGGCGGGGGTTGACGCCCTCACTTGTGGCCGGCGAGGGTGCGGTGGGCCTCGCCAGTGGCTGGCGAGGGCGTGGGGCCCCTTGCCCTGACCAGCCTGTGGCCGGCGAGGGTGCGGCCGGTTGGCGACCTCGTCGGCCAAGGGGTAAGGAGAAAAGAAAAAGAAAAAAAAAGAAAAGAGGAAAAAAAAGGAAAAAAAGAAAAAGAAATGATTTAAAAAATTTGAAAAAATATAAAAATTATAAAATTTGTCCACATTGCGCCACATAAGATTGCTTTGGCGGTCACATCAGCAATTTCCAGCTTAAATTAGACGGATTGACTAAATTGGTATCAATGTGAAAATGTTTTGGATTAAATTGGTTCAATTGAAAAGTTTAGAACTGAATTAGTATCAATACAAAATGTTTAGAACTATTTTGGCACTTTTCCCCATAGAAATATGCGATTAGAAGGCAAATAAGAATTCGGAAGATTCAAATTTAGGACTTCCTTACTTTGACACCATGATAAACGTAAAGCGGAAAATAATGTTGTGGAATTTTCTATATGATTCATTGAATTATACATGAGCCTATTTATAAGTTTTATAGAATGACGATCTATAGTAACATAATATTATAATAGAAATTACAATCAATGAGAATAACGAGATTATGATATGAAAGATACTCATAATTAGATAGATATTCAAAATCAGATAATCAATCTAATAGATATTTCTAACACCCTCCAAATCCTCTATTCTCAACCTGATAGCCAAGCTCAAGCCATCATGACCTGGCGGTCATGGTGGAACTTGACGCTGGCATAAATTAATTACGCCTTGACGTCATAATAATCCCTTACAAAATCTCCGACTATTTTAAAAGCATATCGATATTGTAAAAAATACAAAATAAATTTCACAAGTAATTCCCAGAAAGAACTGAAATTATAGTGAAACATAAAAGAAAATCAATTGGTTACTTGCACAATGCATAGCACGAGGTGTATGTCCTTGAACTTTATGTTTGAACAATTTAAAGTGACTAATGAGAGGATAAAACGTTGATCTAAGAACACTAAAGATCATTCACACTAAGTAAAAGTTCATTGGTTATTTTAAAGGGAAACATTATCCAAAATGTCATAAATCTATTTCACTTTTGCTAATTCGATTATAAACTTTTCAATTTTGTCAAATTGAGTCAATCCAATCAATTTTGACTGACAATTGTTGATGTGACCGCTGATCGTCTTATGTGGCATTGTTAGCGTTGATGTCCAAAATTTTTAAAAGTGGAGTGCGAGTGTGACGATGAGATTTCAAAATATGTGGAGTTCTATATAATCATGGTTCCACAATTTCAAAAGTTGAGTTCCGTCTGTTGCATCAACGTTTTATGACAATTGATACATGAAGATCTGGTTTCTGCCTAGAAGAATGAAAGGAGCTCATGGGAGATTACGCCTTGCTTTTGGTCCTTTGTAGAGAGAAAGGCCTCCCATGGGTCTTCAATACATGGGAAAAACCCTGACCAAAAACGAGAAAAAAGAGACGAATGTGATCTCTGCATCTGTACCGGCAACGAACTTAGGCAATTCGATTTATTGAGAAGTAATTTACGGTCGAGACATTTAATAGATTTTTGAAGGCATAGTCGTTTGACAATAATAAATTGTACATATTTCATCGTTTTCAGCGCTGGCACCTCTTGTATATGGTCAACGGATAGACTGAAGACATTGTACAACAAAAGCTAATGAAATCATCCCCGACAATGCTGTCGCGACCTCCCTAAATGGCTAATGGCTTACTAAGTTTAGGTTTAGTTTGGGCTCTTTTAAGCCCACCAATTCTCGACTTATGTTCCTAGTTTTGAATCTGCAATTCATTTTCATTTAAGAGATGCCACTAATCGATATGTGCTAGGTCAATTAGAAACTCAAATAAAATATTTGGACAAATATTTTAATCCAATGCAACTAGAAAAACTAGGATCGGAGACTTGATTATGTTAGTTAATCAACTAATGCTCTTTCGATGCCTAATCTTGTTTAAACTTTAGGTAAAATATTTATGCAACATATTATACCAATCACGAGTCCTAGGATTCAATTCCCACAAGGGCATAATTGGAATAAAGGAAATGTGCGAACAACAATCCAACATTTGCTTCCAAGAACTTTAAGCACATTTTTTTTTGTTTCTTTCAAGGTTTTTCACATATCTTAAGGAAAGAACCACTCGAACACTATTTTTAAAGCTTTTTCTGATTTTCTGGAAAAAATAATATTTTTGGGTATTATATTATTATTTTTTTATTTTTTTTATTTTCTAAAAAATATTTTTATAAATTAAAATAATAATATAATATTATAATATAAACAGCCAGACCCCCATCGGGAGAATTCGTTAAATCCCTCACAATTCACCTCGGGAGAACAAGCTAATCAAAGGCATTAGGGTTATGATCAAAATTGACAAGAATGGAGCCAGTGATATTAGGAAAGAGCAATTTGTGCCTCTGACAACAAAATGGTAGGGTATATCATATCCAAAAACGATACTATAAGTCTTGTGTCACAGGAACGATTGAGTAGTGAATCAGTTATTGAAATGAACATTCCAAATAATAAGAGGTGACGAAAAAAAATGATAACTGATCTTATGTTATTGATTTTAGAACAGTTAATAAATATTGCATTATTATGTTGTATATCATAGAGAAATATTATGTTTAGTTGTTAGTAATTGCAGTATGAGAAATTTTCCATTGAAATTGTCATTATCTTTGCAACTGAATTTAGCATTTTTTTAATTCATCATATGCAATTATTTTGTTGTTCTAGAAAATCTTCAGGACTTGATAGTCAACTTTTTCAGACATCTTTATGCGTCAGAAGGACAAAGGAACTTTCAGCCTGTACTAGATTATATCCCAACTTTGGTGGATACAACTATGAATCAATCTCTAATTGCACCCATAACCATGGAAGAAGTTAAAGCTGCTGCTCACCAACTGGGAGCTACTAAAGCTCCCGGACCGCACGGGTTAAATGGTTTGTTTTTCCAGCATCATTGGAATGACATAGGAGCAGATATATGTCGAGAGGTGCAACATTTCTTCGAGACTGGAACCCTTAACCCCACCCTTAACCAAACACAAATCACACTCATTCCTAAAACCCAAAACCCGGAAAAAATAGAACAATATCGACCAATAAGCCTGTGTAACTTTGCCTACAAAATCATATCCAAAATCCTTACAAATAGACTGAAACCCCTGTTACCAGGTATCATTGAAGCAGAACAGAGCGCCTTTGTTGGAAACCGACAAATACAGGATAATATCCTCATCGTTCAGGAAGTCCTTCATAGATTAAGAACTAGAGACCGTCATCGAAAGTTCCAAGCAGTCCTTAAATTAGACATGCAGAAAGCATATGATAGGATAGAGTAGGACTTCCTTCAAGAATGCCTAAGAAAGATGGGTTTCTGTGAAGAATGGGTAAAATGGGTCATGCAGTGTGTTACAACCGTGTCATATAGCATTAAGCTCAATGGAGTCTCCTTGCCGTATTTCAAGCCAACTCGGGGTATTCGCCAGGGCGATCCATTATCTCCTTATCTATTCATCATTGTGGCTAATGTACTCTCCCACATGATCAAGCAAGCCCTTCAAGCAGGTACACTACGCAAAGACGATTGAACCGAAACTGTCCTACTCTTTCACATCTACTTTTTTTGCGAGACGATTCAATCTTTTTCTTGAGGGTACAATATTGGAGTGTCAAAATTTGGCGTCTATCCTACATCAATATTGTTACGCATCAGGTCAAGCGATAAATCTAAACAAATCGGGGATATTTTTCAGCAAGGGCTGTCCAGAACTTCTACGAAGAAATATGGCGTCTGAACTACGAGTTCCAGAAATTATGAAAACGGGAAAATATCTAGGAATGCCATCGATTGGGGTGCATCCAAAAAGAAGTGTTCGCTTGGATTCTCGCTAGAATAAATATGAAACTGGAGAGTTGGAAGGAACACTTGCTATCAAGAGTCGGGAAGGAAACACTTCTCAAGTCAAGAGTGCAAGCCATACCCCAAGATGCAATGTCTATTTTAGAATCCCAGTTTCTATTGTCAAAGCTATTGAGCAAAAAATCGCTAACTTCTGGTGGAGAAATAATAACAAAGCGAATGGTCTACACTGGAGAAAATGGGACATTCTCAAGCTAAGAAAAGAGGAAGGCGGTCTTGGTTTTAAGGACCTCCTAACCTTTAATGTTGCTATGTTAGGCAAGCAAGCCTGGTGCCTTTCTCAGCACCCTGACACTTTGTGGAGTCAAATTATGAAAGGTCTCTACTTCCCGAACTGTAACTTTTGGCAAGCAGGAAAAGGATCGCGTCCATCATGGGGATGGCAAAGTTTGCTAGCCGGGAGAGAAGCGATAGCCCCTCAAGTTATGTGGGCAGTGGGAAATGGAAACAAAATTTCAATCGAACAGATAAATGGCTTAAGATGGGAATTATTGGAGGACCTGCATCAAGAAATGAACCTCGCAAGGTGGCTGAGTTGATAGACTTTGAAAATGCTACATGGAAAGAGGATCTATTGCGCTCAATGTTTGATCATCAAATAGTGTCGGAAATTCTAGCAACCCCTATTGGCCTACCAACTACAGAAGACACATTGGTTTGGATAAGCAATAAATCGGGAAGTTATACGGTGAAGAGCGGATATCTGATGAATAGAAAGCACATAATGAACCCAAGCAATCAAACACCAACAACATCCTACCAATGTAACCCAGATTTATGGAAACATATCTGGAAGGCAGCTATCCAACCGAAAATAAAGTTCTTTCTGGAGTGCATGTCAAAATGCCTTACCTACTTTGGATAATCTGCATGTACGGAAGAAGGGTAGCACCTGCACCTATATGTCCATTATGCGGCATCGAACCAGGAGACGATCGAACATACACTTCTTCTTTGCCCTTGGGTAACACAACTTTGGAATGAGCCAGGCCTGCAAGTTCAAGTGAATCGAGTGGGGTTAACTAGATTTGATGAATGGTTGGGTAATATTCACACAAGATCAAGGCACTCTCATAATTTTGAATTGATTGCAAATGTATTATGGTGCATATGGAAGGATAGAAATCATTTCATATTCAGGAAGAGCCCCCTCAATTTCCATCGCACCCTGTTTAGCGCCGTCAACTTAAAAGATAGCTTTGCCAGATGGAATCCTAAATTGACAAAACAGAGGCAAGCCGCTGACTTACTTGAAAAATGGCAACCCCCACAGCCTGGTGTCCTCAAGATTAATATAGATGCATCATTCGGGCCGGCCTTCACGCACAGTACATCGTCAACCTCAAGCAGACAACCTACATTGCACAATATTGATAGCTTTTCAGATTTACCCACGGAGCTAATGTCAACGAGCGACTCGATACCGGTCATGCCTACCTATCCCCCAAATTCCAGTTCCCCAAGATCCGATCCAAATTGGAGTGAAGCTGAGGAAGATCTAACCAACGACACAGGGTACACTCCTCGAAGTCGTGGCTGCCCTTACCTGCACGGAACAAGTCAGCAACCCCGATATACCCAAAACACCCAACCCCCGGACTCCTCTCCAACGCCGACCATATCAGGAGAAGGCTACAGAGTAGTAACAGATCTGCAACAAGAAGTGGCATCCAACAACCCGCATCTACCCACGGGCTCATATCTCATCAAAAAGAAAGTCTGTGATGACAGCAACACCTCAACCAGACACGACAAACAAGCTTCACTGAATCCATGGACGCAAATCAGATATAACGCCAGCCACAGAGGATCACCAGATCTGCGAAGAGGAGAAACAGATGGAGGACGTCATCAACTTCAAAGCCCAAATCAGAACAGACTGGAAGTAGGGGGATGTTCCGACACCCTGCAAAGATACCCACACCACAGTGGAGCAACAAAGCACCTCTGCAGAGACTCATGCCAAAGATTTTGCTCCAAAAATAAAAAACAGGAAATATACTTACCTGTTCGTTTCAACATTTTGGGAAGAGGAGCGGATCCAACCGGAGTTGACCCACACCTACAACAACGAAACTCCACATCGAATTCTTTGCCCGAATTCAGCAGATGACCGAGGAAAAAGTAGAGATCGGCGGAGATGGACGATGACTCGCAACCAGGAGCAAACGAGAACCCGGATCCTGGGTTCCGAAAATGCAACTCCACAAAGAGAGTTTTTTGCCCGAAACATAGCGAGACGACCAAAGGGAAAGTAGAGATCAGCGGAGAGGGAAGATGACGGTGGCCGGAGCAAAACGCGAACCCGGATCAGGATCCGAGAATGCCGTCTCCTCTTCCCACACCCAACAAAGACCCCTTCCCCCGCACGGATCTATAGCTTGTATCTCAGAGATGATCTTGGTAGAGTTGTTGATGGATTTACTAAAAATATAGACGCGAGATCAGGGCGAGCAAGCGAGGCAACAGCTCGGTCGAAACCCTTGATTTTATTTCCTCAAAGCTAGCCCCCGAATAGATCTGAAAAAGAGATGCATATCTACTCGATTGTAGTACGATGGTAAATGGGGTTTTCACTTCGAATACTCGAGTTGGGAGATTCGGCCTTTAGTGGACCGGGTTAAGTGCAAACTAGCGAGATGTCGGGCCTCTCTTTAGCACATTGTACTCGAAATACGAACAAGGTCGCCGATCGGCTTGCCAAAGCTCATCGATTGGGTTGTCTTCCTAGAAATTGGGTTAGTAACCCCGTATGCTCTTTTGGATTTGTTGTGTGCGGATACTTCTGCTGTAACTTGCTTTAAACGTTACTTAGTAATGCATTCTGTTTCTGTTCAAAAAAAAAAAAAAAAAAAAGAAATAGTTGAGTGAAAATAGATTAGTATCATCATTGTTATTATTGAGATGGAAATTGTTATATATTTTCATTAAGTTTAGAAAGGTATTTATATACCTAAGAGTACATTATAAAAGACTTAAGTTGCAAAGAAAGAAATGCATCAAGCAGAAAACTTTACAACTTCCAAAAATAGGGTTTCAAAACCATGGTTGATAGTTGTCAATGTCATCATCTTTTGTACATATATGTAAAAGCGCGCATTGTAGCGATGACGCGAAGAGCTTAGGCAATAAGCATCGTTTCACAGTCATCTCATCGACGCAACCCCAATACGTTGCAAATTGCAATTGACCTATCCAGGGCTATGGCGCCAGCGCTTCCAGGTTATGTACCTTCTCTGATACCGCCCCTTTCAATTCTTCCTCGAGCATCACCATTGAATCTGAGACCTCAGCGCGATACACGTAGTGCTTCGCCACGAACAGAAAGAACGCGAAATTCAGGAGGGTGAGTACTGCAAAGAAGGCATAGTAATAGTCGAGGCGCGACGCGTTCAGGTTGTCTAGTATCCACCCGTGGTGGCCGTTCCTCTCGGTGAGGCGCGAGACCGTCGATAGTAGGAAGCTGCTGATGAAGTTCCCGATCCCCAAAGTGGCCATAGCATAAGACGTGCCCAGGCTCTTCATGCTCTCCGGCGCTTGGTCGTAGAAGAACTCCATCTTCGCTACTTCCAGGAATCCGTCGGCCACTCCCATGAGCACGAATTGAGGAAGCAGGATGAAGATCGTCAGCGGGATTTGCCCTCCCGATTCGACCAGACCGTGTTCCCTAGCCACTCGGAGCCTCCATCTCTCGGTGAACGACGCCACGGTCATGACCATGATGTGGGGGAGAAGGCCGATCCCCATCCTCTGCAGAAGGCTGATGCCTCTCGGGTTCTTGGTCCATCTCCGCATGATCTTGACGAAGACACGGTCGTACACCACGATGCACACGAGCATCGGTGCGGTCGTGAATCCAGCTAGACTCGCCGGGGGGATCTTGAAGCTGCCCATGCTTCTGTCTAAGGTAGTTCCTTGCTTGACGAAGAGGGTATTGATTTGAGCCATCATGCAGCTTGGGACGAAAGTCGCGAGCAGGATTGGGATCATCTGCAGCATTTGTTTCGTCTCCTCGACTTGGGTGACCGAGCTTAGCTTCCACAGAGAAGTCGAGCCGGTTCGGACGCATGCTTTGTTCAAGAATCTGCATGGAGAGTGAGCTACACAATGTTCAAATGCTGCACATCCTTGTTTCAATCAATTGTCCATGGATAACATCCTTTTGCCACTTATAAAATAAGGAATCTACGTACGATTTTTATCAACCAATTTGATGTGAAAACGCGTGACATGTGATGGCGATTTGATGATAGCAATTGTCTTATGAAAACTAGCATTTCAACTTACGATGGATAGAGCAAAAAGTTGAACCTAAATCATGACAGAACGAAAGACATAAAGTCGATGTGTTATCAAATGATCGCCCATTTTAGGGAAACTTTTTCAATGGACAGCTGATGTATCAACATTTCAGATTAGAATACAGAAGCAATAGAATTTTGAAGCAAATTACAACCTCAATGTTGGTGTCAAGTCGATCTTAAATTTCCCCTTTCCAGTATACTCTTGCTGGTCGAGCTCATAGAGCTCGTTCGGATTGCTTGGGATCTGCACCTTCCACTTCCTCGTGGCGGCCACGATGACCCGCGCCATCCTCGTGATTGGGCTGCCTGCAGGCACCCGGTGCCGGTACCTAGGGGTGCCCGCAAGGAAGATAGCAATCGCGACCGCGAGCGCAAGGGTAGGGAGACCGTACCCAAGAGCCCAGCCCACATCGTCCTGGATATACACGAGGACGGTGTTGCCAAAGAGGGTCCCGAAGAAGACGCTGAACATCCACCAGTCGAAGAAGGAGAGCTTGTGGGCCTTCTCCTTCGTGTCGAAATCGTCGAACTGGTCCGCACCGATCGTCGAGATGTTGGGCTTGGTCCCGCTGGTCCCGACCACCAGCGTGTACAGCCCACCGTAGAAGACGGCGAGTTGCAGCAGGGAGGCCTTCTTGCAATTGCTGGCATTGGGTGCCGAGCACGGAGGCGGCTTGAGTCCGCGGAAGCGAGACGGCCAGGGTCAACACCAACATGCCCTGCATCAGGTGAGCTAGGTATGCTTAATCGTCTCACCCATGGCAAAGAAAAGTATCTTTTTTTTTTTGGGGTCAGAATCGCATTTCAGTTAAGTGATTATATAAAGGTAATGTGTTAAATAAAGAAAATTTCAATTCTCATTGGTGTATAAGATAAGATGCTTTCTCCACATTACATGTGTCTAGAAAGATGATAATAAGCAACATTAATTCGGTAGTTATTATTAGAACAATTAAATATTAAACCACACCTTTATTTATTAGTTCAAATTTTTAAAACAGTTGGTGATAATACAATAAAAATATCACAATTAGTCATCTTTTACAAATTGCCAAAGTAATACATTTTTTACTGGGTTTTTAAATTTAATCCATAGACTCAAGTATTCTCTAGCTAATCATATTTTGTCTTTATTACTAAATTAATCATTATTTATCTTTTGTGCCGGATAATTGGAAGCATTGGGCATCCTCCACGTGTGTCCCGGTCAAAATTTCAAGTCTTTGGTGTCCGGGAAAAGTCGAGCACTTCCCGTCATTCACGTGTACTTGACCGGGTCGAGCTCCAGTTTAAAATACTAATTGCCCGAAGGCTTAATTCGGACGTTTTTAACTGCATTCGCATACACATGCGGCTATTATGAATAGCTAAACGATACAGTTTTAAAAAAAGCCCCCATTGTATTTTAAGAATACGAATTTGAGCTCGAGCCGATCTCAAAGCGATTGAGCGGGTTTGAGCTTGACTATTAACTAAACAAGATCGACCCAACTTGGATCACATGCTTTGCTAGCATAACGTGTTCATAGCACCGAATTTTTAGGCTAGCTCGTTATGATTTTCACACGTCTAAGGTAATGATGACTCTATACGGGATATATGCTTTGGGGGCAATGTTGTATAACACGTACCGCGAGATAGATGCCCGACCCAATGACGAAGGTCCAATAGCGGCCGAGATGGGCGTCCGCGACATACGCGCCGAGGATGGGAGTGATCCAACTGGTGCCGACCCAGTTGGTGACGTTGTTGGCCGATTGGACCGTGCCTTGGTGAAGCTTCGTGGTCAAGTACACGACGAGGTTGGATGAGATTCCAAAGTATGCCATCCTCTCGAAGACTTCATATACTGCACCATTTAGTCAACAGATCAACACAAAGAATAACCGAACAACTAACGACTAACACAAGTAATTTCAAAAAATGCGATATCGCAATAATTCTTGAAAATCTAATGTGACATAATATGACTCGATGGTCTTTACTCTTCTTTCTAATGAAAAATTGGATTTCACTAGTGTTTTTTTATCATGCTAACAAAAGTAATGTATAAATAAAGAAAATCGTGAAAATCTATGTTTAATTATGTGAAACCAACTGATTTGATACATTAAGAGTGCGATTGCATATTAAGAAATCATAAATATGTTCAGTGCACGATTAAAGTAGGAAAATATGTATGACCATAAAATCATGGAAAATGAAGGAAGGAAAATGAAAAGTACACAAGGCTTTGCATGATTCAGTAGAAAAACTATAATAAAAACATCATTGCGTTTTTAACCTATTGATGATGTATTATCATGAAAAACTTTGTAAAGTATCATGGGACTACTATCAACTATAATGCATTATGTATTTTCTTCATTCGAATTTTGAATTTTAGCTTAAGACTAAAAATAAAAATATATAATAAGAGAGGTAAATACGACATTAAGAAAGACGTGAACTCAAGATTTATTATTGGGAGATTATTATCAGTTTTTCTAAATTTTTTTCAGAAAGTGTGGTTTAAAATTTAGATATAAAAAGAAATGGGTCAAATGGATGCTTCGAATTTTGCCCGTACCATTGGAGTTAATGATAAGGAGCTAGTTTTCCACTGTTTATGATTAGACAAGAGCTGAAATTAGGGACATAACCCGTGACAAAAAACAATTATTGTCGACCATTCACCATCTCCTACGTGCATCTCGATTCTCAACCAGGTGAAAATCTCACTTGTGTAGAATATAATTCAAAGCAGAAGGGATCAGCTATTTGTGTTTATAAAGCTGGAATAGTGTCTTTCTTTTTTGTTTCTTTCTGGCACTTCTGCCTACTTCTTCTGCAGTATTGGAAGCATGTTCAGGAGGGCTTGCGTGTCTATAGTTTGCTTTCATTCGATCTTTAGACACACTTCGTCCCGAGCAATGCTCGCATATTCCCCGTCATACTTGTTGGGTTGGGGAGAGAGAGAGAGAGAGAGAGAGAGAGAGAGAGTACCAACGATAAAGGAGCAGGCGGTCCATCTGCCACGCTTGGATCGCCGGACAGGGTTTCCCCGGAGATCGACGGTTCCGTCTTGCGTGTAATCATCGCCTCCTGCTTCGGCTGGCGACATTCTGTTCGCGTTTGAGATATGAGCTATTGACCAACTTCGATTCTTTCCTGTAACTGTCGAACAGCATAAGATCCCTCGTCCTAAAGGCCAGCCTCTTTTATAATAGTCCTCCTCGGATCCTGAGTCTTCTCCCTTCGATTCAGCCGAGCCGACGTCCCCATCTCTCACCTCAGCCAGCTAGCAACTCCTCGTAACAGATACACTTTGGCTCCGTACGATAACAATTCTATTTTCCTACTTTTTTGTTCTTTTGCTCTCCGTAATAGAAAAAGAACAGAATTTTGTTTGATAACATTAATTAATTATTTTATTCTCTATAATAAAAAAGTAACAGGAAATAAATTTGGAATAAAAATAAGAAGTAGAAAAAAGTAATTTCTTGTTTCAAGGAACAATTTCCAAAAATAAGTCATTTTTTTCTTTTCTTCCTCGTTGTCCATCAGCCGCCGGTCGCCGGCCTCTCTTCTACCGTTTGGCCTGCAAGCAACGGCCATGCCCTGCAACGGAAGAAGAAGCGAGGAAAAAAAGAAAAGAATAAAAATCTCAAAAATTATTAAAAAATTAAAAGAAATTCTATGTTACAAAAAGAACTTGTACGTCATACCAAATGCATTCCCTTTTTTTCTTTTTAATTCCGAAAATAGAAATTTTATGCAATTAATTAAATACATTATTTTACTCATAAATTATTCAAAGAGTAAAAATAGAAAATAATTATTTATGAAAAGAAATTATCTTCAGGAATATAAATGTTGCCAAACGTACTTTTTGTTGATGTTTTACTTCTTCTTCTCTCTATTCTTTAAGAGATGTGACTACCCGAGTTTTGACTTTTGATATACATGACTCATGGCCATAATTCTTTAAGAGATCTGACATTGTATATGAGTTAGGATATATATTATTCATGGCCCATTATTCTGCCATTGTTGCCATAGATCTGACTTTCACATGGTTGGTCAGAAAAACAACCTATAAACTAATCGAGGGCGAATGCATGTATGTGGTTGAATAATACAGGGAATTGCTCATATTTTCCTTTTTTTTTTTTTTATAATAAAAACATCTTTTCCTCTACCCATATATATATATATATATATATATATATATGTATACTTAACTTTAGGAGAAGAAGGTAGAAAGAGAGAGGAATTATATTTAAGACCTCTGACTATTGATAAAACTAGATAATCCTTAGGTCAATGCTTATTATCCAAAATTTCCAACTTAGTCGTTAGCCTGCAGTGAATAGAAAAATTTGTCATGTAGTCATGGGGATGATTCCCAAAAGTAATCTAGAATCTAGTGTTGGAGAAAACTCCTATGATATTTTGAAGTTGACAAAACTTATCTAAGTTCTATTTTGAAAATTGCCAGACTTTTGTGACAAAGTCTATCTTACAACATAAGTCTGCCTACTCTGACAAATTCCAGACTGAACACAAGTGAAGAATGAAGACCTAACCAGACTCAGGGATTATCCTTCTTTCTTCAAAGGTTCGGTTCGTACAGGATATATATGGTCTTTTGGTTGGAAATATCACCTACGAGATTGGTTATCTTTATTGGAATCAATTTACATACTTCAAATAATTTTGGAAGGCAAGTTATTTTGGAAAGAATCTACTTATGGAAATCAAGATCTTGATTGTATGGGCAAATAGGATTGGCAAGCTTTCATTACAATCTTCAAACGGCTCGAGATCTCCTTGATTGATTCTGTCCAATGGGTTGATTGGAAGAATTCTTTTGGAAAATGCCAATGGTCGAGAAGGCACGAAGGAGTATTTAAGGAGGACTCCAGTTGTTTGATAGAGTGCGTGAAAGAAGAATTCCAAAGTCTGAAGCTTCCCATTTAATTGTTATTTCTTACATTGTGCTCAAATTTGTACTTAAAAGAGAGAGAAACTTATACTATGGCTTCGTGAGAGCAGTAGAGACTCTTCACTGAGAAGTCGAGATCGCAAGATTGTAAATTCTCTTTTGATTCATAGTGGAAATCAGCCAGAAGGTTGTCAGCGTGAGAGAGTGAACGTATGCTTAATCTAAGCCGAACTACTATAAATTCTGTGTTCATTTTCTCTTTCCTAAACTCCTTTACTTTATTTACTGCAATATATTTCTGCGTTTTAAAATAGCTGTAAAGTCTAATTCCTTCTGCAAAGTCTGTAATCAACTAGACTCAGGTTAAAAGTAAAGTTTTTCACTACATTTCACAAAATCTGTTTTCACACCTATTCACCCCATTCTAAGTGTTTTTACTAGCCCTTTCATCTAGCACAACCTCTCAATCCCCAATCGGATGGACAAGTAGAGTTTTGATAATCTTGATGGATTTGACCATACCATATTGGCTCACTTAGGAATGCATGACAGTCCAACCAATTAGGAGAGAATCAATTGATTCTTTTTCAGGAGCTATTCATCCTTATAGGGATGTTAATTGTAAGTAAGACATATGCTATAGTTTATACTAGGATAAATTGTCTCAAAAATTCTAAATCTATTGTATGATAGCCAATTTAGTCATAAACTTTTAATTTTATGAATTTGGTTTTAAACCTTTGAATGATTTGCCAATGTAGCGCAACTACGAATGTAAGGACATCACAAGCGTCATAAGTTTTTTTCCGACCACTTGAGTGTTATGACTTCTAAAAAAAGGTTCACTTAAATGTCACAACTTTTAATTAATCACTTAAATTCCACAACTTTTAAAAAGTTTCACCCAAAGTTGTTGAAAATCTTACATGGCATGACATTGGCGATGAACATTTTTAATAAGTTAAGTCACTCAAATGATTGGAAAAAAATGTTAATGCACTCAAGGTAGCGCCATAAAAAAATTATGATACTTCAGTGATCAAAAGAAATATTATGACACTCAAGTGAGCACTGTACAAAAGTTATAACACTTGTTGTGTTCTTTTCTCTTATATAATCATACGATACACATGTTCTTCTCAAGTAATGTAAGGAACCACTTCCATCAGCAACTCATCAATCTATCAAGGCTTTTCGCCAATAGTTTACTGACATACTACCTTCCACTTTATCATCCTGAGTATGGCCAAGACTATGAGTTGTACACCTTGTCACAATACGTCCAAGTTTTCGTGAACTTCCTGTTCTCTAACTTGTTCACCTTTATTAAGGTCCGTCTGACCATCATCGCTCTTCACTTTATATTCGTGGTTCTTGTAACATCACGATTTTCCAATTCTATTTTTAGTAAATTGAGATGAACATTTCATCTTTGCACATATAGTTCTTTTCCTTGAGTCGGCCACTCATGTGAAAACTAGTCTATCCGATGAACCCATTAAGAAATTCTAATGCATCAAAGTCGAGAATTTGACTAGAAAGCGACCTTTTGACCGAGCTAATCTGCAAGGGTTATTACGGCACAATGGGTACCCTGTGTCCATATGTGAAACCTTGAGATTACCACGACGACCGAGAGTCGCCAATGTGTCAAAGATGTACATTAACCACAAGTCAAATGTATGAAAATTTCTAAAAGCTACCCGATAGGTTAGGACAGACTAGTATCGTGCCAGAGTGAAATTAACTATGAAATTGAGACTGAATTCAAAAATTGGAAGTGCTCTTGTGTCGCAAATCTTATTAGGAACATTGGATTAATTTATGAACTTCAATTGGACTCAATTGGAAGAGAATTGAATGGAATTGGAGAAATTAATGTACAAGATTATTATGCCATTGGAAAGGATGAAATTGCACATATTGGAATAAGGTTGTGGGAGTTTGAGATAGTGGAAGATGACCTCATGTGATGTCACGGTGGTTAGGGCCAAAGTGTTTAAGATCTTGACAAGTGGAGGGTGGATATTGGCTCTCAAAGACATCACTTCCACCAGTCTCCATCATCTTCTTCCTTAGGTTTTGTTTTTGAAATTGGGAGGAGAGAGGGAGGAAGTGTGACCGGACTAGCAAGCCCGATGCCCCTTTCGCTGCTTGCCGTTCGTCGCTGTCGCCGGAGCTGTCGCGGTCGCCGTTCGTCCATGCGTGCGCTCACCGGCCAGCCGTTGCGTCGTTTTTGCCCGAGCCTTCAGCACTGTCGTACTTTGTTGTCCGGTTGCTGTCGCCGTCGCCAAGGCTGCTGGAGCCACTGTTGAAGTTAGCTCGTTGCTGATGCCGCTTCTCCTTCGCTTGCGACCGTCACTCCTCGTTGCTTGCGCGTCCAGCTTTGTCGTCCGCCTAGCGTTGTCGTCTGGAGTCACCAGCTGCTACTCGCTATTGCCAGCCACCATCGGAGCCACCGCCAGTCGTCGCCGAAGCTCCGCCGTCACCCCACCTCCACCGCTTGGCCGTTTCCGACCTTTTCTGGCCGTTGGAATTGCCGAATCAACCCTCTTCGGCCAAGACCAGTAGCTGGATTTCCAGCAAGCTCTAGATCTTCAAGGCTCGTTTTGGGTGCCTTTCGGTCCTCTTTTGGCATCGCCCCGAGGAGGTTGTTTGACCACCTCGCCGTTGTCTTCGCCGATGACTCATTGGAAAGCGATTCCGATGAGTTTAGCCTCCTAAACCTTGGTTAGAGGGTTAATGATGCTTAGGGCGTTCTTAGTTTAATCTAAGCAAGCTTAGGTTGTTAGATTAGTTTAATTAGATGTGGATTAGATTAAAGGGGTTTGGTTAGTTTAAAGTATGATTAATTAGGGTTAAGTGGATGTTTATATTAATATAAGTCTTGATTTAACTTAAATGAATATTTTTGATATAATAAATATTTCGAAATTATTTAATAATTTAATAATAATATATTATTCGAAATGATTAAAATATTATTATTTAATTAATTTTCGGAATAAATTTAATCATTTATTAAATTTCAAAAATTATTTCGGGAACCTAAATTTCCAGAATTTCGCGCTGATCGCTGCTGTGCTTTCAGATTATTAATTTGATGGTTGGATATTGCAAATTGAATGTTGATTTTGAAAAATATGGATTATTACTTTAATGGAAGCCTTGAGTGAAATGCAAAGTGCCTTGGGCTGAGTATGAACCGTTGTGTGATAGTTCAAAGGAATTGTGCTAAGCTATTAGCTGGATTTGCCCCTATATGGGTTGCCCTATACAATGGATGCATGTCGCATTTGATTTTGGGCCCATGCTTCTTTGGGAACGCTGTTGATGTAATGACGAAGCCATGCTCCAAGGTGAGGAGACGATGCCTGGCTATATGCTAGTAGATAGGCGAACTGTAAGTAGGCTATGCTATTGTGTGACAGTGAATAATAATTGGAACACATGATGTGATTGTGGATTATGTGAAATTGATTGTGTTATAGTGGTTTAAGTTCTTATTACTACCCGTGATTGAGTGATATGAACTGTACTAACCTGCATGAAGGAAATAAGACGGGGTAAGTCTTCTGTACTATGTGACTAGGCCACATTTGGGTGTATTTTCTTTCTAATAGGGGTTTAGGGGGGTGAACTTGCTGAGACAATATCTCCCCCCGTTGTGGGCCAAAATTACAGGATTGTAGATAGTGAAACCCCCGGAGTGATATGGTATCCCAGTGCAGATTATGGAGCAAGAGCATAACTTTCCCGATGCTGATAGTCATTGGACCTATGAGCTGATTAGGTCCACGGTCTAGATCTAGGAGGCCGAGCATGTCAGGGTGCCTCATAGATATAGGGCGTGGTTTCGCTTTGGGCCCAATGGTTTCAGGATTGGTCCTCTTGATAGTTTTGATATTCCACCTGCTGTGATGGAAGCCATTCTAGGTGAGGGCGTAGCTGACGCTCCCGATGGTGGGGTGGATGACCCGTCGTCTGCGGAGGTTGTGCAGTCAGAAGTGGGATAGACGAACGAGTCCGGCTAGTAGTCAAAGGACTATTCCTTCTTTTTGGTGGATCGATCCCTTTTTGTAGGCTGACCCTTTTTTGTTATGCACATAAACTCTGACCCATTTTTAGTGTATGTAATCTTTGACGTGAATATCTATGAAAGTATGTTTGTTTATGAATGAGTTGGTTTCCTGCTTTCCTATCCCGTGAGTTTTTGTTAGGAGTTTTATAGTATGTTTCACTTGCGCAATAAAGAAATTGTGGTCGGCGACACTACCTGGGATTATCGCATTTGCATGACTATGGCGGGTTGTTCACATGTCTTGGGGTTTGGGGCGCGATAACCCCGTTTAAGTGGTATCAGAGCATGGTCTGTGTTTGGAGTGATAAGGTGCGAGGGAGTCATGGGATAGTTGGTAGGAAAGGCTTTTAATATGCTGGTGCATGTGGTTGATAGCTATTTGGTAGCTTATTGGTGTGATCACTCAGATTTTAATGTGATCACAAGTATCTATATTGAGCCTGTAGCATGAGTGATCGAGTGCCGAGAGTTGCTAGGAAGGGGGCAGGAGGCCCTATGTTTTGGGGTGGGCCGTGGACGAGAGTCGGTGCTCGAGTTGCCATGGAGGGAGCGCCGACTGAGGCCAGCATGAGTGGTGTAGCATCGCCTCCAGTCGATGTTGGGGTAGTAGCCCTTGAGGACCCAAGGTTTGATGGAATCATGAGGATGCTTGAGTTGATGGGTGACAGAATGGATCAGCAAACCATCGCTTCAACCGCCGCTGCCACTAATGTTGCCAATGCTGCCAATGCTAATGCTACGCTATCGTAATTGCTGCTGCCCCTGCCGCTGCACCTGCCATCGTACCGGTCGTCGAATTTGAGGTAGTACCTGTTGAAGTTCCACCTGGGAACGTGGTCACTGGGAGGCCTATGCATAAGCTGGTAAAGCATTTCCTGAAGTTGAATCCACCGACGTTCATGGGAGCAGGAGATCTCGAAGCTGCAGCACTGTGGATTCAGGAGTTAGAGAATGCCTTTGATTTACTGATGTGCATCGAAGTAGAGAAGGTTGTCTTGGCAGCCTATTAGTTGAAAGAGATCGTAGGTACTTGGTGGAAGACTACTAAGGGGATAGCGTTCCCTGAAAGAGTAGTTCTAAAGTGGAATGCCTTTCTCGAGATCTTTAATGAGAAGTACTTTTTTGACTGTGCTAGAGAGATGAAGATGGCAGAGTTTCAGCGCCTTCGCCAAGATATAATGACAGCTGATCAGTACAAAGCGAAGTTCGCTGAACTGTCGCAGTATGCCCCTGATTTAGTTTAGAGATCGTCAGACTGAGCTCAAAGGTTTAAAGATGGGCTTCCGACCGGATGTAAAGAGCTCGTTGGTGCCATTAGATCTGAAGGAGTACAAGGACCTTTATAAACGAGCCCAGCTGATTGAGAAAGACCAAAATGAGAGAACTACCGCATCTGGGTCGTGGTTTAATTCGAATAGAGAAGGTAATTGGTTTGGGAAGAGGCCGATGTCTAGAGGAAGATATCCTGTTCCACTCAATAGGAAGGGTGGGATAGGGAAATCATTGCCGAGCCATAATGGAGTGTGTCGTTCATGTGGAAGATGACATGATTCAGTCCCGTGCCCCTCTAGGACGAGTGCCTACTATGAGTGTGGCTAGCAGGGTCATATAGCTAGGAATTGCCCCAGGAAACAGATGGGATAGCGTCAATTGTCGCCATTGTCGCCACCGTTGGGTCAGAATAGAGGAATCGCGCCACAGATCATGTTGCAGGGTGGATTGAACTGACTTCTAGCTCAGGGAAGGACGTATGTGATCACCAAAGGACAGGCGAAGGATGTGCCTAATGTGATCACAGGTATGATCTTACTGAATGACCAACCTGCTTATGCTTTATTTGATTCTGGAGCTACTCATTCATTTATAGCTGAAAGATATGTTAAGTTGATAGAATTAATTCTTGAGTTGTTAGAGTCCATGATTAGCATATCTATGCCGTTGAAGGATAAGGTGTTAGCTACAGTGGGTTATCTTGGTTGTAAGTTAGTGATTGGTGAGCGAGAGGGGAGGATAGACTTGATAGTCCTAACCATGTATGATTTTGATGTGATAATTGGCATGGACTGGCTCACCAAGCAACGAGCTAAGATGGACTGTTATCACAAAGCGATTCAATTTAACCCGTTAGAGGGTGAGAGTTTCGAATTTATTGGGAGTCGAGATGGACTCTCGGTTTCATTAATCTCATCGCTCGAGGCAACTCGCTTGCTAGACAAGGGTTACCAAGGTTACCTAGTGATTGTCGTGGACACGACAGTGGGGGAGTTGAGGGTAGAAGACATCGCAGTGGTGTAAGAGTTCCTAGACGTGTTCTCGAAAGAATTACTGGGTTTGTTGCTAGAGAGAGAGATAGAGTTCGTAATTGAGTTAGCCCCCGGGACAGAGCCGATCTCTAAAGCTCTTTACTGGATGGCCTTGTCAAAACTTAAGGAACTTAAGGTGTAGATGCAAGAGTTGTTGGATAAAGGATTTATCCGTCCTAGTGCATCACTTTGGGGAGCACTAGTTTTGTTCGTGAAGAAGAATGATGGTTCATTACGCTTGTGTATCGACTATCGACAACTTAATTATGTGACGATCAAGAACAAGTATCCATTGCCGAGGATCGATGACTTATTTGATCAGCTTCAAAGAGCGTCGATATTTTCTAAGATCAACTTGAGGGTAGGGTATCATCAGCTAAGGATCAGGAAGGAAGACATACCGAAGTCGGCGTTTCGCACTTGATACGGCCATTATGAGTTTACTGTAATGTCGTTTGGGTTGACAAACACCCAAGCTGCTTTCATGGATTTGATGAATTGTGTATTCAGAGAGTACTTGGATCAGTTCGTAATCGTTTTCATCGACGACATCCTAGTATACTCAAGGAGTACTAAGGATTAGGAAAAGCACCTAAGGATAGTGCTCCGGACTTTGAGAGATCATGAGTTGTATGCCAAGTTCAGTAAGTGTGAGTTTTGGTTAACTTGTGTGGCTTTCTTAGGTCATGTCATCTCCGAAGAAGGAATCTCAGTGACCCAGCCAAGATTGAAACAGTAATCAACTGGCCAAGACCGACTACAGTGATAGAGATAAAAAGTTTTCTGGGTTTAGCAAGGTATTATAGACGGTTTGTAGAAAGGTTTTTAGTGTTAGCATCACCGATGACAAGACTGCTGAAGAAGGAAGAAAAGTTTACATGGTCAGATAAGTGCGAGAGTAGTTTCCAAGTGCTTAAGCAGAAGCTAACTATTGCACCTATGCTTACTATTCCATCTGGTCAAGTAGGGTTTGAGATCTATAGTGATGCGTCGTTTAAAGGACTGGGTTGCGTGTTAATGCAGCATGGTAGGGTTGTTGCATATACGTCCTGTTAGTTGAGATCTCATGAGTTAAATTATCCGACACATGACTTAGAATTCACAGCTATCATCTTTGCCCTGAAGATTTGGAGGCATTATCTGTCTAGAGAAAGATTTCAGATCTTCACCGACCATTAAAGTCTCAAGTACTTCTTCTCTCAGAAGGAACTGAATATGAGACAACGTCGATGGATGGAACTTATGAAGGACTATGATTGTGAGATTTTGTATCCCCCCGGAAAGGCGAATAAGGCCGCTGATGCACTAAGTAGGAAGTCTTCAGTTGCGCAGATGGTACTCAAGGAATGGAGTCTACTCGAGAGAGTACGAGATTCGGGTTTCAAATTTGAGGTAGGTCACCTTTCGAATCTTATGGCCACCCTCAAAATTGAGCCAAAGGTGTAGGTCAGGATTAGAATGCTTCAGCAGACAAATCCAGATGTTCAAAAAATCTTGCAAGAGGATACAGAGAGAAGGAAAGCTGACTTTTAGATTTCTGACGATGGAACATTGAGGTTCCAAGGGTGATTGGTTGTACTTGACGATGTGGAGCTTAGAGAGGAGATTTTGTTAGAAGCGCATCATAACAGTTACAGCATTTATCCTGGTAGTACCAAGATGTATCAGAATTTGCGTCAACATTATTGGTGGTCTGGTATGAAGGCAGACATCGCCAAATATGTTGCTAAGTGTTTGACGTGTCAGCAGGTGAAGGCTCAGCATTGCAAACCGGGAGGGCTTCTGCAACCTCTCGAGATCCCATAATGAAAATGGGAGCATATCATGATGGACTTCGTGACTGGACTATCGAGGAGCTAGAGAGGAAATGATTCGATTTGGGTAGTAGTCGACAGACTGACAAAGTTAGCTCACTTCATCGCAGTTCGAAAGGACCTGATTCTGGATAGACTCGCAGATCTGTATGTGTGTCAAGTGGTTCATATCCATGGGGTGTCGGTCACGATTACTTTAGACAGAGACCCAAGGTTCACCACCGCCTTTTGGAAAAGCTTGTAGAGTGCTTTGGGAACGAAGCTACAGTACAGTACGGCCTATCATCCGTAGACTGATGGCCAGTTTGAGAGGACAATTCAAACCCTCGAAGACATGCTGAGAGCTTGCATTTTGGACTTCAAAGGAAGCTGGGAGGAACAGCTTCATCTAGTCGAGTTCGCCTACAACAACAGTTATCAGCAGAGTATTCAAATGGCTCCTTTTGAAGCATTGTATGGCAGATTGTGCAAAACACCACTGTGTTGGGATGAAGTCGAGGAAAGAAAGATCACAGGTCCAGAGTTGGTTTAGCAGTCAGTGGAGGCAGTTGCCGTTATCCGAAACAGATTAAAGACTGCTCAAAGCCGCCGGAAGAGTTATGCAGATAAGCGTTGAAGGCCATTGGAGTTCCAAGTTGGTGAGCACGTCTTCCTGAAGGTGTCATCGATGAGAGGTACTTCCCGCTTTGGCAGAAAGGGGAAACTGAGTTCGAGGTACGTAGGTTCCTTTGAGATTTTGGAAAGAATAGGGACTCTAGCGTATTGTCTTGCACTACCACCGAGGTTGGCACAAGTGCATAATGTCTTTCACGTGTCGATATTAAGGAAGTATGAACTTGATCCGACACACGTTCTAAATTTTGAAGAATTAGACGTGGACGATAGGGTGTCGTATGTTGAAAGCCCGGTTCAGATTGTGGATTGCAAGGAGCAAGTTCTGCGCACCAAGACCATCCCATTGGTTAAAGTGGTCTGGTAACACCACAGCACTAAAGGAGCAACTTGGGAAACTGAATAATCGATGAGACAATTATACCCCCACCTTTTTGCTTAAGATTTGTAATAGTTTAAATTTCCATGAAGAAATTTTTATAAGAGGGGAAAAGTTGTGATATCTCGATTTTCCAATTCTATTTTCAGTAAATTGAGATGGACATGTCATCTTTGCACATATAGTTCTTTTCCTTGAGTTGGCCACTCATGTGAAAACTAGTCTATCAGGTGAAGCCGTTAAGAAATTCTAATGCATCGGACTCGAGAATTTGACCAGGAAGTGACCTTTCAATCGTGCTAATTTGCAAGGGTCATTACGGCACAATGAGTACCTTGTGTCCGTATTTGAAATCTTGAGATTATCATGACAACCGAGAGTTGCCAATGTGTCAAAGATGTACATTGTGACTTGAAAATGATCAACCACAGGTCAAATGCATGAAAATTTCTAAAAGTTACTCAGTAGGTTAGGATGCGCTAGTATCGTGCCAGAGTGAAATTAACCGTGAAATTGAGATTGAATTCAGAAATTGGAAGTCCTCTTGTGTCACAAATCTATTAGGAAAATTGGATTAATTTATGGACTTCAATTGGACTCAATTGGAAGAGAATTGAATGTAATTGAAGAAATTAATGTACAAGATTATAATGCCATGGCGGAGGATGAAATTGCACCTATTGGAATAAGGTTGTGGGAGTTTGAGATAGTGGAAGATGACCTCATGTGATGTCATGGTAGTTGGGGCCAAAGTGTCTAAGATCTTGACAAGTGGAGGGTGGATATTGGCTCTCAAAAGGTGGGACATCACTTCCACCAATCTCCATCATTTTCTTCCTTGGGTTTTGTTTTTGAAATTGGGAGGAGAGAGGGAGGAAGTGCGACCGAACCAGCAAGCCCGACGCTCCCTTCGCTGCTCGCCGTTCATCACCGTCGCCGGAGCCGTCACGGTCGCCATTCATCCGTGCGCATGCTCGCCGGCCAGCCGTTGCGCTGTCTCCGCCCGAGCCTCTAGCATCGTCCTTCGTCGTCCAGCTGCCGTCGCCGTTGCTAAGGTTGTCGAAGCCACCGTCGAAGTCAGCTTGTTGCCGGTGCCGCTTCTCCTTCGCCCACTACCATTGCTTCTCGTTGCTTGCGCGTCCAGCTCCGTCGTCCGCCTAGCGTCGTCATCCGGAGTCACCAGCCGCTGCTCGCCATTCGCCAACCATTGCTGGAGCCACCGCCAGTCGCCGCCGAAGCTTCGCCGTGATCCCACCTCCACCGCTTGGCCGTTTCCGACCTTTTCGGCTGTTGGAGTTGTTGGATCAGCCCTCTCCGGCCAAGACCGGTAGCTGGATTTCTAGCAAGCTTTGGATCTTCAAGGCTCATTTTGGGTGCCTTCCGATCCTCTTTTGGCGTCGCCCTGAGGAAGTTTTTCAACCACCACACCGTTGTCTTCACTAGGGACTCATCGGAAAGCGATTCCGGTGAGTTTAGCCTCCTAAACCTTGATTAGAGGGTTAATGATGCTTAGGGTGTTCTTAGTTTAAGCTAAGTAAGCTTAAGTTGTTAGATTAGTTTAATTAGGTGTGGATTAGATTAAGGGGTGTGGTTAGTTTAAAGTATGATTAATTAAGGTTAAGTGGATGTTTATATTAATATAAGTCTTGATTTGACTTAAATGAATTATTTTTGATTTAATAAATATTTCGAAATTATTTAATAATTTAATAATATATTTTTATTCAAAATTATTAAAATATTATTATTTAATTAATTTTCGGAATAAATTTAATCATTTATTAAATTTCAAAAATTATTTCGGGACCCTAAATTCTCGAGAATTCCGCGCTGATCATTGCTGTGCTTTCAGATTATTAATTTGATGGTTGGATATTGCAAATTGAATGTTGATTGTGAAAAATATGGATTATTACTTTAATGGAAGTCTTGAGTGAAATGCAAAGTGCCTTGGGCTGCATATGAATTGTTGTGTGATAATTAAGAGGAATTATACTGAGCTATTGAACTAGATTTGCCCCTATATGGGATGCCCCATACAACGGATGCGGGTCGCAGTTGATTTTGGGCCCATGCTCCATTAGGAATGCCGTTGACGTAATGACGAAGCCATGCTCCAAGGTGAGGAGACGATGCCTGGCTATATGCCAGAAGATGACGAACTGCGAGTAGGCTATGCCCTTGTATGATAGTGAATAATAATTGGAACGCATGATGTGATTGTGGATTATGTGAAATTGATTGTGTTCTAGTGGTTTAAGTTCTTATTACTACTTGTGATTGAGTGATATGAACTGTACTAACCTGCATGAAGGAAATAAGACGAGGTAAGTCTTCTGTACTCTGTGGCTAGGCCACCCTTGGATGTATTTTCTTTTTAATAGGGGTTTAGGGGGGGTGAACTTGCTGAGACAATGTCTCATCCCGTTGTGGGCCAAAATTATAGGATCATAGATGGCGGAATCCCTGGAGTGATATGGTATCCCAATGTAGATTATGGAGCAGGTGCATAGCTTTCTCGATCCTATAGTCATTGGATCTATGAGCTGATTAGGTCCATGATCTAGATCCAGGAGGCTAAGCGTGTCAGGGTGCCTCATAGATATAGGGCGTGGTTCCGCTTTGGGCCCAATGGTTTTAGGATTGGTCCTCTTGATAGCTTTGATATTCCACCTGCTGTGATGGAAGCCATTGTAGGTGAGGGCGTAGCTGACGCTCCCGATGGCGGGGTGGATGACCCGTCGTCTCCGGAGGTTGTGCAGTCAGAAGTGGGATCGATGAACGAGTCCGGCTAGTAGTCATAGAACTCTTCCTTCTTTTTGGTGGATCGATTCCTTTTTGTAGGTTGACCCTTTTTTGTTATGCACATAAACTCTGACCCATTTTTGGTGCATGTAATCTCTGACGTGAATATCTATGAAAGTATGTTTGTTTATGAATGAGTTAGTTTCTTGCTTTCCTATCCCGTGAGTTTTTGTTAGGGGTTTTATAGTACGTTCCGCTTGTACAATAAAAAAATGATTAGGGTTGGCGACACTACCTAGGAATGTCGCATTTGCATGACCATGTCGGGTTGTTCACGTGTCTCGAGGTTCGGGGCGTGACAGTTCTAATGGTGATAAAGCTCTCCTTGTATTAGTTCAACTTGACACAAGACAACATATGCATCTATTATTGATATAGACAAATGGTTTTGTCAACTTGAAAATATTATAGTAGTTTCCCCCAACATATAGAACTTGAAAAATAAAAGTGATTGACCAAAGATAGTTGGTTGGACCTTTATGAAGGTGAACAAGTTAGAAAACAAGAACTTCATGGGGACTTGGAGAAATTGTAACAAGGTGAAAATTTCTACGGTCTTGGTTATACTCAAGAAGATGAAGTGGAAGACAATACGTAAGTCAACTACTATGGGAAGCCTTAATATACTTACGCGTTGCTAATAGAAGCAGCTCCTTATATCACCTGAGAAGACAGTGCGGGTCACATGATTTTATACTATGATTTGAAGAGCCAGATATATTAGTGAATATCAATTTAAATCTCAAGAATATTGATAGCCAGATATATTTTGATTTTTGATTTATTTTTATTATAAGAGCATAAAGATTTGCCATTGACCATTGGTGCAGGAGTCTGTTAAGCACAATTAATGGCAAGACCTCCATATTTTGATGGAACAAATTATTGTTACACGAAATGCAAGATGAAAGCATATATCGGACCAACAAATCCAGCAATGCGGGGCACTTTTAAGATGGTCTTAATGGTGCTCAACCAGTTGAACAATCACATCGACAACATCTTATGGTACTGAGCAGTTTGCAATAGCTTAAAAACTCCAGAAGCCACAATCACTCTTGAAGAATTGTCAAGGAAAGAGGCCTTAGATGCTATTGCTTTATATTCATTATATTGTGCTTTATCTCCTTCTAAGTTTAATCTAATTTCAACTTGCACTAAGGCCAAAAATATTTGGGACATATTTTAAGTGACTTTCGAAGGCATTGATAGAGTTAAGAAAACCAAGATGAACATACTTCTGGGAGCGTGTGAAACCTTCAAGAGTAAGTCTGACCAAACTATCACTGAGATGAGCACTAAGTATACAGAGATAGTAAATGGTCTTGCCTATCAAGGAAAGACAGTTACCAATGAAGAATATGTGGACAAGATTGTAAAAGCAATGCCAATTGAATGGAATCACACGAATACCTCCATTCGAGAAACACTAAGGATCATACCTCTAACAATGGATGAGCTAATAGGATCTCTAATGGCCTATGAATTTGAACAACAATACGAATGTGATAAAAAAAAAGTAAGAAGTTCATTGCGTTTAAGGTTGACACTTATGACGTAGATGATAGGAAAGCAGATGAAGATGATGATGAAGAAGAGATGACGTTATTACCCAAAAGGTTCAAAAACCTTGTGAGAAATAGGAGAAACTTCTAGGGCAACAAACAATCAAAAGAATTCGACGAAAGGAAGTTCTCTAAGAGGAAAGAGGATAACAAAAGTAAGGATGTGATATACTTTCAATGCCGAAAACATGGACACACCAAGCCTGATAATTCCTTTATCAAGAAATCGAAGAAGAAATTCGAGGGGGCAAAAAAAAAAGTATCCTTTGAGGTATTGTTAAGGTGTGGTTCTTATTCCCCATTGATAGAGAGACACAAGGGCCTCGCTAGGCCGCCCCAGCGGGAGTTTAGGGAGCAGCGCCCTTGGTTGCCAGAGGGTTTTTATAGTTTAGTTAATATTTTATTGGTAGTTTGGGCTTAGGCCTATGAATTGCTACTACTACTTATATAATTTCTTTATCCTGTAATTGAGAGTTGTAATAGAGAGGTGGTAGTGCTAATTATGATGGAATCCTCTGCTAGATTTAAGCCTAGTTTAAAAATGAACTAGGATAAACCTTGTGTCTTGATTTCTCTCTCGCTTTTACTCTATTTTGTTGTGTTTTTGCACCTAATGGTAAAAATATGGAGTGATACTTAATGTGAATCCAACAATGATGAGATTAGAGTTAGAGATCTTGAGTTTAAATTTGTATAGGCCTGATTTGCCTCCTCAATTAAATATGTTCACGTTTAATACTAGGCAAAAAGATTAGACTTAACATGAGAGAGAATGTCACAATTGGTTTAGTAGAGAGGTCGATCGGGGTGAACTACGCTGTGGAAGCTTTGGTAGCTGTCACCACGTTCGTCACATTTGGCCAAAACAATACGGAGGGGAGGAGCTACCCTTTTGTGAAGGTGGTAATTGAAAGCTTCATCGCCATTGGTAGCTGTCACCGCGTACGTCGCATTTGGCCAAAACGATACGGAGGGGAGGGGCTGCCGTTTTGTGAAGGTGGTAGTTGAAAGCTTCATCGCCGACGGCAGACCCTTTGCCAGAGCAACCACTGATTGAAGACAGATCAACGTGAATGCCGACTCCCTCCAACCATTCCCCGGCAACTTAAGGAATGAGTTCACCAGGATCCTATACTTCAGGAGCGGCCTACTCTGGGAATGGACAGGGAATGACAGCGCCCCAGTGGGCCTCTTAACCGGGACTGCCAACTCCATTAGGCTAACGGGCGGATGGGCAAACAAGGGTTGGCCTCGAAGAGGGTTGGGGTTGAGATGGGATGAGGGGTACGTGGTCACGGCGAACTTCTTAAGAGTCCAACGTGACTTCTTAAAAATTTTGAAGTCCAAATTGGAAATTTGTTCATATGACATGGCAAAAGTAACCAAAAAGTTAGAAAAGAAAACCCAAGAAGAAATCATATGAAGAATTTTCGTCATTTCAATTGAATATCCATAGGTTTAGGACTAAATTGACAAATTTTAATAAGGTTTATGATTAAATTTGCAATTTAGGATTAATTGGCACAATAGAAAGATTTATGACTAAATTGGCCATCATATAACAAGTTTAGAATTTTTTGGACAATTATCTCTATAGAGTTTAGTAGTCAATGCAAAGCCCCCGAAGTCCAGTGACAAAGCAATATCAATAGATAACCTCCCTTTCTTTCTTTATTTTGATCAATTTCACTATATGATTTTATTACGTTAAAATTCGAATTAGTGCATGCCCATCTTCTTCCTTAAAGGAATTTCTTTAAAGTTGGAAACTTCTTTATCCGGTTTCCAATGAATTTTCCTTTTTGTTTGAGCGACTGGGTATATACACCACGGCTACTTAATTGATCTCGATTAAGAAGGATGCATTAGCTTTCATTTTATTGACACCTAAATTTTGACATTCCATTTAATTGTTAATTACATAGAAAATTAGGGACTAAGTTTTAGTCCCTAAATAAAATTATTTAAAAATGCATATAGTTATTAGGAACATTCGCATTAGTAGTTAATAGATTCATGTAATTTGCAATTTAATCAAATTGGCGGTAGATGGACTCAAATGATTATTTTTGAGCTTAATTAATTAATTGGACTAAGCCCATGATAGTATTCCAAGCTGGTTACTTTGTTCACGGCCAGAATTAATCAAGTTTTTAAACTTCATAGAGAATTAATTCTTCGATCTACCAACATATATTAGTAGCGAGTCCAAATTGAAAAATCATTTGTGTGTTAAAAACATAAATTCTAAGTTGCATATTGGTATGGGCTTAGGAGAGCCCAAAGTAAGTCTAGGTTTAGTAATCCATTTGTCCTTAGGTGGTGCAAACTAAGGTTAGGTCACAACACATTCTTATATAATTTTGGGCATTCAATCAAACTCTTGAACAATAGCACCCCGGTTAAATCAAAATGATTTAAAGATTGTCAACTTAATTGATCTCGATTTGGTTTGGTTGTGAACTCAAATGAGATTTTTCAACATAGAAGGCTAGCAATAAAGAAATGAGGCAAATTACGAAATCAAGATTTACACAATGAAATTACTGCAAGAAAACAAATGATAATGAAGCGATGTCTATTATTCATTTAGGACCATATTTATTTCATGACATGAAGGTAAAGAAAAGATAACTTAGGACCACTAGTACAACACACATAACTTAGTACCACCAATACAACTCAATCAAATAACTCCACTTTTGCATTACGAACCTCTATTATGTTACTGCTAAGTCATAAAGCAGCAATTATTGTTAATAGCTGATCACACAGTAAAAAAAAAAAAAAAAAAAAAAAAAAAAAAAAAAAAAAAATATATATATATATATATATATATATATATATATATATATATATTTGTTTTATATTATCTTATATATATATATATATTGAGACTTGGGACTATACATTCTAAGTATCTTTTGGTGGTGGTGGGATATACGGAGGGGCCAAGCTCCAGTCTCCAGTGACCTCATCCTGGACCATGTTCTTGTTCTTCGCCACCAACCAATAAGCCGGAATTTTTCTTTCATCCTTCAGAGCATCCATTCCCTTGTTCACCAGCGCAATCCCGCGACGCTCGCCAACATCGAATTCGTTGCTATCGATGCCTCGTGTGCCCGCGATTAGATGCAGGCACGTCTCCAACATATGCCCGATTGCCACGGCGCCAGTCAGACCGCTGTAGAGAGGCTTCAGGTCCGGGGACTTGCGCGAGTCGACCAGCAGCTGTTCTCCAACGTGGTAATATCTGATTGGAGGGATGAAGGGAACGATGTCAAGGGCGTTGGTCACTCGAAGGGCGCGGAGCTTCTCGGACGACGAAAACTTTGCTTGGAAGTTCTCGTCCCCGACCTTGGGGCTGGCGAAGGGGAACGCGGTCACCAGACAGGCATTCTCGGGGTGGTCGGTGGGCGCGTTGTAGCCATTGGTCACGATGTCCAGCGCATTGATCGTTGCCAAAGCCGCGCCCAGGCTGTGGCCGGCCACTGTTATGCTGATTGTCTCGCCTTTGCCGGCATAGAGATCGACTTGCTTCCGGACCTCCCTTAGAACCTGACCAAAGTTGTCCATCAATACCAGTTTTAATTTGGCAAAGTAGTCCATACATCACGTGCTATATCTTATCACATTTTTAGATTTCTATATAATAAATAATTTTTTTTTTTTAAAAAAAAAAGGCGAAGGGGGAGCTTGTTCGGGAGGTAAATTAGCAAGAGCAATCTATAAATGGAGTGAAAGTTTCATACCTGGTCTCTGGCACTATGCCTCGTGTAATCATTTAGAAAATCCGATTTCGTATACAAATCTAAAAAGCCAGCGTGAATCTTAGTATCGGTGTCGTCCTTGAAAATGTCGGTCGCTGGCTTCAAATCATCTTGAATATCTTCAAAGGACTCCAGGAGATTCGCCGTTCCTCTCCAAGTGACCAAAATGTCCCTTCTCCCTAACGCCTCGGTCCCCTCGTCGGTGCTCACCGCAACATACCCGGCCCAAGACCTGTCCGGCTGCAGCAGAAAGGTTAAGTGCGCCGGCACGTAGAAGTACCGGGTCACCTCGTACCTGAACTTGTTGTTGTCCGTCTCGAGACCCACTTTAGAGAAGAGCTCGTCCATCGGGTACAGGGCCATGCCGTAGCCGTCTCCAGACTCCTCCTGGCCGTTGTATGCGTCGTAGATGGCTTGGACTCGTTCTCCGTAGTGTATGAGGTACATCCGGAGATCCTCGTCGAGAGGATCCAACATGTCCTTCCAGTTGGTCTCGCCGCTGAGCTCCGTCCATGGCCTTGAGCTGCCGCCTCCCATGGTATGTATCTCCCTCCCTCTCTCTCCCTCTCCCTGAACTCCCACTGATAATTTTTTCTTTTCTCTAGATGGAAAGGCTTGTGGAGATGCAATCTTCCTTCCATGCAATTTATAGACCCTACCTCTTCACTGTGCCATGCGCGATCACATTACGTGTCGAGATAGTTCCGATAAGTTACGTGATGGAGTTGCTTTGTGCATTATCTGGCACGTGAAAAACTCCCCTGGTCATCTATTAGAGGGTACTCAATTTCGAGGTGAGTCCTCCACCTTTCTTTGTGTGCCCAACTATATTAAATGGCACCACGAACCGAATGGATCGGAGGGACCATGCATATCTTCAGTTTAGTAGATAAGAATGCGAATTTCCAGTCTCCGTAGCTCAAAACTAATTATTAAAGATTACATGCCTGTCTTTCGTAAGGAATGATACTTGTGCTATAAAAATGTGCTAATGAGCATGGACCAACAAAAATTCTATTAACTGCTTCACATATGAGACTTCTCTAATATAACTCACACGTGTATCTGAATAATCTCCCTTTCACGCGTAAGCTCATGCCAATATTCCGATGTGAGATTTTTCTAATATAAGTCACATGTGTATTTTGACAATCTCCCTCACATGTGTGAGCTCAGTGTTAGGTATATTCTCCTTTAATTTAGGTATTATTCAACATAAACTTATCTTAAGTTGAATCTCCACATCATTGTAATGTACCCGCAACTATGCATAACAATAATCATCAACTACTAATTTGGGATTATATCCCCATGGTCTCTATTGTTCTCGACGATATAAGGTGACCAAGATTTAAAACGCGCATACTCTCAAAAATACCCTAAAGGAAAGAAATTGACTTTTATTGTATTAGCTAACCCAACGGTGCCAAAACTGAATTTTGTCACCTTAGGTTGCCGGGTGAGGTGACCCAAGGCAACAAATCATGGGTTTTATCATTTTAAGTCTACCTCCTATTGAAAAAAAAAAAAAAAAACAAGCATTTTCTCAATCAGATTAATCTGTCATTCTGTGATTGGAGTTTCAAGAAACATATCTAGACGTAATAGTTTGCATGCATTCGTGACATATGTGCAACGTAAGGTTTATGATCATATTACAAGAGAAAAGCATCATAATTACTACTTACACATCAAGAATGCAAAGAAATCCACACAAAGAATGAGATTAATACAGTTATGATTAGGCTTAATAAGTACCTAAAACATTTTATTGTAGGAGGACGTAGAATATTTATTTAAGTTCTATTGTTCTCGGCTATATAAAGGTGACCAGGATTTAAAACATGCATACTCTCAAAAAATACCCTAAAGGAACAAAAGACTTTTGTTGTATTACCTAACCCTCCGGTGCCAAAACTGAATTTTGTCACCTTACGTTGTCGGCTGAGGTGACCCAAGGCAACAAATCATGGTTTTATCGTTTTACATCTACCTCCTATTGAAAAAAAGACAAGCCTGTTCTCAATCAGATTAATCTGTCATTCTATTGTTGGAGTTTCATGAAGCGTATCTAGACATAATAGTTTGCATGCATTCGTGACATCTGTGCAACATGAGGTTTATGATTATATTGCAGGAGAAAATGATCATAATTACTACTTACACATCAAGAATGCAAAAAGATCCACACAAAGAATGAGATAAATACAGTTATGGTTAGGCTTAATAAGTACCTAAAACATTTTATTGTAGGGGGACATAGAATATTTATTTAAGTTCTATTGTTCTCAATGATATAAAGGTGACCAAGATTTAAAACGTGCATACTCTCAAAAAATACCCTAAAGAAACAAAATTGACTTTTGTTGTTTTACCTAACCCTACGGTGCCAAAACTGAATTTTGTCGCCTTAGGTTGTCGGCTGAGGTGACCCAAGGCAACAAATCATGGTTTTATCGTTTTAAGTCTTCCTCCTATTGAAAAGAACAAGAGCGCTAACCGTTCTCGAAAGTGCCGCTAAGTTTGTTTTCTTAAATTATTGAATAGAATAAGATCTGCATTTTGCCATCGCCATGGGCCGGCACCACTTATCTGTGTTCTCCTCTATCGCGGTATCGGGTCTAGGCTGGCGACGCTAGATCACCAACATCACGACCTTTTTGAAATGAAACATTAAAAAACAAGTTAATGGACAGGTTAATGGATTACTTGGAAGGCATAAACGGTTACTCGCTAAGGCTCTATTTTTCATAACAAATGTAACATTTCTAAAAATATTTTCTAAGAAAATAATAATATTTTTGACATCTTTGGCAAAAACCTAACAATGAACTGAAAAATATTTTCCATCATTTGGTATTGAAAATCTGATTTGATTTTTGTGAGGAAAATTACCAAAAAAATTGTATTTTTAAAATTATTTTTATGTTTAATTTTTTTTCTTTTCTTTCTTCTTCTTACATTGAAGATCACCATAGGCTGGCGGGGCTCGAGCCTCACCTAACTTCGGCAAAGGTCGGCTGGTGACTGGTATGAAGATCAAAATCAAATAGCGACCAATTCTGCAATTTTCCTGAATGGAAAAAAGTTTCGTAGCACAGTCAAGCTTCGACCCAGTTCAAATAGGAAGCCAAGCAACCGCAGAAAGAAAATGGCAGCAATGACTCGTCTGCATCTCCGGTATCCTCTGACTATTTCCGAGCCTTCTCCTCTGTTCTTGAAACCTTCATTATCTCCTCGTCTCTACTCGTACGCATAACAAACACCTCAGGTCTCTCCCTATTCTCTCTCTGAATTGATGCGCTTGGTGTTTCCTACTCATGTAATTCTATGCTTTATCTGCCTCTCTAACGCCCTTGCTTACAATCAGAGTGCTTCTTCGTTGACTGCGTCGAGCGGTTCGATTGTTGGAGATCTAGTGGCTGGTCACTGATCGACCTCTAGCGACCGTGGGTGAGGCTTGAGCCTTGCCCGGATAACAAAATCTGGCAAGAGTCACTGGCCATTGTTGTGGCTGGCGATTGGCCGAGGATGAAGCAACAAGAAATGAAGAAAATAAAATAAAAATTAATTAAAAATTCGATTTTTAAAATATTATTTATAAGAAGAAATGTCTCATTAATCAATGACCCAAGCTTGAGTGTCGGGGCACCCGAGCACGGCCTTTACAAACCCAGGCTTGAGTGCTAGGGCATTGAGCATGGGCACTAGGGGTTCAAGGCCAACCTCAATGGACCCAAGCATGGGCACCAAGGGCGTAAGCTAAAGCACCAAGGTCCGAGGCCCAGCCACAAGAGACCTAAGAAACAACTTCGGGTTTCCGTGCCCAAGCGTAGTTTCAGGTTCAAGCTCTGGTACCTAGTCATATTTTATAATATGTTTTCCGAATTTTCAAAGAGAAAATCATTTTTCTTAATTTAAACTTTGGTAGGAAAATATGTTTTCTTTACTTGGAAAGCATTCTCTATTTACTCATTTTCCTAAGTAAATCAACTACCAGAAAAATGAGTAAAATATTTTCCAAGAATTATATTTTCTAACAAACAAACGGAGCTTAAAGAGATGGTATTATCCCTCAACACGAACTCTCCCCAACCTCTACCAATCGCAACTTTGAGATTTTAAATAAATCATTTAGACATACAATTTAACTTATTTTGGAGGTGCCACTGATCTATTATGCCTAAGACGAGAAGTTCCGGTCAGCATAAGCAATCTTGAATTTCTGAATTCGGTGGTCAAAGAAAGGCTAAAAGGAGACATGAGGAAATGAAGGACGTAATTTATGATATGCAAGGGCATATTTATGCGCGGGCATTATGAGAAGCGTAGGTTAAGTAGCTATCAAACGAAGAGGCGTTTTTCTTGAGGAGGTGAACGCATGAACGGACGAGGAAGCACGTGCGATGGGGGAGATAGAAAGGGGTGTGTGCGCATGAGGACAAAAGAAAAGAAGAGCAAAGAAGCACGTGACAGACAAGAAGAAAGCAAGGTTCAGAGAGAATATTTGTTCAGCTACGAAACGGAATTTTTGGGAAGAGCAGGTCAACATTCACGGCCGAAGGGAGAGGAAGAAACAGCAGCACGCTAGAAGAAGGCAAGAGCACGTTTAGCTAAGCATGGACAGAACGTGATGGAAGAAGACGAACGCGCACTTCGAGATGGACTTCAGGGAGCTCTTCCTCCCTTTTGTTTTTCTGTTAAAAGGAGACTGAAGGCGAGTTTTAGAGGGAGCGAATTTCGGGAGAAAAAGAGAGGAGAGAAAAAGGAGGATTCATTTGAATAAGAAGAAAACACATTCAAGAGTGAACTCAGCATCTGCCTTGCTCTAATTCTTGGCGCTTGGGCGTGGCATAAGATGTTGCACAATCCCACCATTGCCGAGCAGCATGAGCATTGGATGGCCAATTACGGCCGGACCTACAACGACCCACAGGAGAAGGCGATGCGCCAAGCGATTTTCGCAAAGACCTTACAGTTCATCGAAGATTTCAACAAGTCCGGGAATCGGACTTTCAAATTAGGTCTCAACCAATTTTCAGACTTGACCAACGAGGAGTTTGTCCGGAGCCATACTGGATACTTGGCACCCAGGCAGCCTGAGCCTGCCAAAACACCATCCGTTAACCACCAAAAGCTGACCGGAGAAGTTCCTGATCACATTGACTGGGTAGAGAAAGGTGTCGTAAACGCGATTAAGTACCAAGGCCACCGTGGTAAGTACAAATGTTAAGTATGCATCCACCATTTTTTTACCCAATAAACAAGTAGGTATTTTTGTGGCCTATTTGGTAAAATTTTATCGCGAATTTGGGCATATGTGCGTCTTAGAATCTATTTGGTAAAATTTTCTCTAGGCATCTACAATTGTGAACAGAAGTGCTTCATCTTTTATAATGGGTTTGATAAACTCTTGATAACTGTAATAGTTTATAGCTTCTTGGTTGTTGTTTCACCAAAATTTAAGGTGCTATAGTTAATGTGTAACAACACATTCTAGCACAACCACCGAGTAACACAACTAAAACACAGCCACAATTGTACCAAACAAATGCTTACCATATTGTAATGAAAGGTCAGACACCAATGGCAACAAAGTTATGGAAATAATGTAATTTCATATGTTTATAACATGAACAAATATTATGTAGGATCCTGCTGGGCATTCTCAGTCGTTGCAGCAGTAGAAGGAATCGCGGTTATCACCAACGGTACACTGCTGGTGCTCTCCGTGCAACAGCTAGTAGATTGTGAGACCACAAGCTACGGCTGTGGAGGCGGTTACCTAGACAATTCTTTCAAGTACATTATCCAAAACCAAGGAATTGCGTCCGATAATAGCTATGCATATGAAGGAGTAGCCGGGACCTGCGATGCAACAAAAGCAGCAAAGCACACGACACAGATCAAGGGTTTCAGGGATGTCCCGTCTAGGGAGGATGAGCTCATGAAGGCAGTTGCGCAGCAACCGGTCTCAGTCATAATCTCATCAAGCCACCAAGAGTTCCTGAGCTATAGTGGAGGTGTGTTCTGTTGAAAATATGTCTCGAGTTTGAGCCTGTTGAATGAAACCGGATTGATGAGAATAAGTGAACTCGACCACGTGCAAGTCAAAGCGCGCATGTGAATTAGCCGAAATTGTCAGAAGAAGATTGCATGCAGATCTATGAGCCGCAAGCGTGAAGAGGCTAATGTGCGGCTTCTCTTGTTAGGCTAATGTGCGGCTTCTTTTGTTGTCTTCTACTCATATCTGCAGGTTGGACTTCACGAATGGAGGAAAGTGGATGGTGGCCCACTTGCATGCAAGGATGGGTGTTCCCTTTCTTGTTTTCTACCAAAGCCATCATTGCTGACTTTGAGAGAAGAAGAAAGAAAGCTTCATACGTCCATTTTCTTCTCTCCTTTAATGCATGCACATGCATGGACGCCCATGGATGATGGTGGGCTTGTTTTGTCCTTTCTTTCTTTGAAGAAGACTTCCTCACGTTGCAATAAATGATGGAGACTTTCTTTTATATTGTAAAAGAGAGAGATGTCCAATGGAGAAGAGTGCACCGAGTTATTTCGGTGGCCAAGGTAGAGCTGGTGAGAGAAGTCATGAGACTTCCTGGAGAAAAGGCAGAAGCTCTCGGTAGAGAGGAATAATCTTGTTGTAATTATACCTGAGTATTTTAGCCAGTTAAATTCTTGTGAGTAGAAATTGTTTAATTCCTTGAATGAGGGTTTCGCTAGAAATTGTGAGGGGCTAAATACTATGTGAGTTATTTGGGTGTAATTTGGGACAGGGAAACACCGAGAGTGTGGTTGAGTGTTCGAGTGATTGTAATCTCCGGCGTATCGCTTGTTTCTATAGTGGAATTTCGTGCTGCTCTCCCCGTGGACATAAGTTCTGATATTCGGACTGAACCACGTAAATTCGGTGTCCGATTTCCTTTCCTTCATTCCAACTATTTTATCCGATTCGCTTGGTTCATATTCCACACACAACAAGTGGTATTAGAGCCTGGTTTGGCTGACGTGAAGCAAATCGGTAACAATGGAAGAAGGAAAGGTGAGAATCGATCGATTTGATGGGAAGGATTTTGCTTCCTGGAAGATGCAGATTGAAAATTGTTTGTACTAGAGAAATTTGCACTTACCCTTATCTGGGGAGAAACCAGACTCAATGAAGGATGCCGAGTGGGAATTGTTGGATAGACAAGCGATGGGTGTTATTTGGCTGACGTTGGCTTGTAATGTCACATTTAACATCATGAAGGAGAAAACCACTGCGGGAATGATGAAAGCTCTGTCAAATATGTACGAGAAACCCTCTGCAATTAATAAAGTCTATTTGATGTGACGTCTGTTTCACTTAAAGATGGGCAAAGGTATGTCAATAGCTGAACATATCAACGAATTCAATGAGGTTGTTAACCTATTGAGTTCGGTTGAGATTAACTTTGAAGATGAGGTACGTGTGTTGATTTTATTATCCTCATTGCCTGATAGTTGGAATACTACTATTACTACTGTTAGTAATTCCTCTGGGTCAAGAAGTTTGACGTTTGATGAGGTTTGCAATTTGATTCTAAGGGAAGACATTTGTAGGAAAGAATCTGGTGAACCCGTGTTTACTGCTTTAGTAGGTGAAAGTAGAGGAAGAACTAGCACATGTGTTAGCAAGAACATGAGTAGACATAATTAGTCTAGGACTGGTAGGGTTGTCTGTTGGAATTGTGGCAATAGTGGGCATCGTAGAAGAGACTATTTTAAGCTGAAAAATGAAAAGAGTAAGGGAATTAGAGTTGAGTCTACTAATAATATTGCAGCTGTAGCTAAGAATGATTCTGATGGTGTTGATTGTGTCTTGTCTGTCACTGAGGATTCGTCATTTGACGGATGGATAATGGATTATGGTTGTTCATTTCATACTACACCAAATAGGAACTGGTTTATCACTTATCAGTGCACGGGTAGTGATAAAGTCTAGTTAGGAAACAACACTGAGTGCAATGTTGTGGCTGTTGGTGATGTTAAAATCAGAATGCATGATAGTATCGTGAGGACACTGACTGTAGTAAGACATATTTCAGAATTGAAAAAGAACTTAATTTCCTTGGGTGCCATAAATTCAGCTGGTTGCGGGTATTCTTCAGAAGGTGGAGTTCTGAAGGTTGTTCGAGGTGCCCCTGTGATAATGAAAGGAATCAAGCACAGAGGCCTATATAAACTTCAAGGTGAGACAGTGATAGGTTTTGCCCCGGAGACGTTGGTTGCATCTATTCGAAAGTCTATTAACTGCTCGAGAAAGACCTGAGTGTTTGTGCTGATACACAAGTTTGATACTGGTGTCAGGATCGTGCAGTCGAGAGCTTTGATCGAGATGAAGACTGGTAAGTCAATCAAGCATGTGCGGACTGACAATAGCATGGAGTTTTGTTCGGAGCTAGTAAATAAATTCTGCATGAAAGAGGGCATAGTGAAACACTGCACTAGTGCTAGTAAATCACAACAATTTGCGGAATTAATGAGCAGAATATTACTAGAGATGGCCCGTAAAATGATCTCAAGTGCTGGTGTTGCTAGGAGAATTCTAGCTAATGTGCTTAGTATGGTAAGCTACCTGGTAAATAGATCCCCATCAACTGTTATTGAATGACGGACTCTTGAAGAAGTGTAGTCAGGTAACGTTGCTGGTTATTCTATTTTTAGAATATTTGGTTGCCCATATTATTTTCGAGCGAGTGATGGTAAGCTCGATGGGAGGACATAGTGCATATTCTATGGCTATGCATAAGGTGAGTGGAGCAATCAGTTGTGGTGCCCGGATATAAATTTATCTATTGACAGTAGAGAAGTTACATTTGACAAGTCTCTGGTACTTCTAGCTAGGAGTGTTTGTAACAGTGTTAATACGGATCTAGACGGTGTTTAGTTCAAGGTGAAGTTGCAATTAGAAACTTCTGAGGTAGCGGGTACTAGCGGAATAATCAATACGGATGATGCTTGTAGCGAGGTGGAGTTGATAGAGCCAACGGTTGCTGTAGCTAATGAATTTGACAAGGTGCATGTTCGACCTTCTGTCAGATATGGAAGCAATGATGGTTTTGCTTTATCTATGATATAGGAGGTTATGTCAGAAAATCCTGTGGCAGTTGAGCCCATTGGGGCTGTGGGAGAGTAGTAGCGAGGCGTCAACTGAAGTGATTATGATTTGGCTCAAATGTCGAGCCAAGGTGGAGATTGTTGAAAATATGTCTCGAGTTTGAGCCCGTTGAATGAAACCAAACTGACAAGAATACGTGAACTCGACCACGAGTGAGTCAAAACGCGCATGTGAATTAGCCGAAATTGTCAGAAGAAGATTGCATGTGAATCTATGAGCCGTAAGTGTGAAGAGGCTAATGTGCGGCTTCTTTTGTTATCTTCTACTCATATCTGCAGGTTGGACTTCACGTATGGAGGAAAGTGGACAGTGGCCCACTTGCATGCAAGGATGGGTGTTCTCTTTCTTGTCTTTTGCCAAAGCCATCATTGCTGACTTTGAGAGAAGAAGAAAGAAAGTTTCATACGTCCATTTTCTTCTCTCTTTTAATGCATGCACATGCATGGATGCCCATGGATTATGGTGGGCTTGCTTTGTCCTTTCTTTCCCTGAAGAAGACTTCCTCATGTTGCAATAAATGATGGAGACTCTCTTTTATATGATAAAAGAGAGATGTCCAACGGAAAAGAGTGCGCAGAGTTATTTCAGTGGCCGAGGTAGAGCTGGTGAGAGAAGTCGTGAGACTTCCTGGAGAAAAGGCAGAAGCTCTCGGTAGAGAGGAATGATCTCGTTGTAATTATACCTGAGTATTTTAGCCACTTAAAATTTGTGAGTAAAAATTGTTTAATACATTGAGTGAGGTTTTACTAGGAATTGTGAGGGGTTAAACACTATATGAGTTATTTGGGTGTAATTTGGGGCAGGGAAATACTGAGTGTGTTTAAGTGCTCGAGTGATTGTAATCTCCAGCGTATCGCTTGTTTCTATAGTGGAATTCTGTGCTGCTCTCCCCGTGGATGTAGGTTTCAATATTCGGACTGAACTACGTAAATCCGGTGTCCGATTTCCTTTTCTTCATTCCGACTATTTTATCCGATTCGCTTGGTCCATATTCCACGCGCAACATGTTCAATGGGGAATGTGGCCAGCGGCTAGACCATGCAGTCGTCGTGGTTGGGTACGGGACAAGCGAAGACGGAACCGACTTCTAGAAGATCAAGAACTCGTGGGGCGAGACACGGGGCGAACGCGGTTCCATGAGGATTCAAAGAGGCCGTGGTAGTTCTGAAGGACTATGCAGAGTCGCATCGAAAGCCTCGTATCCAACTGTTTGAGAGTACTAATTGCAACATACATACACGCATCACGTGGGTCATGCGATTATAAGTTCTGTTTGTGTTGTTTCTTATATTTCATGTGTTTTTAGCAATCGTTGTGTGCTTGTACGAGGCTACTTTCTAGCCACTGAATTACATGGCGGACTATGAATTAATGCCCATAAAATATTAATGAATTTCTCGTTGAATGTTCAATTATCTTTGTCTCTAAAACTCGTACTCCATATATAAAATATTTGCGAATTATTGGGCTTTGGATATGGGCCACCCATAATGGGCTTGGCCTGAGCTTAACTAATTTCTATATGAAAGTTCTTTTAGCTGGAACAAAATCGGAGAAATAAATCGAAAATTTCAACTTTCGTGGCGTATATCTTTTTCATACAATAACGTTCATGCAATGAATTCTATAACATTAGAAAGTACATGACAAAGCCATTCCAACGACATATTATTTGTATTTTATGGTGATTTGATGATAGCAATTGCTTTTTCGAAAACTAGCATTTCAACTAACGATGGACAAAGCAAAAAGTTGAAGTTAAATCACGACATAACGAAAGACATAAATTCAACCATCCTCGTGATTGGGCTGCCTGCAGGCACCCGGTGCCGGTACCTAGGGGTGCCCACAAGGAAGATCACAATCGCGACCGGGAGCGCAAGGGCAGGGAGACCGTACCCAAGGGCCCAGCCCACGTTGTCCTATATATACACGAGGACGGTGTTGCCAAAGAGTGTCTCGAAGAAGACGCTGAACATCCACCAGTCGAAGGAGAGCTTGTGGGCCTTCTCCTTCGTGTCAAAATCGTCGAACTGGTCCGCACTGATCGTCGAGATGTTGGGCTTGGTCTCGCTGGTCCCGACCGCCAGCGTGCACAGCTCGCCATAGAAGACCGCGAGTTGCAGCAGGGAGCCCTTCTTGCAATTGCTGGCATCGGGTGCCGAGCACGGAGGCAGCTTGAGTCCACGAAGTGACACGGCTAGGGTCAACACCAACATGCCCTGCATCAGGTAATTTAGGTATGCTTAATCGTCTCACCCATGGCAAAAAAAATTATCTTTTTCAGAATGAACAAGTCGATCGCATTTCAATTTTTTTTTTGGTCAGAATCGCATTTCAGTTAAGTGATTATAAAAAAACCTTTGGGGTTTACCCTAGTGACCATTCTTTTAACATGGAAGGGGGAGGTTGGGGGTTTGAATCCCCACATTCTCAGAGAGGTTGGGGTGGAGATGATTTAGTTTTAAATATGGGTTTCGACTTCCACACTTTGCAAGAAGGTAGGGCAAAAGTCTGAGAGTGAGAGTTATAATAGAAATAGAATAGAACCGACAAAAAAAAAAGTTATTATAAAAACGTGTTAAATAAAGAAAATTTCAATTCTCATTGGTGTATAAGATAAGATGCCTTCTCCACATTACATGTGTCCAGAAAGAAGATAATAAGCAACATTAATTCGGTAGTTAGTGTTAGAACAATTAAATATTAAACCACCCATTCAATTACTGGCTTAAGCTTTTTGAATAATTGTTAGTGATACTGTAAAAATTTCACAATTAGTAATCTTTTACAATGTTACCAAAGTAATACATTTTTTACTGGGTTTTTAAATTCAATCCATAGACTTAAGTATTCTCTAACTAATCATATTTTGTCTTTATTTTTAAATTACTCATTATTCATCTATTATGCCGGATAATTGGATGCATTGGGCATCATCCACATGTCCCGGTCAAAATTTCAAGTCTTTGGTGTTCGGAAAAAGTCGAGCACTTCCCATCATTCACGAGTACTTGATCGGGTCGAGCTCCAGTTTTAAAATACTAAAAGTTTGAAAGCTAATTTGGACGTTTTTAAGTGCATGTGCATACACACACGACTATCATGAATAGCTAAATGATACAGTTTAAAAAAAAACAAAAAACCCCTTTGTATTTTAAGAATATGAATTCGAGCTCGAGCTGATCTCAAAGTGATTGACCGGGTTTGAGTTGTTGGATGCAAATTGCGCAATCCTAAGATCTCCATAACCGGAACAAGAACATGCATAATTGAATAGAAAGATTAACGCATTTGTTTTGGGATCAATCCTTGTTGAAGCAAAAGCGGAAAACCAATGTTCCATGCGCAAGTCATTTTCTTCTATTGTCCTTTGCATCACTGGCTCAATGAGATGGCCCCCTCACTCTTTAGCGTTATGTTAATGCTCATTATGTGAGGATACATGTGACAATTAGGATTATAGAAGAGACTTGGGTACTATTTATAAAGTTTTCAACCAGGTCCCCTCATTATGGGCCAAGTTTAACTTGGCCCACACTAATCAGTTCCATATTATACTAATTAAGAAACATTTTATCTTACTTTAGACAACTTCCATTTTACGATTACCGTAAAACGGTAAATTACAATTTCAATAATATAGTCCACATTAGGAAAACTCTTACATTCTTCCACTTGGATTATATTAATTGAAATGGTACTGTATGTGCGCACCTTGGTTTAGAGATAATTCTTAATAGTTAATTCCATCCCATAAAGTCTCAAACACCGAATCATGGCGGTAACTACATGTATACACACAGAACCTTCAATGGTCACAAGTGCTTTCAACTTTATTGATATGGATTCAATATGGTAGTGTAGCAAATGGATAACATCTCTTATATTTGTCAGTCACTATTTTCTTCCCTTAAGTGCTATAAAAAACTTGTGCCACTAGAGAATGTCTTTATGGTTCTAATAAACCCACATATGTCTTATTCTTACGGTTAACTTTTCTTTATATATAACAAGATATATGCACGAGGCTAATAACCAGATGCCATAGCCTTCACTCAAGGTTTATACAGTACCTTGAGACTTTTATCAATATGTATTTAATATAATAATAACACATTCAAAATATTTTATTGAATGCAAAAGTTGATACATATCAAACAGTTACTAAGTATAACGAACACATATGTAAACTTTATTAAAGCAAAGCCAAAATAGCTCCCACTAAATAACAGCATCTCATGATGCTCTTATGCTCATATTAATGACATGTCATTCAAGAATAGAAGAATAAAGTCATTTAGTTAGTGGATTTGCAACTATGTCATTTGTGAAAATATGCTATATTATAACGTCACCTTTTTATACCGTTTTTTTTTGTCAAAATTTTGACCGCCATATATTTAGACCCATTGAGACCTCTATTATTAATAATACTATAAATTTATTATCTCAATACAATTGTATGGGTCTATCTATAAAGTTAAAAATGGTTAACTCCTTCATGAGGTTCCAGACTCTAATAGCTCAAGTAACAGCCTAAAAGAATGTTACTATCACTGTTTACATTGTAGAAGATGACATATAACTTTATTTACTGTACTTCCTACTAACATAAATATGTATTCTGTTATTGATCTCATGTCATCCTAACAGCCAACAAAACTTACATATAAATATCTTATTAACTGCAAGAATTGAACATGTTTGTAAATCAGTATACAATCTCTTGTCCTATTTAAGTATCTTAAAACTTTCTTGGCAGCAACCTAGTGATTGTGTCCTAGATTTGACTGATTTCTACATAGAAGTTCGTCGCAAAGACGATAATTAGTCTAGTGCAAATTTGAGTATACATTATATTTTTAAGTGCACTGATACAAGGTACATCCCTTTAACTATATTTTCTCAATATCTAAATAAGAACAATGTGATAGATTCAGTACATCACCCTTAATGACAGGAGTAATTCTTGGATTGCAGTGACGTATATTGAATATTTCCAACAAATGTCCTTTGAGATAAATCAAACATATATGGCGAGAACAATCCTTACAAATCTCAGTGTAAGAGACAAAAGATGCCTCAAGGTTACTATTTGTAAACAAAATATCACGTATATCTATGAGAAAAATAAATTTCCTCTCACTGACTTTGCAGTATATATTAAATAACTTTGTTACCAATTGAACAAAATAATAATAATATGAAACTTTAATAATATTGTCTGGAAACTTGCTTAAGACCACGAATAAGACTTTTCAATCTATACACAAATTTACTTAAATCATCTGTTGCAAAATACTATGGTTGCACTATATATATTTTGTATCTATTTGGCGTAACTCCATATCAAAAATAGCTATTAATGTCACGTTTACTTTGAAAGAATATTTAAAAATATTTGAAAGAAATATTTATTTCTTCACTATTAACTATCCACCTCTCTTTCATAGTGAAAAATTTAGCTACTAATTTGGCTTTAAATTCCACAATCTTTCTTTGAAATCATTTTAGATTTGTACGTCTATTTGCAACTAATGAACTTGTGATTTTTAGGCAAGTCAGTAAATTTCCAAACATTATAATGTTTAATAGATTGTATATCGCATTTTATGACATCTAATCATATACTTAATTGAGAATAAGAAACAATATTTATATATAAGTCGCTAAATCAACCATGTAGTGGATATTGCAGTCATGCTCTCACAGATAGATTTTGTAGTCTGATGGTATAACTGATCGTCTTTCCCTAGCCAATCTCCTAAATAAAGCTACAACCACTTCATTCTACACTTGAGAGGTTTGAGAAATTTCATTATAAACTATATCAATAATAGTACCTTGAACCTCAACAAGTTTAGTTTATGGTACAGGAGATTCCACAATTATCTATATAGGCAAAGATAAAGACACGGTAACCTCCATGTACTATTATATTTAATAGTCTAAGAGCAGCTATCTTCTACACCTACGTCGATCTCTAGAAACTTTACTATATGCGATTCCATAATTCTTGTACTTTATTTAGGGTCATAAAATCAATACCCCTTTAAATAATCTATGTAAGATACACAATAATTCCAAGTGAATCTGAATTGCAACACACTTAAAATCGGATTAGATAATCTCGTTTCTGCATGACACCTCTAAATTTAATATGATTTAAGTAATTTACGTCTAATCCATAACTCAAAAGAAGTTTATGAAACAATTTTGGTAAAAAAACACGTTTTGTATGTGAACATGCTGTTTTCAAAATATCAGCTCACAGTAGACCACATAAATTAGTCTTACTCATCACCATGTTAATTATGGTGCAATTATGCCTTTTGACGAAATCATTTTTTCAGAATTTTCAGGCATAGTAAATTATGTTACCACACAAGATTTACCTAATATTTGACAAATGACCCTTTAAGCTATTCAATATTGTCATACTTGCCAAAATACCAACCGCTATTGTTAGACTCGACAACCTTTATGACTAATTCTAACCGATTTATTCTTTACCTCGATTATTTTACTTCCACAATAATCAATAGAAGTCTTTAAATAACCATTAAGAGTAGACACATATCAATATTATCACCTATTCTACTATTTCTTTAAACATATGTGAGATTATTCCTTAAATAACAAACTTTTGGAAATAATTTTTTCAACCTTATATGAGACGTATATGTTATTAGAACTTAAACACAATCTTTGCAGATGTGACCTAATTTCGGTATTAGACAATACGTAAATTCAAGCCATTAAGGCTTCTATCATCTTTTAGTAGTGCCATCAGTTGGTAAACTATTTTTCAAGTGTTCTTGAATGAAATACTTCATGGACAATAAGTAAATTCTATTACTCTTTTGCCAAGCAGCAAATTATATGTCCACACCATCGCCTTAGTGGCCGCAATGGTTTGGGCTCTCTTCCCCTCACGAAGGAGAGAAGTTCGAATCCCCCCACGGTCATTTGAGATCTTAAGTGGGATGCCGGGGGTGGTGGGTCCTCCCGCTTACGTACCCCTAGGTTTACTCACCGGGTGCCGGTTGTACGGAAGTCCTGGGTCACAAAAAAAAATTATATGTCCACAACTTAAAATTTGTAGCAGTAAAAACCTCAATAATAGTAGAGTTATTAATTATTGAAAAAGTGACTGAAAACAAGTAATGTATATAATTAGTATTATGTGAGCACTGTGTAACTTGACATACAAGTACACATCCAAAGAGTTACACACATGATTTGGGTAAAATACATAACATGCAGTTGTACACTCCCCACATATAGCAGTTATGAAAATATATTCCAATCTTCGTGAATTCATCACCTTTGGGCATATGAACCACTAGGATTAGTCACTCCTCCATCACATCATCATGTATCCTTCTATGAACTAATACACAATCATCTTCTTTGGGAGTATGACTACACATTGAATCAGGAGACATCCTAATCATTATATGAGACCGATATTTCTCAAACCCAATCAAATGTGCCATTTTGGTGGTCACAACTCAATTGAATCCTTGAAACTCTCTCATACTAGGGATATAAACTTTATTTCTTACATACACCATATACATATGATTTTAACTTTAGTGACAGGGGTAGTAAATCACCAAAATCACATATCATGTTAATTACACTACTTTATTCATTTAGGAAAATCACCAATCATAACAACACAAGAAACTTCTCATAACATTGAAGAAAGCGTCTTTTGTGCACCTAGATTACAGATTATTAGAAAAGCATAAAGAAGAATGTTGATCCAAAGGATCTATCACAAGTTAACATCCATAGCAATACATGGTACCCTAGATCGACAAGCGTGACAGTTGATCCTCGCTCATGAGTTTCATAAGGCAAAACATGATTTCAAGGCCAACAGCTGATTTATTAGCCACTTTTAAATAACAAATTATCATTGCATCAACCAATGGCCTATAAATTGAGTCAAATCACATAACAAAATATCTTAACTATAATAGTATATACTATTGCTCTAGTAAATGTTGTCATACTTCTTAACCATAAAAAATGTTCAACTTGATAGACATTAACAAGTGATTAGATGAGTTCATGTACAATATACAATAACTTAACTGACATGCATTACTCACATTTAACAGATGTGTTAATTAGTACAATTAGTTTGGTCACGAGTTCTTAAGATGTTTATCATTAAGTCAACTTCAATTTACAATAAATTTTAATTTTTATTGATGAATCACACATTTATAATGTTTATGTGATAACATACCAGTAACCAACATTTGTATTTCCAAAACGACAAAAAAATAAAAGAAAAATATGCAAAAATACATTTAAATACATGTATGTAGGGTTTCGTATGTATTTTCACATCCATAGAATCATCAAACATATAAAATAAATGCACTACAAGATAGAGAATGGTCATACAAATCCAATGCCACAAGCCACGCGCCAAACCGACACTCCACGCCCCTGCACGCGTTGCCTGAGTGTGTGGCGTGTGGAGCTCACATGCGGACGAATTAATCCAACAAATCCGGTTCGACTGGTAGTGGACCGGCTAGTTCCCAGCTCGATTGTCCGGTCCAGTTGTCCGGTCCGATCAATAGTTGACCAGGTTAGGTCAGTCAACGGGTTAGATCAGATCATCGGTTGGGTCGGTCAACGGGTCATGGGTCGGGTCAACGGATGCAGTTGCTAACGTCAGCCTCCGCGTGTGCGATGCACACGCAAGTGGTGCCCCATGCGTGGGAGCACGTGAGGGCCCGTGACTGCGTGTAGGGCGCATCTCTAATGCCCTATCGGCGCATGGCTGCGTGTGGGGGCGCATGGGGCCTCCCCCGGCCACACGCCACCGATTGATCTGCTTGTCTCAACGAGCTCAGTTTTAATTTGTAATTTAATTTGATTTTTATTGGACAAAAAATCACAAAATTAGGGCAAATATTCTATGTGTTTGAGTTCTAGGGTTATGGTTGCTCTAATACCACATGTTGGATGCAAATTGTGTAATCCAAGATCTCCATAACTAGAACAAGAACATGCATAATTAAGTAGAAATATTAACACACATTTTTTGGGATCTATCGTTCTTGAAGTGAAAGCGGAAAACCAATGTTTCATGCGCAAGTCCTTCTCCTCTTTGCCCTCCATATCACTGGCTTAATGAGACGGCCCCCTCACCCTTTAGCGTTAGGTTAACGCTCCTCACAAGATACATGTGAGAATTATGGTTAGAGAAGAGCCTTGAACACTATTTATAGAGTTTCCAACTAAGCCCCCTCATTATGGGCTAGGCTCAACTCGGCCCATACTAGCTAGCCTCATATTAAACTAATTAAGAAACCTTCTCTCTCACCTTAGACCCACCCCGTTTTACGATGACTATAAAACGGTAAATTACAATATCAATTAATGTAGTTTATATTAGAAAAACTCTTACATGAACTTGACAATTAACTAAATAGGATCGACCCAACTTGAATCACATGCTTTCTAGGCCAGCTCGGCATGATTTTCACACTCGAGGTGACGATGAGTCTATACAGGGTATGCGCTTTGGGGCAATGTTGTATAACACGTACCACGAGATAGATGCCCGACCCAATGACGAAGGTCCAATAATGGCCGAGATGGGCGTCCGCGACATACACGCCGAGGATGGGAGTGATCCAACTGGTGCCGACCCAATTTGTGACGTTGTTCGCCGATTGGACCGTGCCTTGGTGAAGCTTCGTGGTCAAGTACTCGACGAGGTTGGATGAAATTCCAAAGTATGCCATCCTCTCGAAGACTTCATATACTGCACCATTTAGTCAACAGGTCAACACAAAGAATAACCGAACAACTAACAACTAACAAAAGTAATTTCAAAAAATGCGATATCACAATAATTCTTGAAAATCTAATATGACATAATATGACTCGATGGTCTTTACTCTTCTTTCTAACGAAAAATTGGATTTCACTAGTGTTTTTTTATCATGCTAACAAAAATAATGTATAAATAACAAATATCATGAAAATCTATGTTTAATTATGTGAAACCAACTTATTTGATTCACCAAGAGTGATTGCATATTAAGAAATCATAAATATGTTCAGTACAATATTAAAGTAGGAAAATATGTATGACAATAAAATCACGGAAAATGAAGGAAGGAAAGTGAAAAGTACATAGGGGTTTGTATGATTCAGTAGACAAACTATAATAAAAACATCATTGCATTTTTTACCTATTGATGATGTATTATCATAAAAAACTTGTAAAGTATCATGGGACTTCAACTATAATGCGTGATGTATTTTTCTCATTCCAAGATTGAATTTTAGCTTAAGACTAAAAATAAAAATATATAATAAGAGAGGTATATATGACATTAAGAAAGATGGGAACTCAAGATTTATTATTGGGAGATTATTATCAGTTTTTCTAAAAAATTTAAGAAAGTGTGGTTTAAAAATTAGATATAAAAAGAAATGGGTCAAACGGGTGCTTCGAATTTTGCCCGTACCATTGGAGTTAATGTTAAGGAGCTAGTTTTCCACTGTTTATGAGTAGACAAGAGCTGAAATTAGGGACATAACCCGTGACAAAAAACAATTATTGTCGACCATTCACCATCTCCTAGGTGCATCTTGATTCTCAACCAGGTGAAAATCTCACTTGTGTAGAATATAATTCAAAGCATAAGGGATCAGCTATTTGTGTTTATAAACCTGGAATAGTGTCTTTCTTTTTTGTTTCTTTCTGGCTCTTCCGCCTACTTCTTCGTTGGCTTTCGAAGCATGTTCGGGAGGGCTTGCGTGTATATAGTTTGCTTTCATTTGATCTTTAGACACACTTCGTCCCGAGCAATGCTCGCATATTCCCTGTCATACTTGTTGGGTTGGGGGGAGAGAGAGAGAGAGAGAGAGAGAGAGAGAGAGAGAGAGAGAGAGAGAGAGAGAGAGAGAGAGAGAGAGAGAGAGAGAGAGAGAGAGAGAGAGAGAGAGAGAGAGAGAGAGAGATGTTGGAGAAAACTTCCTTGTGTGTTTTGAAGCTAACAAAACATTTCCATCAGTCTAGTCTGAAGACTTACAGACTCCTTAGTTAAAGTTTGAAGATCGCCAAACCGCCAGACTCAAGATTCAGAGTCTTTCCTCACTGACAATTTCTAGACCGTCGAAGAAGACTTATCCAGAACTGAGTATCTTGTTAAGGATTTGATTCTATCGACTGAAAAAGATCTCTCGGCTGGAGATAGCATCCTGGAATCTATTATTCGTTTTAATTTCAATTCGGGTAATTTAAATTCGTTGATTGACAAAGCATACTTGGAAGGTTCTATTTATGGAAACCTAGATCCTGATTGTATGGGCGAGCATAATTGGTAGGCTATCGTCATATTCCTTAAATAAGTCGAAATCTTCCTAATTGATTTTGTCCAATGGGTAGATTGGAAGAACTCCTTTGGTAAGTGCCAACGGTATGAAGGCATGGAGGAGTATATAAGGAAGTTGTTCAAGTTATTTGAGTGTGTGCGCGATAGAAGAATTCTAAAGTCTGAAGCTCATTGTTCTTTGTCAAATTCAATTGTTGAGCCTAAATTTGTACTCAAAAGAGCGTTTATATTTCTGTGAGACCTTGAGGAAGTGTAGCAAAGTCTCTACACTGTGGAATCAAAGAAGTGTTATACCGTAACAACTCTTTTGATTCTTAGTGAAATCCAGCCGGTGGGCTCTCAGTGCGGAAGAGTGGACGTAGGCTTAGATCAAGTCGAACCACTATAAACCCTGTGTTCTTATTCTCTTCCCTAAGCTCTTTACTTTGATTGCAACAATATTTGTTTGTTAGAGTCTAATTTTCCTTTCATAATCTATTGCTAAATAGAATCAGTTTAAAAGTAAAATTATAATCTTTATTCTGCAAAATTTCTTTTCGCACCTATTCATCCCCTCTAGGTGCTCATATTAGCTTTCACAATTGGTATCGAGCTCGTGTACTTACTTAAATTGGAGTATTTTTACTTCATAGTTAACGCTCCATGGCTAGTATGTTGGCTCTAGGTCTGGTTGAAGGGTAGAGCAATACCAGATCGCCTTATTTTGATGGAAAGGAATATAGCTATGGAAAAATAAGATGAAGGCATTCCTAAGATCAAAGGATCCTCTGGAATGGGAAATGGTAGACAAAGAAATCATTTCTATAGCCACAATAGTCTTAGAAAGAGGAAAATAAACTGTAGAGTCCAGTGAAATGACTCAAGAAGAGATAACCAAGAGACAAGCTCTTGATGCAAAAGAAATTTATTCATTATATTGTGCATGATCTCTTACTGAATATAACAAAATATCTTCTTGTGAAATAGCTAAAGAAGTTTGGGATAGATTGCACATCACCCATGAAGGAACCGATCGAGTGAAAGAAACCAGAATCAATATTCTGCTCGGTCAATATGAAGCATTCAAGATGAAACCAGGAGAATCTATTACTGACATGTTTAGTCCTTTTACAGAAATCGTGAATGGTCTTGAGTATTAATGTCAACCAATCTCTGGACCCATGAAGGTCAACAAGTTACTGCATGAGCTTTCCAAAGATTGGAACCACATTAAGACCTTAATAAGAGAGACACAAAGAATTATGCCACTCTCTGTTGACAAATTGGTTGGCACTCTTCAGTCTTATGAAGTGGAGCAAATCGATGAAGATGAAGATCCCAAAAGTAAGAAATCCATTGCATTAAAATCTAATGATGATTATGATGTCACAAATATTGAAGACAATATGGATGATGAAGAGCTTGCTCTCATGATAAGAAAGTTCAGAAAACTGAATAAAAAGAGAAGAAGATTCAATCCGAAGAAACAAAATTCTCAAAAGCTACAAAATAAATCAGTTGAGGATGATGAATTCAACAAGGATGTAGTCTGCTTTGAATGCAAGAAAAAGGGACACATTAGCCCAACTGTCCTCTGCTGAAGAAAAAGAAAGTAAAAGTTGAGAAATATCGAAAAGCACATAAAGTAGAAACCTGGAGTGACACTGAATGTGAGGAAAGTGATGATGATTATGCCAATATTTGTCTCATGGAAAAATCAGACTCAGATCAGACTCTGAGACAGACTCAGACTCAGACAGTGAAATTGAGATAAGTAATTTAGAAATTCATACTAAAGTTTCTAAATATATTGATGAATTGTGTCTTAATCTCAAAACCTCTCTCAAAAGGATTTCCAAACTTAAAAGGGAAAATTCTGCACTAAAACAACAGGAAATTGTTTGGAAAGAAAATGTCGAAAGTTTAGACAAAAGTGTTATTACTTTAAAAGAAAATGCAGATAATCTTTCAAAAGAAAATGCATTCTTGGAAAATGATATCTCAAGCATTTCTAAAAGGTTTTCTATAGGATCTAAGAAACTGGAAAAAATTATTTTGCACAGAGACCTTACTTCAACAAATCGGGTTTGAGAATGATTGCTAAAATCATTCCTCTAATTGATTTTCCTAAGGTAAAGGAAAGAATTAAACAAAGACCTACAAAAGATTCTTACAAAAATTATTTCAAAAAAGTTTTTGTAAAACATTTAGGCCGCAGTGCTCTTAAATGTTCTAAGTGTAACATCTCATAACACTTTGAGAAAGAACGTCCTATGGTTTGGAAACCTGTGAAGAAGGTTTGGGCAAAGACTGTATATCACACTAACTCAACTGGACTCAAGAAAATATGGTTACTAAAGAAAGCTTGAGTTTTTTTTTTTTTAATGCATGTCACTATCAAGAAAAAGGTTAAATAGTACTTGAATAGCAGATGCTCAAGACATATGACAGAGACTCAAACTGCTTCATAAAGCTTGTGCAAGTTAATGGTGGAAAGGTTTCTTTTGGAGGAAATAGCAAAGGAAGAATTGTGGGATACAGAACTGTAAAGATTGGAAGTCTCACGATCGTAACGTTTCCTTAGTAGAATGACTCAACTACAACTTGCTAAGTATTAACCAGCTGTGTGACACCAGTTTCAAAATCAACTTTCAAGAAGGAATATGTTTAGGAACCAGTAAATACTATTCTTAGACTTTTACGGGGCGAAGACATGGGAATATCTATCTCTTGGATATTAAACCAGAAAAATCATAATGTCTAATCTCAATTCAAGAGGAAGGAAATCTATGGCACAGAAAGCTTGGGCACATCAACATGAAGCAAATAGCCAAGATCTCTATAAAGAAGCTTGTTCGTGGTCTACCAAATTTGACACACCATAAGTTTGACCTATGTACACCATGCGTTTTGGGAAACCAGGTAAGAAATTCATTCAAACCAATAAATCAAGTGTCCACTAATCGTGTTCGCAACTCTTGCATATGGATCTGTTTGGACCAACCGAACTCGAGCATTGGAGGTAAAAAATATTGCCTAGTAATTGTGGATGATTATTCATGATTCACTTGGGTATATTTCCTAGCAAGTAAGTCTGAAACCTTTTCTTACTTTATAAAATTTGCTAAGTAAGTTCAAGATGAGAAATGGTAAGTTATTTCCGGCATACGGACAGACCATAGAGGTGAGTTTGAAAATCAAGATTTTGCTAAATTCTGTGATGAATCTGGTTTTCAGCATGTATTCTCCTCTCCTTATACTCTAGAGCAAAATATAATTGTGGAAGGAAGAATATATCTTTGCAAGAAATGGCTAGAATTCTTCTAATTGAAAGTAACATTTCTTCTTGGGCTGAAGTAGTTTCTATTATGGAGAAAACTCCTTATGAGTTGTTCAAAGGAAAGAAGTCAATTGTTTCATATTTTCGTGTGTTTGGATGTAAATATTTTATATTGAAAAGTGCAAATGATCGAATTGGTAAGTTTGAAGAAAAATCAGACGAAGGCATCTTCCTTGGATATTCAACCACCAGCAAAGCCTACAGAGTATACAACAAAAAGACCCAATCTGTGGAGGAATCAATGAATGATAAATTTCAAGACTTTATGCAAAATTAATCGATTTAGACTCAAACTGAAGAACCTGAACCTACTCCAGACTCTACAAAGTCTAAATCTACAGAAGCAGCTCAGACTTCAAAAGACCAGCAATAAATGATCGTTGAAGAATCAAATGAAGAAAATGATCAACAGTTTAACAAATCAACCAGCAATTGGAAGCACAAGTCTAGTCATCCTAAAGAACTCATTATTGGTGACATTAATGAGGGGATTCGTGCAAGATCCAAAAGGCGTGAAGAGTCTAGTGTTGTGGCTCTTATTTTTGAAATAGAACCCAAGAGCATAGAAGAAGTTTTAACTGATGAAAGCTAGATTGAAGCTATGCAAGAAGAACTCAGGCAATTCAGTATTAATGATGTCTGGAAATTGACTCATAAACCGAAAGGTAAATCTATCATTGTAACTAAATGGGTTTTCAGGAACAAGATGAATGAGAAAGGAAAAGTCGTAAGGAACAAAGCAAGACTCGTGGCCAAAGGATATACACAAGAAGAAGGGATAAACTATGATGAGATCTACGCACCAGTAGCAAGGTTAGAAGCAATTAGACTATTACTTGTTTTTGTTTGTTATAAGAATTTCAGGTTATTCCAAATGGACGTCAAAAGTGCTTTTTTAAATGGATTTATCCAAGAGGAAGTCTATGTGGAACAACCTTCTGGTTTTGAAGACCCAAGGAAACTAGATTCCGTAGTCAGACTAAAAAAGGCGATATATGGTCTAGAGCAAGCACCTCGAGCTTGGTATGACAGACTAAGTAAGTTTTTAATCTAAAATGGCTTTGTTAAAGGTAAAGTAGATACTATACTATTTATCAAAAGAGAAAACAAAAACTTCTTGCTTGTTCAAATTTATGTTGATGATATTATTTTTGGATCTCCTAATGAAAATTTGTGCAAGAAATTCTCTAAGACTATGTAGGATGAGTTTGAAACGAGCATGATGGGTGAACTATCATTCTTTCTTGGACTTCAAGTAAGACAATTGAAGGAGGGAATTTTCATTCACCAAGAAAAATATGCTAAAGATCTTGTGAAAAAATATGGCTTGGGGAATTGCAAAAAGATTGACATACCAATGTCAAGTTCTTCGAAGCTGGACAAAGATGAAGGAGGAAAGAGAATTGACCAGAAGCTATACATGAGTATCATTGGTTCACTTCTTTATCTTATTGCTTCTAGACCTGACATTCTGCTTAGTGTTTGTATTTGTCCCAGATTTCAATAAGATCCCAAAGAATCTCATTTAAGTGCTGCAAAATGCATTATCAAATACATTGCATCTACTTCAAATTTAGGTCTCTGGTATCCTAAAGAAGGAGACTTTACTCTTCTTGGATATTTAGATGCAGACCTAGCAAGATGCAGAGTTGATAGGAAGAGTACCTCGGGCACTTGTCAATTGCTTGAAAACAAGACAATATCTTGGTTCTTGAGGAAGCAAAGTACTGTAGCTCTATCTACAGCATAAGCAGAATATGTGGCTTTTGGAAGTTGTTGCTCACAAATTCTGTGGATAAAATAACAGTTAAGAGACTTTGGAATTGAAGACTCGTGCACTGAGATCAAATGTGACAACACCAGTGCAATCAATCTCACTAAGAATCCAATTCTTTACTCAAGAGCAAAGCATATAGAGATTCGACATCATTTCATTAGAGATCATGTTCAAAATGGAGAAGTCTCGATTCAGTTTATTGACTTAAAGAATCAACTAGCGAACATCTTCACAAAGCCTTTGGAGAAAAGTCAATTTGAGCTTATTCGTTCCAGACTCAATATCTTAAAGTCTGAAGAAGTTCAAACTTTGGGATAAAACTCTAATGATATTCAGATTCAGAAGATGAAGATCATCGACTGTAAGTTATTTTCGTTTTTAGAAATTTATCTCTTGGATAAAATCTAGAAAATGTACGATTATCTATTAATCTGTAATTAATTGATCTTGAAAATGCACGATCATCTCCTCAGTTTTTGAAATTATTGCAATCATTCCTTTTCAGAAAATGGGTTATTTTTGAAAAGATAGTTATCCATTTTTCAAAAAGGCAATTATTTTTTAAAAGACATTTTCTATTTTTTGCTTTTTACGTCATTCCGTATGCCTATTTTCGATTTGCTTTATATATTGTTCGTCTTCCTCAAAACCCTAAAAGCATAGACCTTCGTCTTCTTACTTTTACTCTTTAGTTTAATCTTCCAAGTTCTCACCTTTATCACGAATCGATTTTGGAATCTCTCAAAATCTGTGAGAATGGCATCCCAGAGAAAGTCTTCAAGGATTACGAATAGGGGACCACAGCAAATGTGTGAGGGTCCTACACATTTTGACCTCACCGAGGAAGAAGAATCTCCGAGACAAGAGTAGAGCTCATACCATTCTTAACAGCGTCAATCTCCTCAAGCTAGATCTCAAGGCAGTACTCGTAGATCGGAGGAAGAAATCATTGAAGACGCAGAACCCGTAAGATCTCAAAAGCTCGCTTTTATGTATAAGCTTTATTCTACTTTAAAAAAGGGAGGGACTCCTTTGAATTATATCGATGAATTTTTGAAAGATAAAGGGTATCGAAATGAAACCCACTTTTTGCGAACAATGGAACGATTGAAGATTGCTCCTGTGGGATCGACAAATCGAGCTTTTGTGAATATTCCTAGTGATCCACATGTTGGAGGTCTTAATCAGCCTGATGGAAATGATGATGATAAAATGTACACTTAATTCAAGCCTAGAATGGGTATTGCAGTTAATGTTCGAAGCAAAAGGACAGACTTGTTTTGCTCGGATGAACACAGGCGACTTTACTCTAAGTTGCTAAAAAGAGGGGTGATCAATCCGAGGAGTGTAGAATTTGAATTTCTTGATTTTGTGAATGTGAAGTTGAGAGAGAAATTCACTAAACTTCAGCTTGAGCAATTTTGTTCCGAGACTACTGAGGCATATCCAAAACTTATTGCTTACTTCTATTCTAATCTCAGTTTTTTGGATGTGAATAGATTTTTGTTTAGTATTTGAGACCAGGACTATGTTGTTGACATGGACACATTGGTAAATGTGATTGGAGTGGAGCGAGGGGCTTTCCAATCGATTAGTGTGTCTGTTGGTCGTGCGACAGTAGAACTTGTTCGGGATGGAATGGCTGAAGGAAGAATTTCGTACTTGAGGATGAATGCCTCTAACATTTTGCTTCACAAGATTGTGATCAATTGCCTCAAACCCAAGTTAACCTCGAAAACAGACGTCTCCAACTCAGAAGCAAAGTTGATGTATGCCATCAACGCTGGCAATAAATTCTCTCTACCTCACACAATCATGTTTCACATGTATAGAACGATGGCGAAAGACAAAGGGCAACTTTCTTACTCAGGGCTTGTTACAAAGCTTTTCAAACATTTCAATATTCAGCTTCCCATGATCTTATGTGTTCGATCATGTGATCAAATGGTAATGGGACTGAAAATTGTCTCCAAAATGTGTTTGAAAGAGTTGTACAAAGTTTTGGAGCGATTGAAAGAGAAAACCCCTGTCAAGTCACACCAAGGTTCTTCAGTGGCAAAGCGGAAAGGCAAGGAGCCCATGACAGCTCCATCCAAGAAAAGAAGAGCACTCGTTCTGGAAGATGAAGAGGATGAGGATGATGTTACCGTTTTTGCTCTTGCACTGAGAAATCTTCAAAGTGCTGTTCCAGAGACTGAGGAGAGAGAGGATCAAGATAGAGATGAAGAAGAGGAAAAGAGTGAAGAGAGAGAATCAATGCAAAAAGAAGCAGAGGAAGAAAGAATTGCAGAAGAAGAAGAAGGAAGAGGTGAACAGGTAGAAACAGAGCATGAAGCGTACTTCTCACCTCCTGAGGGCATTGAAACAGGGGGAGTTGCTAAGAAAAGAGGTACATCTTCAACTGATGTTACTAATGAAGGTGTTAGTCGCTCACCTGTAGATCTAGAAGACATCTATGCTTCTTAATTCCCTGAGGAAGGCCATGAGGTTTCATCGCCAAATTTGAGTGATCATGCTGGCTTGCCATCATCTGCAAATACTCCTACTGATCATGCAAAAGCTAGTACTCAGACTGAAAATTCAGGAGACCTTCGCAGAATTCTTGATGTTCTTATGGAGATGCGAGGACTTGCAGAATGCAAGTCAAGCCTCTTCAGTTTCCTTGCATGATCAAGTTAACGCCCTTACTCTTCAAGTTCAAGCAAATGCCAAGGGTGAAGATGTGGCTCAATTAAAGGAGGATTTGAAGAAGCTGGAAGGGATTGTCCGAGTTAATGGGAGATTCCAACTCATTCGTGTTCCTAGGCAATCATGATTCCATTATCTTTTATCTCTGCCTTTTTTAATGCTGACAAAAAGGGGGAGAGATGTTGCAGATTTGAAACTTAACTTTTGTTTAGTTTACTCTTTGAATAACTTTTGTTTGGTTGTTTGGTTGTGACTGGATTTGGTTTGGTTTAGTTGATTGTTTGGTTATTTTAAGCACTATTGATATTTCATGGCAAAGATAGTTGTTTATTTATGGGACTAACTCTTTTTCCTGTGGATGCAGATTGAATGCTATCTTTACTAAGTCAATTATCTTTGTGAAATATCCATGTTTGCTTGAGTTCTGTTTTGCATGTCATATCCAAATCTGCATGAAAGTTTTTTTTGTCACCATCAAAAAGGGGGAGATTGTTGGAGAAAACTTTCTTGTATGTTTTGAAGCTGACAAAACGTTTCCATTAGTCTAGTCTAAAGATTTACAGACTCCTTAGTCAAAGTCTGCAAATCGCCAAACTGCTAGACTCAAGATTCAGAGTCTATCATCACTGACAATTTCTAGACCGTCGAAGAAGACTTATCCAAAACTGAGTATCTTGTTAAGGATTTGATTCTATTGACTGAAAAAGATCTCTCGGCTGGAGATAGCATCTTGAAATCTGTTATTCGTTTTAATTTCAATTCGAGTAATTTAGATCTGTTGATTGACGAAGCATACTTGGAAGGTTCTACTTATGGAAACCTAGATCCTAATTGTATGGACGAGCATGATTGGTTGGCTATCGTCATATTTCTTAAATAAGTCGAAATCTTCCTAATAGATTCTGTCCAACGGGTAGATTGGAAGAACTCCTTTGGTAAGTGCCAACAGGTATGAAGGCATGGAGGAGTATATAAGGAAGTCATTCCAGTTATTTGAGTATGTGTGCGATAGAAGAATTCCAAAGTTTGAAACTCATTGTTCTTTGTTAAATTCAATTGTTGAGTGAAAACTTGTACTCAAAAGAGCGTTTATATTTCTGTGAGACTTTGAGGAAGTGTAGCAGAGTCTCTATACTATAGAATCAAGGAAGTACTATACTGTAACAACTCTTTTGATTCTTAGTGAAATCCAGCTGGTAGGTTGTCGATGCAGAATAGTGGATGTAGGCTTGGATCATGCCGAACCACTATAAACCCTGTGTTCTTATTCTCTTCTCTAAGCTCTTTACTTTGATCACAACAATATTTGTTTGTTAGAGTCTAATTTCATTTTCATAATTTATTGTTAAATAGAGTCGGTTTAAAAGTAAAATTATAATCTTTACTTTGCAAAATTTCTTTTCGCACCTATTCACCCCTTCTAGGTGCTCATACTAGCTTTCACGAGAGAGAGAGAGAGAGAGAGAGAGAGAGAGAGAGAGAGAGAGTACCGACGATAAAGGAGCGGGCGGTCCATCTGCCATGCTTGGATCACCGGACAAGGTTTCCACGGAGATTGACTGTTTTTGTCTTGCGTGTAATCATCGCCTCCTGCTTCGGCTGGCAACATTATGTTCACATTTGAGATACAAGCTATTGACCAACTTCGATTCTTTCCTGTAACTGTCGAACTACATAAGATCCCTCGTCCTAAAGGCCAGCCTCTTTTATAGTAGTCCTCCTCGGATCCCGATCTTGTCCCTACGATTCAGCCAAGCCGACGTCCCCATCTCTCACCTCATCCAGTGAGCAACTCCTTATAATAGATGCTCTTTGTTTTTTTTTTTTTTTTTTAGTGGGTAACGGATACACTTTGGCTCCGCATGGTAACAATTTTATTTTTTCTATTTTTTTCTTTTGCTTTTTGTAATAGAAAAAGAACATAAATTCGTTTGCTACTATTAGTTAATTATTTTATTCTCTATAATAGAAAAGTGGTAAGAGAATAAATTGAAATAGAAATAAGAAGAAGAAAAAAGTGACTTTTTGTTTTCGGGAACAATTTCCAAAAATAAGTCTTTTTTTCTTTTTTTCTTCCTTCTTGTTGCTCACCACCTCGCTGTTTGCCGGCCGTCGGTTGCCACCCTTTGCTGTCCGGCCGGCAAGCAACGGCCGTGGCCTACAACAAGAAGAAGAGAGGAAAAAAAATAAAAGAATAAAAAATCTCAAAATATTATTAACAAATTAAAAGAAATTCTACATTACAAAAAAAAAAAAAAAAAATTTGTGCATTATACCAAATGCATTTTTTTAATTCCGGAAATAGAAAAATAATTATTTATTAAAAATTATTTTTAGGAATAAAAATGTTGCCAATGTACCTTTTATACTTCTTCTTCTCTCTATTCTTTAAGAGATGTGACTACCTGAGTTTTGACTTTTGATATACATGACTCATGGCCATCATTCTTTAAGAGATCGACATCGTATATGAGTTATGATATATATGATTCATGGCCCATTATTCTGCCATTGTTGCCATAGATCCGATTTTCACGTGGTTGGTCCGAAAAACAACCTATAAACTGATCGAGGGCGAATGCATGTATGTGGCTGAATAATACAAGGAATTGCCCAAATTTTCCTCTTTTTTTTTTTTAATCTTTTCCTCTGCCCATATATATGTATACTTAATTTTAGGAGAAGAAGGTAGAAGGAGAGAGGAATTATATTTAAGACCTCTGAATATTGATAAACATAGATCATCCTTAGGTCAATGCTTGTTATCCAAAATTTCCAACTTAGTCATTAGCCTACAGTGATTAGTAAAATTTGTCTTGTAGTCATGGGGATGATTCCCAAAGGTAATCTAGAATCTAGCACAACCCATCAATCCCTATCGGATGGGCATTACGCCAAGTAGAGCTTTGATAATCTTGATGGATTTGACCGTACCATATTAGCTCACTTAGGAATGCATGACAGTCCAACCAATTAGGAGAGAATCAATTGATTCTTTTTTCAGGAGCTATTCATCCTTATAGGGATGTTAATCATAAGTAAGACATATGCTATAGGTTATACTAGGATAAATTGTCCCAAAAATTCTAAATCTATTGTATGGTAGCCAATTTAGTTATAAACTTTTCAATTTTATAAATTTAGTTATAAACCTTCGGACAATTTGCCAATGTAGTGCAACTATGAATGTAAGGATACCACAAACGTCATAACTTTTTTTCTCAACCACTTGAGTGTTATGACTTCTAAAAAAAGGTTCATTTGAGTGTCACAACTTTTAATTAATCACTTAAGTGCCATGACTTTTAAAATGTTTCACGCAAAGTTGTTGAAAATCTTACATGGCATGGCATTGGTGATGAACATTTTTAATAAGTTAAGTCACTCAAATTATCGGAAAAAAAATTAATGCACTCAAGGTAGCGCCATACAAAAATTATGATACTTAAGTGATCGAAAGTTGTAACACTTGTGTTATTTTCTCTTATATAATCATATGATACACATGTTCTTCTCAATTAATGTAAGGAACCCATTCCATTAGCAACAAATCAATCTATCAAGGCTTCCCACCAATAGTTTACTAACATACTACTTTCCACTTTATCGTCCTGAGTATGGCCAAGATTAGATGAGTTGTGTTGACACCTAATTTTTGTTTTCAAATACATAAAAAAAAAGAAAAATAAAAAAAAAGAGAATGAAATTAACAAAAAAAAAAAAAAAGAGAAAACAAAACAGAAAAAAAAAAAAAAACAAAAACAAAAGCAAAAACAACCAAAAAAAAAGAGAAAAGAAAACGGGAAGGAGTCGGGTCGGATCTCGCCTTGGCCTTGACCATGCCGCCTTCTCCCTCCTTCACCTTTGCATGAAACCCTAGAGAAAAAGGGAGGAGACAAGAGCTGGAGATAAAAGGTGGGGGGTGGAGCAATGGAGGCAACCAAGGAGAGAAAGAGGCGGAGAGAGAGAGCTCGAGCGAAGGAGAGAGGAAGAGAAACCAGAAGAAAAGGAGGGATCGTCGACGCAGCCCCAAGTGGTCTCGGCTTCGAGCCATACCGTCCTGGTCATCCCCAACGCCTTCGCCGTCGCCGTCATCACACTAGATCGCCGTCGAGTCGCTGTCACCCACCACCATATGCTACAATGTAGTCCCGACGCTGACTAGCCGAGAGAGGAGGGAAACCGGAGGAGGCTCGGAGGCCCAAATCTGAGGACGAGGGTCTAACAACGGCTAGATCTGGGATTGATCGAGCTCCACTGTAGTCCCAGATGCCGCCACTACTGTTCGACTAGTCGCCTCAAGCTGTACCGCCGTTCTCCCCGACGCCGCCACTGCTCGCTGCCATCCGCGACCCAACCCCTGGCCAAATGTCGTCCCAATCATCCCTGACACCTTCACCGTCGCTGTCGCTATTGCTGTCGTCGTCATCGTAGCAATAGCCTCCGAGCCACCTTCCTCTTGCCCGACGTCGCTCGAGCCGCCACCGCCCTCCGTCCCGACGAGCTACTTGCGACCCTCGCTGAACCATCGCCTTCCTGCTATTGTTGCCATCGTCCACCGCCCATCATGTCTCCGCCGCCAAGCTGCCAACGTCTCTGCCATCCCTCTCAGCATCGCGAAGAAATCTAGGGTTTTGGCCATGAATTGGGTCGTGCGAGCCGAGCCGAGTTCGGTCAACTGGGTAGGGTTTTGGCGTATTGGGTTGGGCATACTTGGGTCGGGCTTGGTTTATTTTTGCATGTGGGCTTAGGGACTTTAGGGACTTAAAGTAATATTTTAAAATATTAAAAAATTTAAAAAAATTAAAAAAATAAAAAAATTAAAAAATTTCGAAAAGTAAAAAATGTAGTGTTTGGTCGGGAATTGTTATATCTTGCCTTTTTAGTGTAATTAGGCCTTTAGTTGCTTGTATTTTGATTATATCTTGTGTTTAATTAGCATGTTTAATTATGTTTAATTGCACTTATTTAATTTTATGGCAATTAACATCTTGGTAGCTATGATTGTTACTTTAATAATTGCGCACTCGCATGATCACCTCACATGTTAGTAGATAGGTATAAAATCAATCCAAACTGTCTGCCAAAAATTATTTTCTTAAAATGAACAAGATTAGGTACCGAAAGGGCATTAATTGACTAATTAGTGTAATCAAGTCCCCGACCCTAGATTCTCTGGTTGCGTAGGAAGTGAGGTACACTCCCATATCTCACTTGGTTTCTAGCTGACCCCAATAGGCTAGTAGCGACTCCTTTTGTGCAAAATTTCTTATGAATATCCCAATGTTACGCGGGGTATGGGCTTGAGAGAGCCCATGTCTAATCATGGGCCTTAGGCTCATCCTTTAGGAAATACCCCTATACATGTTCCCTCCCCCCGAGGGTAGGTCGCGACAAGTTGTACACCTTGTCACCGTACCTCCAAGTCCTCATGAACTTCCCGTTCTCTAACTTGTTCACCTCTATTAAGGTCCGTCCGACCATCATTAGTCTTTCAATTTATATTCTTGGTTCTAATGGTGATAAAGCTCTCCTTGTATTAGTTCAACTTGACACAAGACAACATATGCATCTAGCGGATATAGATATAGACAAATAGTTTTGTCAACTTCAAAATATCATAGTAGTTTCTCCCAACATCTAGAACTTGAATAATTAAAGTGATACACTGATGATAGCTGGTTGGACTTTGATGAAGGTGAACAGGTTAGAAAACAAGAACTTCACGGGGACTTGGAGAAACCGTAACAAGGTGAAAAATTTCTACAGTCTTGGTTATACTTAAGAAGATGATGTGGAAGACAATACATAAGTCAACTACTATGGGAAGCCTTAATATACTCATACATTGCTAATAAAAGCAGCTCCTTATATCGCCTGAGAAGATAGTACGGGTCACATGATTTTATACTGTGATTTGAACAGCCAGATATATTACTGAATATCAATTTAAATCTCAAGAATATTGACAACCAGACATTTTGATTTTTTGTTTTGTTATAAGAACATAAAGATCTGCCATTGACCGTTGGTGCAGGAGTCTGTTAAGCACAATTAATGGCAAGACCTCCATATTTTGATGGAACAAATTATTGCTACACCAAATGCAAGATGAAAGCATACATCGGACCAACAAATCCGGCTGATGGGTTTTTATGTTTGATGGGCCTACTTAGGCCCGCCCACCCATGTTGGGCCCAAAAACCTAGTGCATAAGAGGCAATTACTATAGATAAAAGAAAATGGGGATTTTTGAATAAAATAGAAAATCTGGGCAGTTGCTACGTAAATTGAAAAGAAGAGAAAACATGTTCTCTTGGTTTTCTACGCTCTCTCAGTTTCTCCCCAAGAACAGCACGCTTCTCTTCAAGAACAGTATCAGAATTCCTCATCAAACTACAGCAATGGTGTTTAATCAATAAAAGACGAGGTATGTTCGACTTTGTAATGTACCTTATGATCGGTGTAACATGTTTTCTGGGCTTGTTTTTCCACGTTCATTTTTCGGTGTTCAATTGAGTATTAGATTATTTTGGGAATCCGTTTCCCTAACACCAGCAATGTGGGGCACTCTTAAGATGGTCTTAATGGTGCTCAACCATTTGAACAATCACATCGACAACATCTTATGGTACTGAGCAGTTTGCAATAGCTTAAAAACTCCGGAAGCCACAATCACTTTTGAAGAATTGTCGAGGGAACAGGCCTTAGATGCTATTGCTTTATATTCATTATATTGTGCTTTATCTCATTCTAAGTTTAATCTTATTTCAACTTGCACTATGCCCAAAAATATTTGAGACATATTTTAAGTGACTTTTGAAGGCATTGATAGAGTTAAGAAAACCAAGATAAACATACTTCTGGGAGTGTGAAACCGTCAAGAGTAAGTCCGACAAAACTATCACTGAGATGAGCACTAAGTATACAAAGAGAGTAAATGGTCTTGCCTATCAAGGAAAGACATTTACCAATGAAGAATATGTGGACAAGATCGTAAAAGCAATGCCAATTGAATGGAATCACATGAATACCTCCATTCGAGAAACACTGAGGATCATACCTCCAACAATGGATGAGCTAATAGGATCTCTAATGGCCTATGAATTTGAGCCCATTATAGTATTCCAAGCCCGTTACTTTGTTCACGGTCAGAATTAAGACTGATATTTGGGATCACATGGAAAGCAATCGGCAGGATATTTCAAAATATTAATGTGTGAGAGTTGAGGAGATGAGCAGCGAACATTTGGCTGTGATTCCATTCAATTGGCAACTGGCATATGAGCAGCGAACATTTGCCTCGGTAGAGATCCACGGCCTTAATCAAATAAAATATTCACATGGAATCAGTCAACCGGGGAAAGAAATAATTGATTGAGGAAAAGAATATATGAGGAGGTCAGTTCCTATACAATTTAATAGAGTTAAAAGGAGGAGGCCACACAATCGATACAAACAGCCACATTGAGGGGAGCGCAATTGAGAGAAAAGTGAGGAGAAAGTTACGAGGTGCGAGGTTGGCTCATTGAAAGTCGGGAGTGCGAGAGGGAGAGGGCACCTCCAGTATTCCTTTAGGCGCTCACGTTGATCAACAGAGACAAGCCGTGAGTTCCAGCATTTTCTCAGGGAGAAAAGTCAAAAGAACTAACACAGAGAGAGGCGCTGAGTGATGAAGAACAACTGAAGAGGATGAAGCACAAGACACATCCAAGAGACATGTGTCACGGGCCGAGAGATTCCTTGGCCTCGGAAACGACCCGCGGGCGCCTAGCGAGCGGAATTCGCCAAGCGAGCCCTTTCTTTAGCTGTTCCACGAACGATACAGTGAATGATTCTTCATGCGAGACCCTACCACGCCCAGCTTCGCTCGAGCGTCTAGTCCATCGAGTAAGGCAGCATTTCTCTTTAGGCACAATTGACTGGTTTCGGCTGCCATGGCCTCGTCGGGAGAGCGGCATCGGCTCCCGGCCAGTTTGTGCACGGGAGGCCTACCCCGTCTTGAGCTCCTAAGTGTTGTAATCCTTCTATCCCGAACTCCTAGCACCAACCGTCCCCGACGCCACTCCCACGGACCAGTTGTGTTCTACCCTTCTGCCTCTCACTCTTCACCAGATAACCCTAAGCGCCACTCACAAGTGTCACGAGTATGGGAGGATTCACGGACCGTGACATTCTCCCCCACTCAATTCGCAACACCCTCGTTGCGATCTCTACTCTGCCGCTTCCTTGCGTAAATTAACCATTGATGTGCCACTTTTGGGAATTCACATCGAACGGTCACGCTCGCCCAACAAAGCAGGTTTTGCTCCATTGGTGGTCTCTTTTGATCTTAGCCGCTCGGCCCTTGATCACTAACGCTTTCGGCAAGTGTGGCATCTTTCGCCAACCGCATCTTTTGGCAGCACCATTTCAGCCTAATCAGCATCTTGACCCCAGCAGACCAATGGAGGTTCTTTTCTTGTTGAAAACACAGCAGTAGACCTCTTCTTCGTATTCACCGATCGATCCAGGAACTTTATCCCCATTCAGTGAGGGTTCGGTTCTTCTCTAACTTCGCATTCCGCTCGACGAGAAGCCGACTCGTCCTAGTACCCATCCACTAGGACTTATCTACTTGACCCGCACTCGAGCGAGGAGTCCGATTCTCCGACTTGCTCACTCGCTTACTGGAGGGATTCTTGCTCTGATACCACTTGTCACGGGCCGAGAGATTCCTTGGCCTCGAAAACGACCCACGGGCGCCTAGCGAGCGGAATTCGCCAGGCGAGCCCTTTCTTTAGCTGTTCCATGAACGATACAGTGAATGATTCTTCGTGCGAGACCCTACCACGCCCAGCTTTGCTCGGGCGTCTAGTCCATCGAGTAAGGCAGCATTTCTCTTTAGGCACAACAGCTGGTTTCGGCCTGCCATGGCCTCGTCAGGAGAGCGGCATCAGCTCCCGACCAGTTTGTGCACGGGAGGCCTACCCCGTCTTCAGAGCTCCTAAGTGTTGTAATCCTTCTATCCCGTAGACTCCTAGCACCAACCGTCCCGACGCCACTCCCACGGACCGGTTGTGTTCTACCCTTCGCCTCTCACTCTTCACTAGATAACCCCAAGCGCCACTCACAAGTGTCACGAGTACGGGAGGATTCACGGACCGTGACACATGAGTCAAGAAATTGCACGTTTAAGGATCATTTAAAATAAAGCATGTGACATATTAGAATAGTTGCATTATTATTGTTTTTTTTTTTTTTGGCCTATCATTAGATTAGGTCATTTAATTAATTAATGTTGCGTGACATATAGTTTGCATGATAGGCTCGATGTTTCATGTCTTTTTGTATGCCATTGCATTGCACCTAGATTAGGTTTTATTAAATAGGTTATTGATGTGATTTTCTATTATAGATGTGATTTGCTAACTAACACTATAGACTAGGTTTCATTAAATAAGAGAAAACCCTAAAATATTGAATGAATTGAGTGTTAATTAAAAATCATATATAGGTTATAGATGTGATTTTCTACTTTCGTTGCTTTGAGGTAAGTTACTTTATTGAGTGTTAAATAATAGTTTCACACCCATAAAATCAATGCAAGTTGCATGCAAAGCATTTTTTGAAGTAAAAGGGAAAAGGCACTGAAAGGACATAAATATGTAGCATAATCAAGTCTTTGAACTCATTTAATCTGGTTCGTAGAAGTGAATTAATTCTTCCATAAATCGATCCACCGAAATAGATTAGTGGAGACTTCTAATTGAAAAATCATTTGCATGTTAAGAATTTAAATTCTAAGTTGCGTATTGATATGAATTTAGGAGAGCCCGAATTAAGTCTATGTTTAGTATTCCATTTGTCCTTAGGTGGTGCAAACTAAGGTTAGGTCACGACACATTTTATATAATTTTGGGCATTCAATCAAACTTTTGAACAATAGCACTTGGGTTAAATCGAAATGATTTAAAGATGTCAACTTAATTGATCTCGATTTGGTTTGGTATTAAACTCAGATGAGATTTTTCAACATATAAGGCTAGCAATGAAGAAGGGAGGCAAATTACGAAATCAACTTAATTGATCTCAATTTTGTTTGCTCATTGTGAGGTTGATCATTGTGTTTATTTTCGCAAATATGATGATGATGATATTATGTATCTCTCTTTATATGTAAATGACATGTTAATTTTCAATTGATGGTTCATGAACTTTTGGTACTTATCTGATATAGTCCCTAAACTATATAAAAATGTTCAATGTAACTATCAATCAAAATTCTATATGATACACAAATTATGTAATTTGTATATTTGGTTGTAATTATCTTGTGGTGCAAGGAAAAGTTACTCCCTTGTACACAACATTTATGCACATTCACATGTAATGAGCGATTCGAAATGTTCGCATTCGTCAATTGCTTATGACATTGATAGACTGAGTAAGCAAGATACCTTGCAATTAGAAAGAAGACGTATGCCTTGGATTGATCAAATCATAGGGACCGGATGGATCGGAAGAAAACACACAAGGAACATAAGGTTTTAATTTAATAGGACAAACAACAACAATCGACAGTGCCGATGAGGCATGTTAACAATACTCACGGAAGAAGAACAAGAAGAATCAAAGGAGGTTAAGATGATCAGGGGTCAACGGCTTGAAGATGGTGGGAGCATGGGACTCAATGAAGGCCGCCTGAGACTTGGGGAGGTGAAGGTAGACCACCCAATCCCCATTGAAAAGCGGGCTGGGCACGGGCATAACGTACTTGGCTTTGCCTCCCCATGGGAAGTGGTAGGACCCCAGCACTAGCTTCCCCCACCCGAAATCCATCTTGGTCATCGGGAACCTCTGTCCGGATGACACCATGAGCGTCGTCGACCCTTCCTCCTCCTCCTCCTCGCTGCCGGGCTTGCAGAATATCCTTGCCAATGCTTGCACTGGCCGGTGTTCTTCCACCCAATCTATCAGGTCTAGAAAGTGCTCCTTCATTGTCGCCCTCTCCACAAAATCGTGCACCACATCTGCCACCCAGCTCAGCGGCTTCTCCACGACCTCCCTCGCCGTCTTCTCTCCGAATGGCATCGACAACACGTTCCCAAAGTAGGATGACATGGGTGTGGGCTTATCGTCTTCGCCCTGACTCATCAACCTACACCTGCCATCCACCACGATCCCCATCCTTGACATTGTCTTGTTGTCATCATTATTAGCAACCGAGGAGGATTCAGCCACCATCCTCCAAAGGAAAGTGCTGAATGATTCCAACTTACTCCTCTTGCTTCCATTGGAGTAGGCACTCTGCTGCAACTCACTTAGCTTGGAAGCGGTCACATAGTACATGCGGCTTAACATGCGGTCATTGTCCCTCAATGTCACCGTCTCGCATTGCTCATCCACCTGTAGCTTGTGTTTGGGAGGTGGGTACAATGCGGAGACCGGGATGTACATGTGGTCTAGAGAGGGGTCAAAGCAGAGCACATGCCTTGGGTTGAGAAGAGAACAAAGGAAGGAAGGAGGGAGGGAAATGGGTGTAGCGGAGTGAGTCGTTTTTGCCTAAAACACCGTGAACATATTGACCGAGTAGGCGTCAGCTATCTGATGGTCAAACGTACATGCCCCCACTATTCCTCCACACTTTAGCTCCGTCGCCTAAATGTTTTTCCATCAAATAAAAAACTTATGTCTCAATGGATAGAACAGATCCTAACGTAGAAATTGTATAAAAAACTTATGCCTTGGTGAGATTTAAGATTAGTTCTACACGCTCTAGACATACCTTTGAAAGCTTACGACAAGAAGTTATCAAATGACATATTGACCATATAGAACAATGCTATTTCAATAAATAATTATATATGTCCGAACATGGATACGCATGATTAATAGTGGAAACGAACTTGGTCTTTATCATAGAGACTGCGAAAAAGGTGATATCCATTATCCAATTACTTCATACGAGACTCACTAAAGAGAGGAGAGATTATTTGAGGGTCTTAGTATGTATTTAGTAACCATTCTATTTCCAAAAATAATTTGTACTTGAAAATAGCTTTTCCGATTCTATTCCCTAAACAAGTTTCTAAGTATTAGCCCCTCTTTTCATTTGAGTTACCATGACGCCCTTACACTCCTATTGACATTTCCTAATGTCACCAGGAAGTGCAAGTCCTTATCTTGGTGTCGGGTCCCCCCCCCTTCCCCTTTTTGTATAGTTCCGTTTTGGGTTAAAGTTAATATATGCCTTACTTTACAAAAAAAAAGAAAAAAAGAAAAAGAACACAAATGCATTTTAAACGATCCTCAAATTTTTTTATGAAGTAAAATTTCTTCCGATTTTTAAAATAATTTTATGAGATTTTTTTTTTTCCTTTTTCTTCTTCCTCAGCTAGCTAATCGCTGGGCCTTGACGATGGTTAGTAACCAACCAAAGACAAGAGCTAGCGACCTCGTTAGCCCCGGGAGGTCAACCTCACCTAGCTACTAGCAAGGCTCGACCTCACCCAATCAGGGCAAGGCCAAACCTTGCTAAGGGCTAGCGAGGTCACTTGGGCCTCATCTTTGATTGGTCATTAGCCGAGTTACCACCATTGCCGAGCCCTACAACTAGTTAGAGGAGGAAGAAGAAGTAAAGAAAAAAAAAAAATGGTTTGGTTTTATAAATTGTTCCCGAAAACAAAAAAGTAATTTTTTTCAATTTCATATTTCTATTCCAAATCTATTCCATGGTCACCGATTTATTCCTGTGAATAGAAAAATTTGCTAATGTTATCAAATGATTTTTTTTTTTAGAAATAAAAGAATAAAAATAATCAAGAATTGACCGGTCATCTAATAAGACCTTAACATGTTTCCCATGATGTCAAGGGTAAAAGAGAGCCCACCTCTGCCACATATATTTGAATTCTTTTGTGCTTGAGGGCATTGGGAACCCACACCATGCCATTAGTCTCAGTAAATTAATGATTGCTTCTAAGGTCCACCTTCGCAAGATTTTTCCACTCATTCAATTCCGTCCATATTAAAAAAAAAATGATAGTCTCCTCTTGTGATATATTATTATCACTCATCTATCATGCTATTATTATCTCGCTGTTCTCTATGGACTCAATGAGCCAATGTATAATCTCAATGATCACACAAGTAAACAAGAGAAACTCATGCAAACTGTGAGATTCTTTTTCCTTTCAATATTTAGGCTCAATTTATTTCGAGAAAAATATAATATTTCTGAAAAATATATTCCAAGAAATCACTTTTGAGGAAATGACAATATTTTGTAGTGCTTAGCTAAAAAATGAAAATGAATTAGAAAATATTTTCCACTATTTGATATGGAATTTGATTTTCTTGGAGAAAATTGATATATTTTCAATTATTTTTTCTATTCTTTTTTTCTTTTTCCTTTTTCCTTGACCAATCGCTGGCCATAGCGACAACTGGCTAGGCTCATGCTCTCCAAATTCCAGCAAGCTTGAGCCTTGGCTCACTTATGATGGGCTGTTGTGGTGGTGGTTGACTAAGAAGCGAAAAGAAAAAAAAAAAGAAAGAAAAGAATAAAAAGTAATAATAATTAATTAAAAGTTCGATTTTTTTTTTTTATTAGAGCAAATGTTTCATTAACCAAGGACTCGAGTCCAAGTGCCGAAGACCTATGCCGATACATAGTCTTATTTTGGAAAATGTTTTCAACTTTTTAAGGAGGAAATAATTTTCCTGAATTTTAGTATAGGTTTTTTTGTTGACTAAGAAAACATTTACAATTGGCTAATTTTCCTAAGCAAACCAAATGATGGAAAATGAGGAAAATGTTTCCTAAAAAATATTTTCCACAAAACAAACAGAACCTTAACATTAAATCTTTCTACATTGTTATGTTTTCTATAAGAAATCATTGATGTATTTATGCTCTATTTGTTTCACAGAAAATATAATATTTCTAGAAAATATTTTCTAAAAAGTCATTTTCCAAGAAAATGATAACATTTTATGATGTAGAGTTAAAACCTGAAAATGAATTGGAAAATATTATTCATTATTTGGTATATAAAAGCTAATTTGATTTTTCTAAGGAAAGTTACTAATAAATTCAATATTTTAAATAATATTTTGAATTTATTTATTTTCTTTCTTTATTATGTTTTCCCTTCTTCCTGAGCTAGTCATTACCCATGGCAACAATCGACGAGGCTCAAGCTTACTAGATTTCGATGAGCTAGAGACTTGTTAGACGTCGTTGAGGCATGAACTCGCCAAAGTCTAGCAAGGTTGACCTTGAGTCTTGTCGACCTCTGGTGAGGCTCAAGCTAGCTTATGGCCAATCAATGAGTGTTGTTGTGGCCCACAATTGGCCAAAATGAAGCCAAAAAGAAAAAGACAAAGAAAAATAATTCAAAATTCAAAATTTTAAATATATTTATAAGAATGAACGTTTCATAAATAAGAACTCAAGCTTGTGTGCCAAAGACCCACACCAATACCAAATCATATTTTGAAAAATGTTTTTGATCTTTCAAAGAGGAAATCATTTTCCTGAATTTCTCATTAAATTTTTTTTTTTTTTTGGTTGGATTTAAGCATAGTTTTTCGTTGTCTCATTTTCTTAAAAGAACTAAATGCTGGAAAATATTTTCTGTGAAACAAACAAAGTCTTAATCATAGATTATGTTGTTAGGCGTGATCGAAGTCCAAGCATTATTCTTCTTTCTGAACAATGGTAAAGGTTATCCAAATCGATCAGTCAAATTCGCACGCCAAGTGATGTAAGCAATTAGTTTATATTCAACACCTATTGAAAAAATTTCAATATCGATGAATAAATCAATTTTGTGAACTGTTCTAAGTGAAGTTGGAAAATTCGACTGATAGACTAGAGGCAGAAGATACACTATTTCGTTCAACGCTGGTTATGCATAAATAAAAGATATAAGAAAAAGACTATAGATTTAGGTGAAGCGAAGATAAAAATGGGTGCGGGTGCTTATACGGTGATATGATCTCTTGAGATGGATAAACGATATATTGCGAGGCTGTATCTAATATCAATACTTGAACAGCAAGCACGCCTCGCTTCTTTGTGGGCACTAGTTTCCCTTCAATGGTGTCATCCGGATTATACAGGTTGAGATGGCGGAGTTCCATGTCGGCGAAAGCTTCGATGAAGTCGACCCCCGATTGTTGCACGGAGCTCGGGCTCACCGGCTGAGTTACGCATTACCTCTCCGGCGAGAGCATAGTAGGAGACCGAGCTTGGGCCAAGGTGGCTTTCGAACACCAACCACGACCCATATCCCAGCCTCTGTGACGCGGTGGTGGTTGGATTGGCGTAGCAGAAGTAGAGGCCTACATCGAGCGGAGGCAAGAGCAAGTTGAGGTTGGAGAGGGGCAACCAATGCTCTTGCATGGGCAGTGGTGCCACCACCACTTCTCTCTTGCCCGGCTTCACCATGAACTTGTTACAAAATTGCATGTCGATTCTAGAAAAATAATGCTCGTAAACAATTCACCAGACAAAATATAGTAATAAAATAGCAGAATCAGATGAACACGCTAAAAAATTTGTTATCGAAGTTCACCCAAACTTGGGCTACGTCTCCGCGTAGAGGCACTCTGCGAATCCACTAGACTTCGGAAAAAGTTGGAATACAACGACGATCTTCTCTCAAGATCAGGGCACAAAGAGATTGAGAACTCTCATCAAGAAAAAACTCTCTTTTTTTCTTCTCTCTTTCTTGCCTCTCTATTTCCTTTTTCAGCGTCTTGACGGCTAGGGTTTTTCATCGCTAATATAAATGTATCACTTTTAACCTAAAAGGAAATCTAATAGAAAAGACAAAAAAGCCCCTAAATATAAATATTTGGCTTTCTCTATAACAATCTCCCACTTGAAGACAAATATACCAAAGCACTAAGCAACTTTGCATCCATCTTCTTCAAAAAAATAGTAGTTGAAAAACTTGTGCCTCTATGATACTCCTCATCAATCAACATGGAGTAATACCAATGGTAGTAGTACAGAAAATATGATTCTCTCTATCTACAACCTTGGTCATCATGTCAACTGGATTCTTCAAGCCATCAATCTTTTGTAGCTTTAATTCATTATCTTTCAATGCTGACCTGATAAAGTGATAACGCTTCTTGATATGTCTAGTCCTTGAGTGATAAGCTACATTCTTTGCTAAGTGCACTGCACTTTGACTATCACTCCACAGTGTACTTACTGGCTGTTTTCGATGTAACTCCTCCATATAATCTTGTAACCACATGATTTCCTTCGAGGCTTCTGTAATCGCTACATATTCTGCCTCTGTCGTCGATAAAGCCACTACTTTTTGTAGTTGAGATACCCAACTCACTGATGTACCTGCAACTGTAAAGATATATCCACTGGTACTCTTACCACTATCTCGATCACCCGAATGATCTGCATCTACATAACCCTGCAACTCTAGAGATGTACCACCATAACAAAGTGAGTAATTGGAAGTACCTGCTAGATATCTAAATATCCATTTAACTGCATTCCAATGCTCTCTACCTGGGTTCTGCATATATCGGCTCACAACTCACACTGCTTGTGCAATGTCTAGTCTCGTGCTCACCATGGCATACATCAAACTCCCCACTACTGATGCATATGGAACTACCACCATCTCATCTTTCAAAAGTTGAGTGTTTAGACACATATCCTTGGAAAGTTTAAAGTGACTCGCTAGAGGATTTGCAACCGGTTTTGCCTTGTCCATGTTAAATCTCTTTAACACCTTGTTCACATAGTCTTCCTGTGACAACCATAATTTCTTATTTTCCCTGTCTCTGATGACTTTCATGCCTAAAATATTCTTGGCCTCTCCTAAGTCTTTCATAGCAAACTGTGATGATAACATCTTCTTCACTTCTATGATTCTCTTCATATTGGAACTAGCCACAAGCATGTCATCCACATATAAAGATAGATACACAATGTCACCATCATCATATTTGCGAAAATAAACACAGTGATTAGACTCACAGTGTGCAAATAATTTTTCTTGCATGAAACCATCAAATTTTAGGTACCATTGCCGCGGAGCTTGTTTCAAGCCATACAAGCTTTTCTTCAAGTGACATACCATGTGCTCCTTACCTTTGACTTCAAAACCCTTAGGTTGTGCCATGTATAATTCTTTATTTAAGTCACAATGTAAAAATGCTGTTTTTACGTCTAACTGCTCAAGGTGAAGATCCTCCATTGCAACTATACTTAGCAAAACTCTAATTGATGTCATTTTCACTACAGGTGAAAATATCTCGGAGTAGTCGATCCCTTCTTTTTAAGAAAAGCCCTTGACTACAAGTCTCGCCTTGTATCTAATACTACCATTTGCTTCATTCTTAACCCTGTACACCCATTTGTTTAATAAAGCTTTTTTACCTCTGGGCAACTTGGTCAACTCCCAAGTTTTGTTCTGAAGTAACGATCTCATCTCGTCTTTCATAGCACACTCCCACTGCAAGTGAGACTTGTCTACCTTTGCCTCATTGTAAGTCTCCGGTTCCCCCGAATCTGTATGTAAGACATGGCTCAGAACAATATTAGCTGATGGATCAAAGATTACCTTTGGCTTTCTCACACGTGTAGACCTTCTTAAGACAGGTATTTCAGGGTCATTTGTTTGCTCCGAATCACTGTGTTCTTCTTGAACTACCTCTTCACTGATAATAGGCTCATCTTGAACCTCTCTTTCAGGTGAACTTTGATCTACTGGAAACATCTTCACGGGCATTATGTCTAATTCAACATACTCTGGATGTACTACCTTCTCATGCTCTGTCTCTGTCTGACGATCCTTGTACATCTTTTCTTCATGGAATACCACATTGCGACTGCGGATGACTTTGTTATTCTCATAATCCCAAAGTCTATAGCCATACTCGTCGCCACCGTATCCGATAAAGACGCACTTAGGACTTAGCATCAAGCTTTTTTCTATCCTCCCTGTCAATTAAAGCATATGCAATACAACCAAACACCTTTAGATGTGAATAATTAATCTTCTTACCTGACCACCGCTCTTGTGGTATTTCTCCATCCAACGCACTAGATGGACTTCTGTTGATAAGATAAACAGTTGCATCAACTGTAGCGGCCCATAAGTGTAGCGGGAGACCCGCGTGTAGTCTCATGCATCTCTTACGTTCTAGAATAGTTCTGTTCATTCTTTCAGCTACATCGTTCTCTTGAGGAGTTCTAGGAACAGTTTTTAGTCGGTGTATGCCTTCTCGGCTCAGATAATTTGCAAATTCTTTACTTGTGTATTCACCACCATTATTAGATTTCAAAGGTTTAATCTAATAACTTTTTTCTTTTTCTACCATGGTCTTCCACATTCTGAACATCCCGAATACTTCTGATTTTTCTTTAAGAGCATAGACCCAAGTCTTTCTTGTAGCATCATCAATGAATGTGACAAAATATCTCTTACCACCATAACGAGTTCTGAGCGGGTCCCCATACATCGGTATGAACCAACTCTAGCTTCCCGGCTTTTATTTTGTCGCCCATTCAATTGAAAACTAACAACCTTCTGTTTTTCATAAATGTAACTCTCACAAAAATCTAACTCAACTTTTTGTAAACCCGGAAGTAATTTTCTCGAGTGTAACTGCTTTACACCTTTTTCACCAAGATGTCCTAAACGATAATGCCAAAGAGTAGATAAATTACCTGTAGCCATTGTAGTTGCAACCATATCACTGATATTGTCTCCTTGGATAAAGTGTACCCGTACGCTTTCCCTTTGCTACTACTCTTACCCCTGAGGTTATCTTCCACTCTCCGCAACCAAAGGTTATTACCAAACCTTCTTGGTCAAGTTTACTAGTTGAAATCAAATTTTTCTTTAATTATGGAATATGCCTAGTTTCACGCAAAACTAGACGTCCTCCACCCGAGATGCTCACAGTCATGGTTCATTTCCCAACAATTGGACACATGTGGCCATTTCCCACAGACCACTTGTCCAAAATCTCCACTGGCATAATCATCAAATATGTCTCTTTGCGAGGTGCAATGAAAAGAAGCGCCAGAATCAATAAACCATTTATCATTTGTCAAGTCAAACCTTGCGAGACAAACACAAGTTATCTAGCAAAGATTTATCGCTAACTACATTAGCACCTCGATTCTCATCTTGCTGCTTCTTTTTGTAGGCTTCACACTGAAACCTCCGGTGTCCGGTTTTGTGACAAAACCAACACTCACCTTTTGCAACCTGTCTCTTACCCCTTGATTGTGATCAGCCACGACCGCTGAAATTTCCTCTACTTTTACTTCTTCCGGTTCTCCACTTTGCAAGTGCCGTTGAAGATGTAGATGCAGAAAAATTATCTCCACTTGAGACTTTCCTTCGCATCTCTTCATCCATGATACTACTCACAGCATCATCAAGAGTTAAATCATCTTTCATGGTGATCGAAATTCCACCTTTTGCGGTATTGTAGCTTTACGGAAGAGAACATAAAAATAATAAAGCTTGAAGCTTCATATCTAAATTTATGTCTGCGGATTCCAATTGACCCGTGACCTGCGTGAGACTATTAATATGTTCTGCCACAGAACCTCTATCAGATAACTTCATATTAACCAGTTTCTTCAGCAAAAATACCTGATTTGATGTGGATGGCTTCTCAAAAATATTCGTTAGAATATCCATGGCTTCTTTTGCAGTTTTTGCTTTTGTGATGTGATACCCTGTCTTTTCGTCAACCCTAGGCACGAATCGCACCTAACGCCTTTCGATCAAGAATTTTCCATCCGGCTTGCTGTTGGATCCACTTCCGCCATCTCGGGTTTCCAACCCTCAAGTGGTGCATAGAGATCTTTTGATAAAGATAATCCTCTATTTGTAGTTTCCACCATCCGAAATCCTCTCCATTGAACTTATCGATTATGATTTTATCTTCTGCCATCCTGTTTGTTTTCAATCGAACGTCACCGAAAACCCTCGATGTTCTCGATTAGCCAACCCAGGCCCTGATACCAGTTGTTATGAAATCGCACGTTGATTCTAGAAAAATAATGCTCGCAAACAATTCACCAGACATAATATAGTAATAAATTAGTAGAATTAGATGAACAAGCCAGAAAATTTGTTATCGAAGTTTACCCAAACTTGGGCTACGTCTCCGCGCGAGGCACTCTACGAATCCACTAGATTTCGGAAAAGTTGGAATACAACGACGATCTTCTCTCAAGATCGAGCACAAAGAGATTGAGAACTCTCATCAAGAAAAAAACTCACTTTTTTTCTTCTCTCTTTTCTTGCCTCTCTATTTCTTTTTTTTTTCAGTGTCTTGACAGCTAGGGTTTTTTCATCGCTAATATAAAGGTATCACTTTTAACCTAAAAGAAAATCTAATAGAAAAGACAAAAAAGCCCCTAAATATAAATATTTGGCTTTATCTATAACAGAACTCTCTGCCTGCACCTCCATCTGCATCCATTTTATGTACTCTGTAGCGAGTTTGAGAGAGAGAGAGAGAGAGAGAGAGAGAGAGAGGAGGAGGAGGAGGAGGAGGAGGAGGAGGAGGAGGAGGAAGAGAAGGAAGAGGGATGGACCTGTTTGGTTGAAGATGAGCCGGGTTATAGTCCCAAACGGCCGTAGAGTAACAAGTTTGGGTATCGAGGAGTTCACAGGTTAGGCTTCCGTGTCTAAGCGCACAGAACTAGGGTTTGACCCATAAATCTTCAATCCAAGTCCTCCGATCCAATCGAGTCCGGGGATTCGAGCCCTTGGAAACAGATACCAAGGAAAATATGCTAAATGATAACGATTTCTGAGCGCATTTTCCACGATTCTTTGGGGAGTAGGAGTAGCGGTACATATTTTGTCGTTCATGGAGCTTCGAAAATAACTGGTGCAGCGGTGCAGGCAGGAGGGTGCAGTGATTTCTCGTGTACAAATAAATTTTCCGTTCAATAAATCGTGTTGAGCAAGTGTAAATGAGGAAGTTGTTTACGTTTGAAGTTTGTAATGTCTAATGATGGGCTCCTTCAGAGCAGCACTAGCATGGCTAGTCAAAGTTACCATGCTTTCTCCTTTTTTATTGTGGTTGTTGACTTCAAGCATGACCTCCTTTTCCACAAAAAGTCTAGATTGAAGTATCCTCTAATGATCACTTGTCACATCCAAGTTCGTTAGGGTAAATTTATTATCTGGTTGGTGGAATTAAGGCTTATTCCTATCTAACACTGCGCATTCAACACTGTCTTGATACCGTCTTGATGTCTTGAGTAGAATCATTAATAAGGGAATGAATTTTCGGCATTTAGTCCAATGTGACTTTTTAAAAAATTTTGAAGTCCAAATTGGAAATTTGTTCATATGACGTGGCAAAAGTAACCAAAAAGTTAGAAAAGGAAAACCAAGAAGAAATCATATGGAGAATTTTAGTCATTTCGATTGAATATCCAAATAATAAATTTATGACTAAATTGACCAATTCTAATAAGGTTTAGGATTGAATTTGCAATTTAGGAATTCAAATAATAGGTTTATGACTAAATTGACAAATTCTAATAAGGTTTAGGATTGAATTTGCGATTTAGGAATTCAAATAATAGGTTTATGACTAAATTGACAAATTCTAATAAGGTTTAGGATTAAATTTGCAATTTAGGTTTAAGTTGGCACAATAAAAAGATTTATGATTAAATTAGCCACCGTACAATAAGTTTATGATTTTTGGACAATTATCTCTAGAGAGTTTGGTAGTTGTTAATGCAAAGCCCTCAAAATCCAGTGACAAAGCAATATCAATAGACATCCTCCCTTTCTTTTTTTTTTCTTTTTTTAAATCAATTCCACTATGTGATTTTATCATTTTAAAATTCAAATTAGTGCATGCCCATCTTCTTCCTTCAAAGGAATTTCTTTAAAGTTCGAAAGTTGGAAACTTCTTTTTCCGGTTTCCACTGAATTTTCCTTTTTGTTTGAGTGACTGGGTATATACACCACGGCTACTTAATTGATCTAGATTAAGAAGGATGCATTAGCTTTCATTTTGTCGACACCTAAATTTTAGCAATCCATTTAATTGTTAATTACATAGAAAATTAAGGACTAAGTTTTAATCCCTAAATAAAAATATTATTTAAAGCATATAGTTATTAGGAACATTCACATTAGTAGTTAATAGATTCATATAGTTTGCAATTGAATTAAATTGGAGGTAGATGGACTCAAATGATTGGTTTTGAGCTTAATTAATTAATTGGACTGTGCCCATGATAGTATTGCATTAGACTTTGGCCAAGCCTGTTACTTTGTTCACGGCCAGAATTAAGACATATTTGGGATCACATGGAAAGCAATCGGCATGATATTTCAAAATATTCACGCGTGAGAGATGAGCAGATTATTATGTTATTCTTAAGATCTCTCGTGTATTGTCAACTGGCATATAGGCAGCGAACATTTGGCTCGGCAGAGAGATCCCCGGTACTTAATCAGATAAAATTTTCGCATGGAATCAGTCAATCAGGAAAAGAAATAATTGATTGGGGGAAAGAATATATGAAGAGGTCAGTTCCTGTACAGTATAAAGAGGGGGCCACACAATCGATACAAACGGCCACATTGAGGGGAGCGCAATAGAGATAAAAGGGAAGAGAAAGTCGGGACGTGCGAGGTTGGTTCATCGAAAGTCGTGAGAGGGAGAGAGGGCACCTCCAATATTCCTTGAGGCACCTTCATCCGAGCAAAGCTTGGGCCCAACTACTGCGACGATCGACGCTGCTCCCTGTACGAGACCTTGACGTTGGAGCCTCGCCGCTCTGCTATCCGACCCTGCCGGTGAACCGGCTCTCCTGCTAGTCCCAACATCGCCTGCTTGAAGCTTCTGCCGTTGCTGCCCATGTCCACGTACCGAGATTCAGCAAATTCCCAACGACGCTGTTGCTCTCCCGACATTGCAGTTTCCCCATGACGCTGGCTGTGACGTTGATCATGTCATTTTAGTTAGACCTTTTGTACGCCTTTGCATTGCACGTAGATTAGTTTTTATTAAATAAGAGAAAACCCTAAAATATTGAATAAATTGAGTGTTAATTAAATATCATATATAGGTTATAGATGTGATTTTCTATTATAGATGTGATTTGCTAATTAACACTATAGATTAGGTTTCATTAAATAAGAGAAAACCCTAAAATATTGAATGAATTGAGTGCTAATTAAAAATCATATATAGGTTATAGATGTGATTTTCTACTTTCATTGCTTTGATTTCATGTGCTCACAATTTATTTATTGCTTTGCTTTATTGAGTGTTAAATAATAGTTTCACACCCATGAAATCAATGCAAGTTGTATGCAAAGCATTTTTTGAAGTAAAAGGGAAAATGTACTTGAAAGGACATTAGAAAAATGTAGCATAATCAAGTTCTTGAACTCATTTAATCTAGTTCGTAGAAGTGAATTAATTCTTTCATAAATCGATTCACCAAAATAGATTAGTGGTGATTTCTAATTGAAAAATCATTTGCATGTTAAGAATTTAAATTCTAAGTCGTTGGTATAGGTTTAGGAGAGCCCAAATTAACTCTATGTTTAGTATTCCATTTGTCTTTAGGTGGTGCAAACTGAGGATAGGTCACGACACATTTTATATAATTTTGGGCAATCAATCAGACTCTTGAACAATAGCACCCGGGTTAAATCAAAATGATATAAAGATTGTCAACTTAATTGATCTCGATTTGGTTTAATTGTGAACTCAAATGAGATTTTTCAACATAGAAGGCTAGCAAAAAAAAGAAAGGAGGCAAATTACGAAATCAAGATTTACACAATGAAACTACTGCAAGAAAACAAATGATAATGAAGCGATCTTTATTATTCATTTAAGACCATATTTATTTCATGACATGAAGGTAAACAAAAGATAACTTAGGACCACTAGTACAACACACATAACTTAGTACCACCAATACAACTCAATCAAACCACTCCACTTTTGCATTACGAACCTTTATTATGGTACTGCTAAGTCATAAGCAGCAACTATTGGTAATAGCTGATCACACAGTAATGTATATATAGACTTGGGACTATTTGTTCTAATTATCTTCTGGTGGAGGTGGGATGTACTGAGGGGCCAAGCTCCAGTCTCCAGTGACCTCATCTTGGACCATGTTCTTGTTCTTCGCCACCAACCAATAGGCCGGAATTTTTCTTTCATCCTTCAGAGCATCCATTCCCTTGTTCACCAGCTCAATCCCGCGACGCTTGTCAACATTGAATTCGTTGCTATCGATGCCTTGTGTGCCCGCGATTAGATGTAGGCACGTCTCCAACATATGCCCGATTGCCACGGCGCCAGTCATACCGCTGTAGAGAGGCTTCAGGTCCGGGGACTTGCGCGAGTCGACCAGCAGCTGTTCTCCGACGTGGTAATATCTGATTGGAGGGATGAAGGGAGCGATATCAAGGGCGTTGGTCACTCGAAGGGCTCGGAGCTTCTCGGACGACGAGAACTTCGCCTGGAAGTTCTCGTCCCCGACGTTGGGGCTGGCGAAGGGGAATGCGGTCACCAGACAGGCATTCTCGGGGTGGTCGGTGGGCGCGTTGTAGCCATTGGTCAAGATGTCCAGCGCATTGATCGTTGCCAAAGCCGCGCCCAGGCTGTGGCCGGCCACTGTTATGCTGATTGTCTCGCCTTTGCCGGCATAGAGATCGACTTGCTTCCGGACCTCCCTTAGAACCTGACCAAAGTTGTCCATCAATACCAGTTTTAATTTGACAAAGTAGTCCAAACATCACGTGCTATATCTTATCATATTTTTAGATTTATATATAATAATAAAAAAAAGGTGAAGACAATTTGGAGCTTATTCGGGAGGTAAATTAGCAACAGCAATCTATAAAGGAGTGAAAGTTTCATACCTGGTCTCTGGCACTAAGCCTTGTGTACGGATTTACAAGATCCCACTTCGTATACAAATCTAAAAAGCCAGCGTGAATCTTAGTATGGGTGTCGTCCTTGAAAATGTTGTTCGCCGGGGCCAAATCATCTCGAATATCTTCCATGGACTCCAGGAAATTCGCCGTTCCTCTCCAAGTGACCAAAATGTCCCTTCTCCCTAATGCCTGGGTCCCCTCATCGGTGCTCACTGCCACATATCCGGCCCAAGACCTGTCCGGCTGCTCCAGAAAGGTCGCGTGCGACGGTACGTAGAAGTACCGGGTCACCTCATACCTGAACTTGTTGTTGTCCGTCTCGAGACCCACTTTAGAGAAGAGCTTGTCCATCGGGTACAGGGGCATGCCGTAGCCGGCTCCAGACTCCTACTGGGCGTTGTACGCGTCGTAGATGGCTTGGACTCGTTCTCCGTAGTGTATGAGGTACATCCGAAGATCCTCGTCGAGAGGATCCAACATGTCCTTCCAGTTGGTCTCGCCGCTGAGCTCGGTCCATGGCCTTGAGCTGCCGCCTCCCATGGTATGTATCTCTCTCTCTCTCTCCCTCTCCCTCTCCCTCTCCCTCTCCCTGAACTCTCACTGATAATTGTTTTTTCTCTAGATGGAAAGGCTTGTGGAGATGCAATCCTGCTTCCATGCAATTTATAGACTCTACCTCTTCACTGCGCCATGCGCGGTCACATTACGTTTCGAGGGTTTGTTTTTTCTTTAAATTGCTACGATAAGTTACGTGATGGAGTTGCTTTATGCATAATCTGGCACGTGAAAATCTCCCCTGATTATCTATCAGAGAGTACTCAATTTCTAGGTGAGTCCTCCACCTTTTTTTGCGTGCCCACCTATATTAAATAGCACTACGAACCGAATGGATCAGAGGGACCGTGCATATCTTCAGTTTAGTAGATAAGAATGTGAATTTCCAGTCTCAGTAGCTCGAAACTAAATATGAAAGATTACATGCCTGTCTTTCGTAAGGAATGATACTTGTGCTATAAAAATGTGCCAATATTTTGTTTCCACATGATGGGTAATGCAGCTTCTGTGAAGGGAATGAACCATCCACTTTGTATTGGGTCTCACTCTTTATATAACTAATTAAATTCAATCTTGCCGTATTAGGCTGGAAATCATTGACATGGACTCCGACTATTGTATATGATATGACCGATGCTGAGATAAATTAATTTTAGAATTTTTTATTTTATTGATCGTGACCAACAAGAGTCATGGCCCCCGCCTAGGCCATAGCCAACCACGGTTGAGGGTGGCCCTTGCATGAGAAATATTGCACACCTAAGTCAATAAATTGCTTCTCTGTCAATAGGAGAAATTTAGTAATTAAGAAGTCTTCGATACCTCTACATTGTTTAGATTAAATATCTAGATGCGTAAATTTGTACTTTCCTATTTTTAGCAGTTAAATGTATTAGTCCTATATACATATTGATGAATTTAACAAAAAATGCCATTATTAGGGATTTTTTCGCGGTTTTTTTTTTCTTCATGCAAGCGTTGCTCAATGAATGAATGACTTAGCATAGGTGGCAGGACCCTAGGTTGTTCTTGACTATTTGGGATGTTTTAGAGAGTTTTTGCTCGATTGGCTGGGGACAAGGCTTATTAAAAATGGCCCTACCTAATTGCTTATTCAGAATGGCCCTACCTATTTTCTAACCCTTTTAATTAGATTTCTTGTCATTAATTCTGAGAGATTAAGGCTTATCTAACTGATGGTCGGTTATATATTCAATTTTTCGATCGCTGAAACTTGTCAAACGTGCAAAGCGTGCGAGCTCCGGGGATCATCCACCCGTTATATGGGCAGCTCGCTCTTGAACCACATCAGTTCTGGAATATTTGCTTGTTTTTTTGGTTGGACCATTCCAGTCCTCTTGCATTAGAAAAATGAAGGGAACTGTCATGCAACGCAGTGAACAGTGGAATTATGGGGACAGCTGACCTCGACCAAGAGCATCTCGCTGGTACAAATCCTTTCAGTTTCCTGTTCCGCTCATGCCTGATTTCTTCCTCCTTCTGTTTTAACTCCGAATATAGTATTTCTTGTTATATAACTAAATACATAATTTCTATCTCGTGACACTCTTATTCTAAGACTAACATTTTCTATGATAAGTTTGTAGATGTTTTTTAATTCAATCGTTGCTAGTGATTATTGTTAAGAGCATACAATAGAAATCTGATATTTCCACTTGGGGAGATTGTCAAGAGGGGGTCTAAATTTGAATCTATCAACATAATTAGTTGGATCCATCTTCATTCAAAATCTTAAATTAATGGGTCATAGGCCAACTAAAATTGTATTAACTGCTCCACATATAGGATTTCTCTAATATAACTCACACATATATTTGAAAAATCTCTCTCTCATGCGTAAGCTCATGCCAATGCTCCGATGTGAGATTTTTCTAATATAAGTCACACATGTGTTTTGACAATCTCCCTCTCACGTGTGAGCTTAGTGTTAGGTATATTCTTCCTTAATTTAGGTACTATTCTACATCAACTTATTGTAAGTTGAGTCTCCACGTCATTGTAATGCACCCCCAACTATGCACAACAATAATCATCGACTGCTAACTTGGGATTACATCCCATAGTCTCTATCATGCAGCATAGACCAACTATCCATGTTCTCTTCTTGCCAGATTAATTGTGATGGCAATTTCCACGAAAAACGAGCTTTGATCATGAGATTTCTTTTTTAAGTCGGAACAAATTGGGGGTGGAACAGCAATTGACTATCGTCTTTGATATCATTTATTAAGAGTGCGCAATAGATACCAGATATCTTCACCTAGAGAGATCGTCAAGAGGGAGCCCAAGTCCGAGCCCTTCAACATATCAAATTGGGCCACCTTCACTCATAAACTTAAGCCTATGAGTTATGAGTCAATTATGATATATTAACTACTCCATACCACATCAATTTTCCAATGTGAGACTTCACTACCATAACTCACGCATATATCTCAACAATTATCGCCACACCTCTCAAGTCAAAATTTTTTTCCTCATATTGCAACGTTATGTCATTACTATTACTAAACCATAACATTGTAGTTTTTTTTTTCATCGGTATAACATTGTAGTTTGATTAAGCACGTTTTTTTCCTTGCTAATCTCTCGAACTTTCTTGCTTTCTATAACACAATGCTTCTACATCATTTCTTTCTTTCTTTGCCTTTTCCTGCTCTCCAAATAAACAGTTTTAGAGAATAGGAAACGTGCACATGTATGCGATGTAAGATCCTAGAATTAGACATTTTATGTATGTCATTCCTTGTCACTAGCAAAAACCGGAGGGCCTCATTTATCTTTCATCTAGTGCCTTACGCAGTCCAATGTCCCTCGGAGGTGTCTATGAGAACTAATTTAAATGTCCCTCGTGCACGAGAAAAATGAAGGGAATTTCTTTTGGCGTGAGAAAAATTAATGGAATTGCTGTGCTGTGAACGTTGGATTAATGAGGACCACAGTCCTCGACCAATTGCTTATTACATAACTACTATTAAATACAGCAATTTATTCATTCATCGATGAATTACATTAAGGTAGTTTGTGGTGATTGTGTGATAAAACAATTAATTCTTGGCAAAAGAACAACGCAAATGCCAAAACTTGGCACAGGGATACCTAAGTGCCAAAAGTTACGAAAGGTATCCTTAAGTGTCATTTTTTTTTTAAAATTAGGACACCTGAATGCCAAGTTCGGCGATCCTAGTCGGAAATCCCACGTGGCAATTTTTTAGTAATATAATTCGCCTACATGGCTTGCCGAGAGCTAAATTAGCAAAGAAGAGCAAGAACAACGTCGTTTTGCCTTTTTTTGAATTTTAATATTGATATTAATTTATTATTAAGATAATGGAGGAGATGAAGATTGCAGAAGGCGAGGGCTTAGCCTTCACCGTCGTCTCCCTACCATTGCCGGGAAGGGTTGGCCGGGATTGTGACATCCTGAAATTTGACCTCGTCTCGAATATATGAAATAGACATTTCGTTGACATGCCTATGGTCCTTTTTCTTTGAGTTGGCCACTCACAAGTTAAATAATCTATTAGATGAAGTCGTTAAGGGATATAAACGCGGCAGACTAGAAAATTGCGGGTAATTCCACACGATTGTGAAATTCATGTCAAACGACACTAACCTGATTTTCTGTCGAATTATACTCGGGACACGTAATTGAAACCTTGCGATTTTTACGACAATCGAACGTCATTTACGAGTCAGAGATGCACAAACGTGGATCGAAAATTATCGACCACGGGTTGTCGCGACCTCTTTTTTTTTTTGGCGCCCGCAATCAGGTACGGGCGCCTTGCGGAGCCTGATGGCTCAGCTGAAATTAGTTATGCCTAGACTCTCCCAAGTCCATCAATTCACGACTTTAATAGTCTAAATTTTTAACCTGTAAATTAATTTTAAAACGGAGTCACCACTAATCGGTTTGGGGTGGGTTGATTAGAAACCCGAGCGAAGTATTGGGAGAAATACTCGCTCTGCGCAACCAGAGAAATTAGGATCGGGAGTTGATTACACTAGTTAATCACTAATGCCCTTTCGGTACCTAATCTTGTTTAAACCTTGGGGTTTTTGGATGTTCGAGGGATTTTCCATGCATTTTTGGGAAGAAAAACATTTTTGAGTCTTTTTCTAATTTTTTGGACACAAAAGGGATTTTTTGGGATTTTTTGAAAAAATACAAATCTTTTTGGCCTTTTTCTGATTTTTTGGCTTTTTCATGAATTTTTGGCTTTTTTTGGATTTTTGGCATTTTTGGAAAATATGGAATATTTTTGATTTTTTATTTTTTGGAAAATAAAATATTTTTATCATTTTTATTATTTTTCGATTTTCTGGAAATTAAAATATTTTTAATATTTTTCTAAAATAAAATATATTTTGATTTTTAAAAATAAATTGTTTATTTATTATTTATTTATTTAAAATATTATTTAAAATAAGATTTAAAAAAAAGGGGCCGACCAGAATCGGATCCGCGGGTTGGGTCCGACCGGAGTCGACCCAAACGAAGGGCTCGCTACGCGGGCCTGACTTTTTTTTTTTTTTTTAAAAACGACGTCACGGCCGGGCGTTTGGGGACACTCGGCCCGACCCGACGACCCGGCTCCACGACCCGCTCCCTAATGAAACCCCACTCGGATCCGACCCGAACCTCGACCCGACTTCCGCCGCCCCTAAAATCGCAGAATCCCTACCCATTTTCTAAACTCGGATCTGCTTCGTGACCCGGAAATCGCAGACCCTAGGGTTTGTGAATTTGCGGCGCCAAAAGGGGGGGAAACGGGAGCATTACGGTGGTGACGGCGGTGACGGTGGCTACAATGGCTACGGTGACAGCAGTGAATGGCAAAGGCGATGGCCATTAGAGCTTTGGATGGACAGCGTAGGTAGGGCTCCATCGTCACCTATTCTCAGCTTTGGCGCAGCACAGTGGCACAGCTTGCGGTGACGATGGCGACCTTTAGATCTGGACGGCGTTGAGACGGTGTTTGGGGCGGCGTTGGAGCTGAATCGACGGCGGATCTGAGCCTCGACCGTCTCTGCGCTTTGATTTCCCTTATCTCTGTAGGCTCGCTTGCCCGCGGCCTCCCCCGGTGTCTCTTGGTGGGAGGCCGTTTAAGCTCACGACCTACCTCCGGCGGGCCTCAGATCTTCGACTGCGCGTCCTCGGACCCCCCCTGAAGTCTCTCAATGGGGAACCTGAAGTCTGCGGCCTTAGATCCGACTCCCTCTCTCTCTCTGTTCGTCTCTTCGGCAGAATCTCTCCCTCTCTGGCCGCAAGCTTTTGGATCTAGGCTTGCTCGTCTTCGGCCCCCTTTCTAAAGTCTCTCAGTAGGAAGCACGAAGCTTTGCAGCATTCGATCGTTCTCGGCGTGCCCTTTGCCGTCGTTGGGGGAGCCCTATTTATGGCGAGGAGGAGATCGGTCGATGGAGGTTTGGCCGTCGGCCCTCGCACGCCGACCGGACCCCCACGGCTGAACCGGCGTCCCATCCGAGCTCCTGCAACAACGCATGCTCGGCATTGAAGGAAGCCAATGATGGCGCTTGAGATCTGTCTCTTCCGGCTGACGTCGGCCTACCCTCCTCGGCCGTAGGTTGTCTTCGAGCGCGTCATCGTCACTACGCGTGAACTACAGAGGCGAAGAAGGAAGGAGCAAGGAAGAAGAGGAAGGAAGAAGAAGGAGAGAGGGGGGTGGGCCGGGTTGTGCGAGCCCACGCGAAAAAAAGGATGGGGCTGGGCTTGGATGCCAAGCCCTAATGGTCTTGCTTTTGTTTTTTCTTTGTTTTATTTTTTTTTTTTGTTGTTTTTGTTTATTTGTTTTGTTTATTATCCGAAAAAAGGAAATATAAAAGAAATTAAGGCCTAATTAATAACTTAATCAAAATTTAGGTGTCAACACGGGTCAAATGCGCTAAAATCCCTAAATGCTACTCGGTAGGTTAGGTTGTACTAAAATCGCGTTCGGTCGATTTTAATCATGAAATGAATTCAATTTTTGGAATCGGACATTCGAGCATGTCATGATTCATTTATAGGACGCCGTCTCATCTTTTGGAGAAATTGTGTCGAGCTCAAGATTTTGCAAAAAAATCAATTTCGGACAAATTGGAAAAGAAAGGGAAATTCGGATGGCTGAAGAAAGGCCCATTTTTCTACACTAAAATGGTTTAATTTTGAGAAATTAAAGCTAATTCTTCATTGGTGGAGTGCTTGACTTCTTGGCTGAAGACTTTGGGGGCTTCTTCATGATCACTTGGATATTTTGCAAGCCTTTTGATTGGTCCTTGCCTTGACTTCTTGACCTTCTTGTCCCCCCCCCTCTCTCTCCCCCCCTCCCTCATGTGTGAAGACCCAACTGCAGCAGCCCCTTCTTTGGGTGCATTTGGGAAAGCTTTTGGAAAAAGCCTTTAAAAAAATGCAAAGGCCTTTAGTCTAAAGGGTTTTGATGAAATCTGCAAAAACCGTTTGGTAAATGTAATTGAAAAGTGCCTTAAAAAGCAACTTTAAGAAAATGTTGTTTGGTAAACATAAATTTGAAAAGTCATTTTAGTGTGATTAATTTAAGTTTTTATTTTATTTTAATTTGTTTAAAATTGACAAAAATGATTGTAATTTTTATATTTTTGTTAAGAATAATGTATTAAAGACAAATTAACAAATTTATAAACCAAAAAATACATCAAGGTGGATCATTCTCAATTAAAAAGAGAGTAATTTCATTAAAATAAGCATGGTCATATATGTTCTAAGGAAAGAAATATGTTATCCTTAAATATTACACGAACATTCTTGGACAACATCCAAAGAGGCCTAATTGACCATGAAGAACAAGACCAAATGTTGCCATCCCAAATTCTGAGTTGAAGATCTTGCCATCCAAAACTTTAGCTCCACGAGAGTCAAGACCAGTAATTGTCTCAGCTTCGTCATCGCCATAAGTATATGAACTGCTCCCTGATTCAGCCTCCTCCAAATGCATGACACTCTGGTCATCATCTTCATTTACAGACATCAGTAAGTGACCTGAAAATAAGGTCAATGACTGGTCTCATCACTGCATAGGCAAGAAGCTCCCTGACAATGCATCTGACAAATGAGCATTGCAAATGTTCAGGCTCGAAGGTAAAAGAGATAAGTCCATCCATTACATGTTGTAAAACCTGAGCTGGAAAAAAAAAAAAGCATGTGTATAGCAAGGAACATAAGTATGTCTATGTAAAGGATATTACAAGAAAGCAACCTTGTGCTCAGCTTTAATGGAAAATAATGCTGAGTGCAATTTATTTTCAGAAGCCAAGATACGTCTTAGTTCACCATCTAGTTGATGAACAGTGAGGTGTTCAAACTGTTGCTTTTCAATCTTTGCCCGTGTCATGCGAAAGATCTCCAAATGTGTTCAGATGAGACCAACAATGTCCCTGCACCAGTTAATAAGGTCAATGACCTTGAAAACCAGATTTAAAAAAAAAGAAAAACATACAGAAAAAAGATGAACAATATCATGATGAGAATACCTTGTAAGAAGGTCGATAAGGTTAATGTTCCTCACGCGATCTGAAAATTCTGCAAGAACATGATTGATGATGCACACCAATTCCTCTGGGCCTTCTCTATCAAGTGTTAAACAAGAATACCAATGATCTGTGACCCACTCGGATACTAGATGCCTGGTAAAGCAATCCATTGCATCTTCAACTACAGGAGAACCCACTTTACTTCTCCACTTCGACTATGTAACAACTTTAGGAGTTTCAACAGGTTTCTTCAGAGATGCAGTGGTGCTTGCAGGTTTTTTGCTGTTATATACTGCAGCTTTCCTTCGCATATCAAAATCCATTGAAAAATAGAGAAGGGCTATGATTAATGTTGCAGCAGCGGGCAAGTTAACCCACACAGAAGAGCTTGTCACTGGAAACAGAGATAAGATCAGTGAATGTCCCATCATAAGCAAGAAGATTAGCAAATAATAGCAGAAAGAATCACAGGACATAAATTTTCAACAATACCTTCAGTCTAACAAATTTTCAAATTATGAGAACACATCAAAGTTTCGCACAAAATCACAAGACCTGATTATTCCAAAACTCCACAAAGCTCCATTAGGTTTCAAATTTTGATGCACCAACAGCAGCAAGGACAAAAATGCTATCTTCGTTGAAATGGTCGGAAATGAAGGTATGAAGCAAAAGATAATTCTAGCAAGATATTTGCTAACTGTAAAAGTTACTTGAGTTTATCCTTCTTTCTAATGTTATTTGTTGAGGCCCAAGATATTGCCAAGCCTTTGCTGTCTTAATTACTATGCCAATTGGGTAGCTACACAAGTTAGGAAGTGTTTATGTCCACGGGAGTGAATTACTCACATCTCTTTCACTGACAACTTTGTTAGACAGGGATATTTGTTCTGATCTCCGTTGAGAGGTCGTACTCTGAACTCTAAAGCAATAAAGATTAAGTCTGATACATTTCTGGTCAAAAAAAAGAAAAGAATCCTTGCTCTCTTTATTCTTATTGCCACAGAGAAAAAGAGCGTCAATCTCACTCTTTAGTATGAATGACAATGCTAGCGAGTCGTCCACCAATATAAAGCAAATTAATAGCTGGGGTTTTATTTCAAAGATCATTACAAATAATCAAAATGGAACTACAAAAGAGTAGAATAGTATAAGTTAGCATCAACAAAACCGAGGACAAGAAGAAGACCAAATGTTGAAGAAGCACAAGATCTTCAACTCAGAATTCATATTTCTACACTAAACAAGCGAATATCCACATCTCGTCAGAAATTAACTGTAGCAAGACCAATGAACAAATAACTCGACTTAATTCAATCATCAAAACGCAAAGTCCTGGATGCCCCGAAGCCTCGCTAATCAAAGTCAAAATTCCAAAGTCAGATTAGCCCATAACAAAATAAAAACATCGAAAGACTGACAACAAAATTAAAGTTCACTAGAAAATAGAAACAGATTGGTCCACAGACAACCACAATCAACAAATGTGGAATCACGACCAACACATCCGGAGAAATCAACACCAATCAAATAAGTATTGAACATCAGTGGCAGAGATTATAGTGAAAGTGAAGACCTTGCCAATGGCATTGCGGAGGAAGCCATCGCGATAGACCTCGCGCTTCAGCTTCAACGTCAAATGCTTCGTGAAGGTGACGTTCCATTTCTTCGGAACTTCGATGGTTGTTGAATATGGGATGATAATTTCTAGGATTACTTCGGAGCCCAGGCGTCGCCAGACCCCAGGCGCAGTGCGCCGGTGTCCTGCGACCTCGGCAAGCCTCGCAACAACAGATCTGTGCGACGACGCGACCGTCGACCAGGCGATTAGCGGCGACCGTCGATTAGGCGACTGCAGGCGACTGGGCGAGTAATGTTCGCGAGGCGAATAAATAGAGGTGAGAGAGCTATGTTTCGTTAGGCAACCGCACGAGTGAAGAGAGGCAAAGGAAGAAGAGCGACAGATCTAAAGGGTTTTTTACGTTAGAATAGGGGGTAATGTGGAATTATGATTAGTGAGTGAGGGTAAGATTGGAAATTCAAAAAAATCATTAACTGGGTACTGTTGCATGCCGAGAATGCCAGAAAGCTAAGGCAGGGGAGAGGCAGCCTTGAGCTCAATGCCTTTACAAGGCCTTTGGAAATACTAGCATTTGGGAAATGTATCCCCAAAATTAAATGCCAAACGCACTTGTCTTTGCCTAAGGGCCTTTAGAGGTTCAAAGGGCTTTGTAAAGCTATCCCCAAGCGCAGCCTTCTTCATTTCATTTCCCCTCACCCTCACGTATTCCCCCTCCCCTCCATTTTCCTTGCTGCATATCCACCACCTGGTTCCCCCACGATCACCCTCCTTCTATCACGCCAACTCCACACCAACTTCAACAACCGCTAGCCTCCCATCTCCAATGACCAGTAACGCCAACACCACCCCAACACCAGTTTCACCGCTAACGCACCAACAACTCTGCCCATCTCCGCCCACAACTTCATCCGCCCACCCCCACCACACGCTACCAGTAGCGCACCACCCACCAGAAGCCCCAACTTCAGCTCAGCTCACCCCCAACCGTCTAGCGACTGTAGCTCCACAGGTCAACCTGCCACAGAACCAAACCAGCTTTGGCCGTGAGCCCCCTTACGGATTTCAGCCACTGTTTGAGCTCCATTGGAGACACGGTTGTTCTGGGCCTTCACCGCCATCGCCGTGAGCCCGCCGCCATCAAATTTCGGTGAGTTAATTCCCTAATCCTTGATTAGGTTGTTAATTGCGCTTAAGGGGTTAGATTAGTGCTAATTAGCTTAGTTAAATTAGTATTGAGTGATATTAACCTTAAGATGGATTAGTGTTAATCTATTTTGGTTAGATTAGCCTTAAGATGTATTAATATTGATCTAGTTGGTTGGATTAGTTCTAATGAGGGCGATTTAGTTTGGTTTAGTGGATTTCTCCCAGATCAGTTTGCTGGATGCTCGCCGCTTGCCATTTTTGTGAGGAAAAAGTGCTACGATTTTGAGGTTGTTTCCTTCTTGAAAAATGTTCTAGACAACTTCAGCTATGACATATATTTTACTCCATATTTTAGGGATTTAAAAGAATGAGATTTCAGTTTCGTTATTTGCAAAACAAAATCTCGAATTATGCTGGAAACAGTGACCTTGTGGTGTTCAAATGATTTTTATCAACTCTTAAGGTTCGATTTTTGAAAGAGTTTCTTCATAAAAGTTGTTCATTACATCTTGTAATTTAATATAGTTAAATTTCAGATCAAACAAACAAGTTTTGGATTTCGAACTAAACTGATTTTGGAAAACATAATTTCTAGACAAGGACATAGTTTTTGTAACAGTTTGAGAGATTTACTACTCTCATTCTAGAAGAATCTGGGTTATGGTGTCTCATAAAAAGTGTTTGATTAAGTGTCCTTTAGAACATATTAAAATTTGAGAATTTTCTGAGCTTGTTTGATTATGTTTATGAAATTAAACTTGGAGGCGCACCCGGTTTCTGCCGATTAAGATCAGTAGTGATTTTGTGATTGTTCTTAATGTTGTGCTTGCTGGACAATGCATATTTGGTGGTGTGGTTGACTTTTGGCATGCTTAGAACTTATGTGTGATGATATGTGAATGGTAGTTCTACGGTGGTTGTTTATTGTTATTACAAAAAAATGACCTTATGAGTTTTTAATTAGAAAAACAATGAGGTGTCGGGTTGGATACCAAAACTTATTTGCTCAATAAAACAATGAGATTTTAAATTAGGCACGTGCAAATTTTGACAGATTAATTTTGAGTACATGAGCATCTATGAATTTATTTCTAAAAGTTTTGAACAAAAAAGGCGGGGTTACTAAAGATTGTTTTTAAAAGGGATGGTTGGGCAAGAAAATGGAAAAATAAATGAGGTGTCGGTTGGACACGAGGTTTTATGTGGTCAATAAAATGAGGAGGTTTTATACTAGATGCGTGCAAAGTTTGACGGGTAAATTTCAAATACGTTACCCCGTACGAATTTATTTCGAAAAGTTTGAACAAAAAAAAATGGGTTGCTAAGTTGATTTTTTTAAAAAGGGGTTTTGGTGTTCATGGCTACATAATGGAGGATAAAGTTGACTTGATTGATGATATGCCTGCATGGTTAAGTTAATTAAGTAGTTCAGTTTACTTAAATGTGATTTATTTAATTGATCGCAATTAGCGTAATTAGTGACGGATTAGCCGTTTCGTGAAATTATGTGCTGATTCTCTTGGTTGAATTTATATGTGAAATTGATTGATTATAAGTGCAATTGAGTGCTTGGTGGTGATTTTTGAATATTATTACAAAACCTGATTTTATGGTATTTAAATAGAAAAACATCGGGTGTCAGTTTTTGACGCCAAAATTTTAGATACTATATAAAATCATGGAGTTTTGAACTAGGAGTGTACCAAATTTGATGGTTCAATTTAAATGCGTGATCACACGCGATTATTTTACTAGGATGATTTTTAATACGAATAAAAGTGGCCAAGTTCATTATTCGAAATTGAGGCATTTGAGTGCAAAGCACGATGTTCTTGGCTGAGTATGGATGTGCATGTGGTCACTATCAAAACCCATCCTGATGTGTATGAATACGCAGGGCGATACTTGATTAAGTTTGGATGCCCCAAATCAATGGATGCCAGTCTCAGTAAGGGCTGGGCTGATGCTCTTGTGTGGAATGCCGTCTTGATGCGTATGAATACATGGGATGATGTCGTGCTCGATGGAATGGGACGACGCCTGGTTATGCCGAATGACCGCCAACTGTCGAGTTGGCCGTGGTCATTGGATCGTAATAACTAGAACATGCATGAATGGTTGTGATAATTGTGCCTAATTATGGGACAAAATTATGTAACACGGTATGGACGTGTCATAATGGTTCAGTCTTATAATTGGGACTCATGTAATTGAAATGATGTGTTCCGGTTATTAAACTGTGCTTGCTGCACTGATGATGGTATATATGTTGAGCTAACGTGCAGGTACGTGCCGAGGCGAGCTAAGATCTGTATGGTGTTTGCTTAGGACCACCTTCGAGGTGAATTTGCGTCCTAATCAAGGTTTAGGGTTTTGACTCACTCAGATTTTTATCTCATCTCGTCGTGGGCTAACCTTTTTCAAGGCCGTAGCGTGGTGATCTGATGAGTTCGGATGTGGTGGGTGTGAGATGTGACACCTTGTGGCTGGCCCTGCCGTTAGCGAAGTTTAAGGTGATCATGATCCTTGAGGTCTTTTAAGAGAGTCAAGAGGAAGTAGCCGCTGAAGGGCTTGTAATTATTAGACTTCCTTGGGTCAACAGTTGGTAAGGAAATTGTTAGGTTTGGGAAATTTGTTCCTTGTGTTTATTATCCCTATTGTTTGTTTATTGACCAAGGGTTTGTTTAATTCGCTTCCGCATGTGCTTAATTGAAAGAAAAAAAATGGGTCAGCGATGCATCCTGGGACGTCGCATTTTTAAGTCAACCGTCGAGGGATGCCACACACTCAGGGTTTGGGGCGTGATAGGGGTCACTAGGCCCTAGCTAGGGGTTGGCAACCCTATCTAATTGGCGATGAGGGCCTACAAGCCCTTGCTTAGATCTGGGGTGAAGGTTGCGGGCCTCCCCTAGATTTAGCGAGGGTCGCCGGCCCTTCTAGGTACAGTTGCTCGGCACCTATTGGTGTTACTTGAACAAAGCCCTTGATGTCGCGATTATTGCCTCCCAAAAGAACTTGACTCCATAATTTTGATGCGAGATCACCAAATTTTCTTTTAGATCTCTCCTTCATTCGTTGCTGATCCCCTTTATCTACATTGCGTTTTTGGCCCCTAGCCAGCGGCAACCCTTTGCCTAGTAGGGCAACGGTTGGCGACCCTCACCAAATTTGGGGGAGGGCCACGACCCCTACCCCAGATTTGGGTGAGGGCTTGCAATGTGGCATCCCAAAATTCAAAGTCAAGTTATAAGATGTGTTAAAGTCTCTAATTAGGTAATGAAATTACCTATGGATTATGCTTTAGCCATTAGTCTCTTTTTAAGATTAGATGATTTGTGCATATGTTTGTGAGAATTTAAATTTGATAGATTAATGATGATAATCTATGCTTGGCCATGCATCTTACAAATTAAATTCCTATAAATAAAATGTCACAAGACTTTGGCCATGTGGAAAAAAATTAAAATTTAAAATTTATAGAAGAAATTCAAAAAAAAAAAAAAAAAAAAAAAAGAGATTTGAATGGGCCTTAAGCCCAAAGTGGATCTTTAATGGGCCAAGTTGGCCGGCCCATTGAAGCCCGCAAGTGGGCTGCCGTCGACCAAGAAGGAGGCCCAAAAGAAGGCCCAAGCCCAAGCCCATTATGCATGCAATGAGACAAGTGGCACAAAGGAGGATGTCATGCATTGGCTAATTTGAAGGCAAACAATGATTACCAATGATGAGGATTAGGGGGATAAAAGGGAAGAGAGAGAGAAGGGTGGCCGGTTCATTCGGCCAAGAGAGTGGGAGGGAGAGAGAGATTTCGAGAGAGAGAGACACCGTGCGAGAGAGGGAGAGAGTGGCCGAGAGAGGAGAAGCCGAGGAGGGAGTTGCCGTCGCTCGCCGTCCATCTGCTGTGCTCGCCGCCATGTGCCGCCGTCCGTCCAGTCTAGAGGCAAGTGGGAGTCCTCTAACTGCTCTTGCATGTGTGTTTGTTACATGTATGGTTGATATAGTGTCGAGTTTGGGTGATTAGGTGAGGAAAACCGAAGTATGGATGGATTGTTCTTGGGTGGTATGGCTGTTTTCGCTTCAACAGTTTGAGTCAGAATGTTGTGTGAGCTTGCATGCATGTTTGGAGTCCGATTTTGGCTTCGATCTCTTCATGAAAGTTGTAGCTAACATCTTGAACTAAAACATACTAAAATTTTGTGGAAAATTATGGATATTTGAGGGGTTAAACTCTCATCCTACGGAGACCTCAGATCTGGAAAGATTTCACTGACCTTTTGATGGATTTGTGGTTGCATGTTGATTTGTGCTAAGAATCTTTCTTCGATCTCTCATGAAAGTTGCAGGGGACATATTAAACTACAACATACTCAAATTTGAAGTGCAACGAACAAGTATAGCCTAGTAAATCGACTAGATCTTGAAGATGGTAATTCTGGAGATGTATTTCGGGACACCCGAGACTTCATGGACTTAAATGACGACTATACCCTGGTTATTTGACTTATATCTCTTCTTAAAACTTGTATAGGACATCTTGATGTATAACATATCCAAATTTCAGAGGAAACGAAAGAGAATAGGTAGGTGAAAACTCAGTATTTCGGAGAAGCATGCACTGGATGATGCGGTAATGGATCCAGAAGCTTCGTGAGACTGTAGAAATTAATCTAAAAATAATCTGGCTTTGGAGTCTTCATGAAAGATGTACGAAAATTTCTTGTCTGTAACTCAGTAAAATTTCGTAATTTTTGGAGGATGTATGGATATTTTAATCAATTTATTCAAAAACTGTGCATTCTGATTTCACCCGAAAATGACATGCCATTTTGTGAGAATTGTGAAATTGTGTGAAATTCTATTTGGCCATGTATTTTGCATGAAATTATTATTCTATTGTCTTATTTATCACTTGCCTTAATTTTTTTTATAATTTATAGATATTAAATTTAATATTTTTGAAAATAAGAAAAGCTGGAATTTAAATAAAAAAAAGGGCATGAAAAAGGGATTATTTTATTGGCCATAAATTCCATTAAATTTAATTATACCATGTAACATGTATGATGAGGTCTTGATGTATGCATGACATTGAATTGACATACATGTATGAATTCCATGCCAAGTATGACTTGTTTGATGTCACGTCATATGCCATGCTAAATTAAGACTGAAATTGGTAAACATGGATAATGGTAAATGAGGAGGTGGTTGGGGTGGACGATAATGCCCGGAATGTGGGGGGCCGGAAGCCCTGTCGGAGGTCTTTGCCCAAGGGGAATGCCTCGCGATGCGAGGATTGGAGTGCGGGATGCCCGGCCAGGGAGTGTAAATGTTGGAAGCCCTGTCGGAGGTCTTTGTCCGAAGGGAATGCCTTGTGATGCCAGTTGGGATGCGAGATGCCTGGAATGTGGGGGGCCGGATGCCCGGTGGCCTGGAATGGCTGAATGCCGGAGGTTTTTCTCGCATGGGATGCGAGGGTATAGTATGAGATGAAATTGATGATCTAAGGAAGGATGATGCGGTGATCAAATTGAAAGTTAAAAGTGGAAATCAAACCATGATGATATGCATGATGATGATGATGATGATGATGATGATGATATATGATATGGCATGATGATATGCATGATGATGATGATGATGATGATGATGATATATGATATGGCATGATGATATGCATGATGATGATGATGATGATGATATGATATGGCATGATGATATACATGATGATGATGATGATATGCATGATGATGATGATGATGATGATGATATATGATATGGTATGATGATATGTATGATGATGATGATGGTGAAATATGATAAGGCATGATGACAATATGTCATGTATATGATGATGATGACATGTGTGTAATATAATAATATCATGATGACGCCATATGAGTATGACATGATGATACACATGTATGTGTTATGATTGTGATGATGATGCATGATAGTATGCGCATGGCTTCAAGGTAAGTAATGCCTGAAATGCATGTATGACTTGTATGATGCATTGAGTGGTTATTGGATTCCTTTACCTGCTGAGTGGTTGTACTCACCCCTTTTGGGGACCAACATTTCAAATTAGCAGCATGCCGCTCCCTGCCGTCACGCGGGGTGTATTTTACGGTTTACCATTCGATGTCGAGGTTAAGTGCGAGGAGTTCAGCTGTCCTTCTGTGCCTGGATTGATGTATATACGAGTGCGTTACGACATAGGCCTAGCTGGGGGCTCGATTGTCCAGGAGTTTGTCTCTGTCCACGTTCGTCACGATGGGGTTATGAGAGGGATGTTGCCACCGCCACCACCTGACGCACCGGATTGGGTGTGAGGCCCGTGCGTGACGAGTAGGAGCTAGATCTTTTTGGGATAGTTAGCCGACACTGATGATGGGGGTTGTACACATGAGATGTAGAGGGTCGAGGGTTCTTTTTTGGGTTTTAAGCCGGACATGGCTGAGTCTGGCTTTTCCTTTTGATGTATCGACCCAAAGAAGTCCCATTTTGAAAATATATGTAAATAAAGTGTCATGGCTTGTCTATAAAATCAAGATGATTAGTGGTGCATATTTGTATTATGGTTGGTAGGGGAGAGATGGTGATGTTTTAATTTGCTTCCGCCAATGAGTCGCAGGGACCGTTTTGTTTAAAAATAAAATGTGTTTATGAATTACGACGTTTCTTCTAAGGGGAAAGGTAATAAGGTGTAACATTAGCGCTGGTGGCGACCTACGAAGGGTTCGGGGTGCCACATGCAAGGTCCTTGCTGCCGGTCGACTAGGGTCACCCGGCCTTGGCCCGCCAAAGGGTTGATCCCTCACTTTCTACAATCTTCATCTTCATCTTTTTCTTTTTCTTTTTTTCAATAATTTAGTTTTAAATTTTATTTAATTAATATTTATATTAAAATTCAAATCCAAGACAAGATGACTTTGTTTTGGCTTATCTAGCCACGTCAACGTACAAAACGACGTCATTTTGCACTTGTCTCATCGGAAAAACATCACATCGGTATTTCGATCATATTTTCTCACCATTGGGACTTAATTGATCAATTTTGCTACGATTTTGTCACTTAAATGTACATTTCTTAAATTTTGGCACTTAAGTATCCTCCATGTCAAGTTTTGGCACTATATGGATTTGGGTCTCATTAATTCTGATACAATAAATCCCGTTCAAGGCTTTCAATCAGAGTAATCTATCATTCTATGGTTGGAGTTTCGTGAAGTATATCTTGATGTAATAGTTTGCATGCATTCGTGACATTTGTGTAACATAAGGTTTATGATCATATTACAAGAGAAAAGGATCATAATTACTACTCACACATCAAGAATGCAAAGAGATCCACACAAAGAATGAGATTAATGCAGTTATGATTAGGCTAATAAGTACCTAAAACATTTTATTGTCAGAGGACATAGAATTTTTATTTAAGTTCTATTGTTCTCGATGATATAAAGGTGACCAAGATTTGAAATGTGCATACTCTCAAAAAATACCCTAAAGGAACGAAATTGACTTTTGTTGTATTAGCTGACCCTAAAGTGCCAAAACTAAATTTTGTCACCCTAGGTTGTCGGCTAAGGTGACTCAAGGCAACAAATCATGGTTTTATCATTTTAAGTCTGCCTCCACTTGAAAAGAAGAAGAAGAGCGCTAGCCATTCTTGAAGGTGCCGCTAAGCTCCCTCGCTTAAATTGTTGAACAAAATAAGATCTACATTTTACCATTGCCATGGGCCGGCACTACTTATCTGTGTTCTCCTCTATCACAGTACTGGGTCTAGGCTCACAATGCTAGATCACCAAACATCACGACCTTTTTTGAGGTGAACCATTAAAAAAAAGTAAATGGATTATTAGATGAGCATAAATGATTCCTTGTTAAGCTTCGACTCAGTTCAAATGGGAAGCCAAGCAACCGCAGAAAGAAAATGGCAGCGATGACTAATCTGCATCTCCGGTATCCTCCGACTATCTCCAGGCCTTCACTTCTGTTCTTGAAACCTTCATTATCTCCTCATCTCTACTCCTACGCATAACAAACACCTCAGGTCTCTCCCTATTCTCTCTCTGAATTGATGCGCTTGGTGTTTCCTACTCATGTAATTCTATGCTTTATCTGCCTCTCTGACGCCCTTGCTTGCAATCAGAGTGCCTCTTCGTTGACTCTGTTGAGCGGTTCAAGTGTTGGAGATCTAGTGGTTGGCTGCTGACCGACCTCTAGCAACCTTGTGTGAGGCTTGAGCCTTGCTTGGCTCGTTGGATCTGGCCAGGTGAGCCTTGCCAGATTTGGACGAGGCTTGAGCTCGCCTATGGCTAGTGGCTGGCCATTATTGTGGCCAGTGACTGGTCGAGGATGAATCAGTAAGAAATGAAGAAAAAAAGAAAAATTAATTAAAAATTCAATTTTTTTTTAAATATTATTTATGAGAAGAAATGTTTCATTAATCAATGACATCAATGACCCAAGTTCAAGTGCCGAGGACCCAAGCCTGAGTGTCGGGGACTCAAGCACGGCCTTTCGGACCCAAGCTTGAGTGTCAAGGCATCAAGCACATGCATTAGGGGTTCAAAGCCAACCTCATTGGACCCAAGCATGGGCACCGAGGGCCTAAGCTAAAGCACCGTGGTCCAAGGCGTAACCATGGGAGACCAAAGAACCAACATTGGGTTTCCGTGCCCAAGCGTAGTTTCGGATTTAAGTTTTGGTACCTAGTCATATTTTATAATATGCTTTCTGAATTTTCAAAGAAAAATTTCCTTAATTTAAACTTCAGTAGGAAATTTTTTTCTTTACTTGAAAAACATTTTCTGTTGACTCATTTTCTAAGTAAACCAACTACCAGAAAAATGAGTAAGATATTTTCAAGAATTATATTTTTTAGGAAACAAACGGAGCTTAAAGAGATGGTATTGTCGCATAGCACGAACTCTCCCTAGCCTAGACCAATCGCAACTTTGGCATTTTCAATAAATCATTTAGACATGCAATTTAACTTATTTTGGAGGTGTCACTGATCTATTATGCTTAAGACGAGAAGCTCCAGTCAGCATAAGCAAGCTTGAATTTCTGAATTCGGTGGTCAAAGAATGGCTAAAAGGAGACATGAGGAAATGAAGGGCGTAATTAAATGACACGCAAGAGCATATTTGCGCTTGGGCATTATGAGAAGCGTAGGCTGAGTAGGTATCAAACGAAGTGGCGTTTTTCTTAAGGAGGTGAACGAATGAACGGACAGGGAAGCACGCGATACAGGGAGATAGAAAAGGGTGAGTGCGCATGTGGAGGAACAGAAAAGAAGAGCAAAGAAGCATGTCACAGGCAAGAAGAAAGCAAAGTCCAGAGGGAATATTTGCTCAGCTACGAATCGGAAATTTTGGGAAGAGCAGGTCAACATTCATGGCCGAAGGGAGAGGAAGAAACAGTAGCATTCTAGAAGAAAGCAAGAACACGTTTAGCTAAGCATGGATAAAACGTGATGGAAAAAGACGAACCCGCACTTCGGGATGGACTTCAGGGAGCTCTTCCTCCATTTTGTTTTTCTGTTAAAAGGAGATTGACGGTGAATTATAGAGGGGAATTTCGGGAGAAAAAGAGAGGAGAGAAAGGAGGATTCATTTGAATATACAGATACACGACGTGATTCACTCTCTCCCAGGTTAGATGGCTACACATATTGCTAGAGGCAATGGCACATTCGAACAAAGAGAAGGAGAACCCATGAGTAACTAAAGATGATCACCTGTTTCCATCCGTCGACTGCATTTATCCTCATTGATCACTAGTCCATCTTCACTGCCGCAATTAATGTCGTAAATTCTGTCTTGGCTGCTGTTCTAGTCAGCAATGCCGTCACCCACTGCCCGTGACGTTATTGCTTGATGAAATAATTTGAATTTGAAACACTCGCAACTCACACATCTCAAGGAAGTGAAGGAGACAAGATGGATTTATTTATTTATTTATTTATTTATTTCACCTTATCAGAAACGATGACAATACTTGCTTTTAAATAAGCTTGTTATATGACTATTACACTCAAATGACTCATAAATATATTTATCATTCCAATGAGATAAATCTCGAGAATTTACGAAACATTAACTCAACTTAGAAACACAAACAATCAAGACATAGAAATACGAATCGACTCTTTAGAACAACATTACAATAAAGACTCTTCTTAACTCATAAACGTGTAGTGGAATTTGAATGGACACCAACATTAAACTTGCCCATCAATACAACATTATGAATTTGGTTTCTAACATTGCTAATGTGAACTTTGGAGCTACCCTCCTACTCCGCTTCTATGGTGGTTTGAGCTCAAAGATTGTAGCATCATTACCGTTTTGAGCCGCATCATCTTTGCCATTCAAACTGCAGACCTTATGTACATCTAACTTCATGGACTAGGACGTCAATCGATAAGCTAAATCCAACACTTTCGCTCTTTTGATTTTCCATAGTTTCGTGTGTACGATTTTGTAATAGATGGGCTCAACAAGCTCAAGCCTATCTCTCCCAAGCCCCAACCCATTTTAATTTTCTTCAGCAGATTAAGTGAGACGTCTCCGACGAACAAAACAAGGAAAAACAGACGGAGCTCATCCTGGGCAGAAGAAGAAGCGGAAAAGGAGAAAAGAGGAAAAACTTTAGCGCCTAGCCAATTCAGACACCACGATTAGCCAAATCAACTACAAGTTGCAACACTTGGTGAGTATTCAAGCCGATCATTCATCTAATTGGAGTAAATTTCTGATTTAGGGCACGAGTTCAAACTTATGTGGACTCTAATGAACAATTGAGGAGCTATTAAGCTTAGATTTATATGGAAATGATAGATAAAGGCATTGTAGAGCTTTGGAGTTTGTAGAAATTTAATTCTGAAGTACAGTTTGATTGGAACAAAATTATGAAGTTTGCGTACAAGTTACACATAATGGATAATACACGTAAGGAAAAGGATGCATGTGTGCTTTGAATGAGGTCACTCCAAACGCATAGAAGTCATTTTGTTGATGATTAAATGTAATTTACTCTAGTCATTTGTTAGAGTAATTGATAGGAATGCAAGTGCAATAGTTTGAATAACCACCGTAGGTTGGTTTATGGTTTTTTTAGGTAAATGATAGTATTTCTTCTTTGAGTTTATATATTCATGTTTCAAAAATGAAATAAATTAGTTATGTTATGAGTTAAGAACAAGCATATTCCTTGCATAAATTGGATTGAGCATTTACTACCATTTGCGTATTAGATGTGAAAATGTTATATTTTGATTATAGTCTAAATTGATTACTTGCAAATGGGTTTGCAAAGCCTTTTGGGAAAGACTCATGAGAAGTCTTTGATTTTAAATATGGTTTGTGAATGGTTATATACTGATTTGTGAACTAGTTTAAGAAATGGACTTTGAAATAGTTTGGGAAATGTATTGTGATATATAAGATGTGATTTAATAGAGATTAATTAATGGACTTGACTATTGATATTTGAATTGTAATGGTGAAAAGTTGTGATCTAGTTATTAGACCTGAGTTGTAAGATGGTATTTTATTTTATTTGTGGATTTCTAGAGATTAAGCTTGATGGATTATGCTTAGTGTCTTTATAAACCTATTGAGGTGTGTGTGGGTATGTGCATACCAGTTTAGGATATTTTTGTGGACAGAGTCACTAGCTAATAATAGGTGAGACCTAACTAAGGAGAGAATCTTCGTTGCCTTTTTACAAGCATTATGCATGATCACGACTAGATACTTGAGCATGAGATTGGTCAATGGAATGGACTATTTATTGGCGGATGAAGCCAAATCTTTTTAGGGGCTTTTTTTTTTTTCCTTTTCTATTAATTTTGCTTTTAGGTTAAAAGCTACGCCTTTATATTAGTGATAGTTAGATATTAACAATTAGCCATCAAGGGTTTGAAAAGGAAAATAGAGAGAAAAGAAAAAGCGAGAAGAAAAAGTGAGTTTTTCTTTATGAGTGTACTCAACCTTTTTGCGCCTTGATCTTGACAGAAGATTATCACTATATTCTAAATTTCTTCAAAGTGCATTCATAGAGTGCCTTGTGCGAAAACATAGCCTGGGTTTGGATGAACTTCAATAACACATTTTCTAGTGTGTTCTTTTGACTTTGCTCTTTATTATTATATTATGCTTGAGTGAATTGTTTGTGAACGTTATTTTTTGAAATTGACATGCTATTTCCTAACAACTAGTATCGTAGCCTGGGTTGGCTAATTGAGAACATAGAGGGGGGTTTTTTTTTTTTGGTAACATTTGAGTGAAAGCAAACAACATGACAAAAGATAAAATTAGAATCAACAAGTTCGATGGGCAGGATTTCGGAGGTGGAAACTCCAAATTGAGAACTATCTTTATTGGAAAGATCTCTATGCACTACTCAAGGGTTGGAAACCCAAGATCACGGAGGTGGATCTAGTAATAAAATTGGGGTGGAAAATTGATCGAAAAGCATTAGGTACAATTCATCTAGGGCTCATGAAAAAGAGAAGATACCACATTGCGAAAGCAAAAACTACAAAAGAAGCCATGGATATTCTAACGAATATTTATGAGAAGCCATCCACATCAAATATGGTATTCTTGTTGAAGAGATTGGTTAATATGAAGTTATTTGTGGCATAACTTATCAATAGTTTCACATAAGTCATAGATTAGTTGGAATTCACAAGCATAATGAGGATATGAAGTTTCAAGCATTGTTATTTTTATGTTCCCTTCTAGAAAGCTACAATACCATAGTGCAAGGAATTTCATGCACCATGAAGGATGATTTGACTTTAGATGGATGAATAGATGCCAAAGAAAGTCTCAAGTGGAGATAATTTGTTGGCATCTACATCTTTTTCCCAATGACCAATGTCATTTTCAGTCACACATCCACCTCATGATGCAGCAATTCCATGATTTAATTTAAAAACACGTCGACGTCAGTACAATCCAGGGACTCAACCGTCAATCGAATAAATCCTTAGTCATTTCTTATCCTTTAGAGTAATATAAACTCACTAGTGCTGATATTAGATGAACTGTAAAAGGAATCTCATATTCTAGGCCTTAAATTAGCCTTAAAAGGTGTTCTACGCGCCTTTAGAAATGACATTTGTTATCTAGGTAATTAGGTTTAAAAAATTATGAAACTTTAGTATAAGGTAGACAAGACCTAGAGGGACATTTTTCAGCGAAGGACCCAAAGTCCAATTCAGCTCATATAGTTCTAAATAACTTTCATGAAGGATGCATGTTAAGATTCTTTGACTGAAAATCTGTGGAAAATGGAAAGCAAAAAGAGGTTGGTTCAATGACCTCAAAAACAGATTTCTAATAATGTAGTTTTCAAATGTATTTTTGTCATATGAAGTCCTAAAATTTGGATATTAAAGTATGTTGCACAACGGCCAAAAATGGACAATTTTCATGAAGAATGCCCCTAAAATTCACATCATAGAAATCAGTACAAAATTAGCAAAAGTTCAAGGTTGGTCTAAATCGAATCTGTCCTCAATCTCGGCACTAATTTCACCCAGAAATTCAACTACCAGCCCGTACGTGGTAAATATTAACCATCCATGTTCCTACGACCTAACCACAAGCTCGACTACTTTGAACTCGACAATGTAGCTAGGTAACATAATTAAAACTTTTGATAAAATGAGGATCTAAACAATGTTCATGTATTTCACCCAAAAAAAAAAAAAAACAATGTTCATGAATTTCTAGGAAACCATCCTCATCACACATAATCGGTTGACATAGGATAGAACGGGAGAAATCTACTTGCCTTGGGTCCTTGTGGATTGTGGTGGGGGTTCGGCAGGACGATGGGGTGGTTGATGGTGGCGACGTGCGTGGCTGCAATGGAAAGGGGAGCTGCTAGTGGTCGCAAGTTGTAGTGGTGCGCTTGACAAAGGCTTGGGGGAGAGAGCATGACCGTGAACTGAGGAGGGGCAGTCTTCGCTAGCTTCGAGCTTGCTAGCATAGACATGCAAAGGGCAACTGAAGATGAGTGTGAGGTTAACTGGGCCATCACAACAGAAGAGAAAGAGGGAGGGGGCATGTAGGGTCTGAAGAGGGATTGAGGAAGCAGCTTCCGCTCTGAGCGAGGATGGGTAGAGTTTTTATTATACTCTATTTCTACCTTTTCGTTGCTGTTTTGGAGTTGGGCAGCACCGTTGCTCGAGTTGGTTGTCGTGATTGACTTGAGCGGCATTGCTGCTGGTGGCAAGTGGAAGAAGGCCAACCGGTCAGCCGTGTCTTGTAGGGATGCGGCCAGGTGGTAGCATGCAGAGGTGCTGAGTTGGCAAGCTAGCGTGGTATTATTGTGGCAGTGTGGTGGTGGTTTGCTAGTGCCGGAAACTACTAAGTGTTGGAGAAAACTTCCTTGTGTGTTTTGAAGATGACAAAACGTTTCCATTAGTCTAGTCCGAAGACTTGCAAACTCTTTAGTCAAAGTCTGAAGATCGTCGAACCGCTAGACTTAAGATTTAAGGTCTATCCTCATTGACAGTTTCTAGACCGTCGAAAAAGACTTATCCAGAACTGAGTTGTGGCACCCCTCGACGGCCCTTGATCCATTAGGGTCGCCACAGTTCGCTCTACCTTTCACTTTCCCTATTAACATGTTACTCTGATACCATTTCAATTGCAGCGGGTCCATACAACCATGGGGGTTCACACATTTTTTTTTCTCTTTTTTAACTAAAGGTCCCTTGCACAATTCATATACGAAAGCACGTCCAACAACTCCCTTTCCTATATTCAGAAAACGATGCACACCTACTAAATATTTATAAGTAAAAGCCGTACACTTTTATTTGCTTAAATCAGATGGACATCATTCATCGGTCCATCAAAATGTCTTAGTCTTTTATATTCGGCTACACTCCAAAAGATGAACGACATTTCCTCAAACAGTCATACACTTTAAGTCCATCGATCCGTGTCAGTGTCCAAAAGCTCCTTCCCTTGCTATCCTCCTCCTCACGGTCACATCCAACCGTTCAAACCATCTACTAATCTGAAATGTTGGTCCCCAAAAGGGGTGAGTACAACCACTCAGCAGGTAAATGAATCCAATAACCACTCAATGCATCATACAAGTCATACATGCATTGCAAGCATTACTTACCTTGAAGCCATGCATATACTATCATGCATCATCATATCAATTTATAATACATACATGTGTATCATCTTCGTATCATACATGTCATCATCATTATCATCATGCATATCATATCATGGGTGATCATCATTATTTCACATCACATATCATCATCATTTCCATGCATCCATGCATGTAACATCATCATCACATCATGCATATATCATCATGCATAATTTAATTTCAATTTCATTTTGAACTGCCGCATTTCTCTTTTCCCGGGATCAATGTTTGCATCCCACATTCATCACTCGCGCCCAATCCTGGCATTGCGAGAACCATTCGGGCATGTATCCAAGATACAACCGGACATCCGCACCCCACATTCCGGGCATCTCGTATCCCAACTAGCATCACGAGGCATCCGGGCATGCATCAAGATACAACCGGGCATCAAAGGGCATCGACTCATTCGAACCTTTGGGCATCTCGCACCCCACCTGGCATCACGAGGAATCTCCGGGGCTCGCCATGAAAATGGTTACCCCTACCCTCCGGGCATGCATCATGATACAACCCCTCACCCTCCGGGTATGTATCATAATATAACCGGGCATCCCAACACTCCCGGGGAAAACCTCTGGGCATGTATTCATAATACAACCAGGCATCCAAAGGGCATCGACTCCTTCGAACCTTTGGGCATCCCGACTCCCGGGGCATTGTCGGCTCACACCTCCGACGGTATCATCATCACCACGATGCATATTCTCATACATCTCATTTCTCATCTTCCACATTTTCCAATATTTTGATCTCAATTTAACATGGCACATGTCGTGACATCAAACAAGTCATACTTGGCATAGCATTAACACATGCATCACAATTCAATGTCACACATACACCAATATCTCATCATACATGCTACAATGTATAATTATTTATTAATAAATTCAATGGAATTTCATTTTATTATTATTATTATTATTTTTAATAAATAAATATTAAATTCAATATCTATAAATTCCCAAAATTATAAAAATTCAAGCATCTACAAACCAATAGAATTACATGCAAAATTCATGGCCAAATCGAATTTCACAAATTTCACAATTTCCACAAAACAGCCCATAATATTCGGATAAAACCAGAATGCACAGTTTCTGAAGAAATTCAATTAAAATATCCATACGGCCTCCAAAAATTACGAAATTTTACAGCGTGATAGCCAAGACATTTTTCGCACAACTTTTATGCAGACTTCTAAGCCAGATTATTTTTATTTTATATTATACAACCTCACGAATCTTCTGGATCCATTACCGCATCGTCCAGTGTACACATCACCGAAATATTGAGATTTATCCTACCTATTATTTTTCGTTTCCTATTAAATTTGGATATGTTATACATAAAAGTATTCTCTACAAGTTTCATGAAGAGATCTAGGTCAAATAACCAGATTATAATCATCATTTAAGTGCTTGAAGTCTCGGGTATCTCGGAATACATCACCAGAACCAACATCTTCAAGATCTATTCGATTCACTAGGCTATACTTGTTCATTTCACTTAAAATTTGAGTATGTTGTAGTTTAAGATGTCTCCTACAACTTTCATGAAGAAACCGAAGTGATATTCTCAGCAAAAACCAACATGCAACCATGAATCCAGCAAGAGGTCAGTAAAAACTCTCCAGATCTGAGGTCTCCGTATAACAAGACTTTAACCCCTCAAATCTCCATAATTTTCCACGAAATTTCAGTATGTTATATTACAACATGTTAGATACAACTTCCATGAAGACATCGAAGCCAAAATCGGACTTCAAACACACATGCAAGCTCAAACAAGTTTCTGACTCACATGATCCGAACGAAAACAGTCACACTCTTCACACACGACTCATCCATGCTTCGGTTTTTCTCATCTAACATCCAAAAATTCGACATGCAAACATCATACAAGCATGAAAAGAGAAGCTATAGGACTCCCACTTTCCTCTAAGACTGAGCAAACACGTCCACACTGACGGCAAACCGGCGACGGACGAACGGCGTGCGGCGGCGGCGGGCGAGCTACTTCCTTTCTCTCTTCCTCTCTTTGTCTCTTTCTCTCCTTCTCTCCTCTCTCTCGGCACCTCTCTTGGACGACAGCCCTCAATCCATCAGCCACTCTCTCTCTCTCTTCCTTTTTGGTTGTATTTATATTGCATGTATTCTCTTTTTGCATGGGGGACAAGTGTTCTCATGAGGAGAACAAGTGGCAACAAGGAGAGGACAAGTGTTGGAGGACATGCAAGTTTAATGGGCCCTCTTCTTGGGCCAACCTTGGGCCATCAAATGGGCTGGTCGACCACTCCTTTTTGGGCCTCTATTGGGCCGGCCAACTTGGCCCATTAAAAGCTTAGGCCAATGGGCCTAACGCCCATCCTAAAAATTGACCTTTTCCTCTCTTTTTTTTTTTTGAATTTCTTTTTATAAATATTTTAAACTTTAAATTTTCCACATGGCCAAAGTCTTTCGACATTTCATTTATTGAAATTTAATTTATAAAGTGCATGGCCAAGCATAGATTATTAATTTATCCTATAGTCCTAAATTCAAAATTCATAAACACAAGCACAATAACACCTAGCCTTAAGAAAACTAATGGCTAACACATAGACCATGGGTAATTTCATTACCTAAATATAGGCTTTAATTTCTCTAGGGGATGACTTGAATTTTGGGATGCCACAATTCTCCCCTCCTTAGAGAATTTCGTCCTCGAAATTAGACATTTCCTATGTCTCTTGAAATAAGTGAGGTACCTTTCCCTCATCTCATTTTCACTCTCCCATGTGGCTTCCTCCACATCATGATATCGCCATAATATCTTAACCAATGGAATTCTCTTGGTCCTGAGAATTTGTTCCTTCCGATCCAATATCAACACAGGCTCTTCGATATACCTCACTTTCTCATCTATTTTGATGGCTTCATGATCGAGTATGTGTCCTAGATCGGGCTGATACTTCCTCTTAAGTTAAGGATGCAAGCTCTTAACATATCTTAATTTATCTCAACACCATAAACATTTTAAAACAATAACCACATCTGAAATTTCTTTTGAATGCTTGATAATCTTCCTTCATGAAATCAAACAATACAAACTGAGTTCAAAAGCATTCAACGACAACAGCAACCTTTGAAATCATATGTCATTTCCATGTCAAAACGTTTTCAAATCACCAATGTGGAAAATCCTTTGAGTTCTTGAAAATTCCACCTCATGATATCAAATAATACAAAATAAGGATTTCAAAGACACATCGTTATAACAATGATAGTATTTGAGAATAGGTAAATCTCATATTGTTGAAACCAATTCATAAAATCAAAAGCATGATACCAATTCCATAAAATCCATGTTCACGTTTAAATTCTAAATGTTTTTCGGAATTCACATGTAAAGCCTTGAGTTGTACTTGCATCACGGCGCGAAACAAAATACTTTATCATAACCCTTAGTGAATTTAAATCGGTACGTTGGCAAATTCCAATCTCAATCCCAACTCCGATGGGTTGGAATGTTTTCTATAAAAAGTTCAGAATTCTTTGAAATAGAAAACATTTCTTAAAACATTTAGGCACGGTGTCACAGTACTCATAAATTTTGATGAAATTCAAGAGATTTTCTAAAACGGTTCAGAATCAAAATCTGCTTTTCAATTGAAGTTCAAAACTTGGAATGTACAGGTGATAATTTCCTCCAAACACCATAAGCATTTCTTGAAGTATTGAAAATCATAGTTAAGCAAATTGATAATATTGGTCCTGTCGTAAAGATTTTGAAACTAAAAACTTTGAATACCAAAATCCTAAGCCTTTCTTGAAATACCGAAATCAACGCATCGGCGAGTCATCAAACTCAGTCCCGACCTTAAGATTTTCAAAGTAATTTACATGCAAAATCTTAGAGCTTTGAAAACATCCAAACTCAAGTGTTTCCAATCTAATTGCACTACATCAGACAACAATGGCAATGCATTATATAGGTTAGTAGACTTTCACTTGCTGGCATGTTAAACGCTAGGAAACGTGTTTAGCTAAGTCCACCTTCATGCTATCCCACCAAAACTATTGGTGTAATCTCTATACCTTTGTCACCACCAATTCAAGCCTAGAACCATCAAAATCAACACCACCAATAACTCATTTGGTTCAGTCCAACAAAGACATTCACTATGCATTCACCGCAACATAGATTCAAGCCTAAAATATAATACCATTCATTTGGTTCAAATATCGATAGTCCACCAAGACTCATTCAATTCAAAGATCGACAATCTACCAAAATAAAACTTGTCTAGTTTCCACCGAATATATCTCAGATCTCATCCTAAAGAATCATCACTTAGACTAACCATTCATCAAATCCACAACTTGAACTTCCACCATTTCACCTTGGAAAGTCTATAACCACAAATGATCATGTTTACTAATTCCACCAAACCTTTTTCAAACTGAGATCATCACCTAAAATTAAAAGTTGACTACCATCGATCAAACCTATTATTCCGACATATAAACCACAAATAATTTTATGTCTCATATGACCACTCAAACTCATGACTTCCAAGATCAATCTATACATACTAAATACCTCCATGTAACGCATCAAGATTTCCAATGAAATCCTCAAATAGGAAGTCACTACTTAGCTCAAATGATCGTAACTTAATCCTCAAATTCATAATTCACTCTCTGTAATCCACTTCTTAAGCCTTGCTTGCAGCACTACGGTTAGATGCTACGCATGCTCTTTAGGTCCTTTAGGATATATCAGGATATCATCAAATGAAGACAATCACAATTTGATTCAAATAAGGCTTAAGTATTCTACTCATTAAATCCATGAATGCAGCTAAGGCTTTCATCAATCCAAATAGCATAACTAGGAACTCATAATATCCATAGCGAGTCCTAGATGCAATCTTAGGAATGTCTTCCTTCTCAATCCTTAGTCGATATCCTAATCTCAAGTTAGGTTTAGAAAGACCAAACTTCCTTGCAATTGGTTGAATACGTCATCAATTCTAGATAATGAGTACTTATTCTTAATGGTCACCTGATTCGGCTGCCTATAACCAATACACAATCGCATCGATCCATCTTTCTTTTTCACAAGCAATAGTTCTACAAGCTTAACCATGCTTCCACTGCGCTACTCTAACAAAATTATCCCAGAAACACTACCTTTCCAGTTCAGTTCATAGTTCGGTTCACTCCTACCCCTTTTGCCATTCTAGAAGCCTGCCAGGAGCCGCTCCTTGTTCAGGTCCTCTGACCTCGGCGTCCACTCCCCGCCCTCATCAAACTAGGACGTTACAGGTACACCAGCTTTCGCCTGGTTCGAACCCGAACTACACATCTACTGAAGGGTCTCGTTTCAATAGGGATTAACTTATGGAGATATTATCCGCTTTAGCTTATCACATTCTTAGCCTCACGATTTTATCCTTAGCACACGGGGAAGTACTATCTTAGGAGATCATTCATCCTAGTCCATTGCTTACAGAGCTAGTCCATTCTTATGATGACATCAAAGTCATACATAACTATCACTATCAAGTCCATTTCCAAATCTCATTCCCCTAGGGTTATCTCACTCATCTCACATGCCAACGTAGATAACAACATATCTTTCAGCGATGTAGAAATACGAAGAGGTATATCTAGAGATTTGTTCCTACTCCTCACAATCATCTATATTTTTCGGACACAAATGAATGCATGTCACTCACATCAAATAACGCATGTACCTTCCTATCCCCCTATCAAAATCATACCTGAGATAACACTTTTGGAAGCTCTTGCTTCCTCTTGAGTGACTGTATACACCCTTCCTTGTAGTGGTGGCCTTTGTGGATTCCTTGGTGGATTTGGTCCACCAGTACTTTGTTGTACCTGTCGCACCGAGCTGACATTTGGCTGCGACCTTCCTTGGGGACAATCTTTCTTAAAGTGACCTCTCTGCCCACAGCCAAAACATTTCAATCGATCATTACAGGGTCCTGGTCCATGTTGTCCACCACATCTCTGACAAATGTTACCCTGATAGGGTACTCTTCCTAGAATCGGGCCACTCCTGACCTTTCTAGAATTCCCAAAATTATACCTCTTCTTAGATTCCCAGGTATGACCTTGACCAGGATAGGGTCTCTTATCCCTTCGAACATCATTAAAGGTCATTTGCCCCTTAGATTCTGATTGCTCCCTCACTAACTCTTGCTCCATCAACTGTGCCCTCTCATAAATCTCATTATAATCCCTTATATTTAGAGGCACTAGTTGTTTTCTAATATCAGTCCTTAATCCTTTCAGAAATCTCTTAGCCTTTTCCTCTTGATCCTCAACCAACCTAGGAGCATACCTAGACAATTCAGAAAATTTTGCCTCGTACTGATCTACTGCCAGCTCCCTTTGTTCTAACTGAACTAATTCAGTGATCTTTCTATCCTTGGCACAATCAGAGAAATGCTTCCTATTGAAAGCCCTAACAAACTCATCCCAGTTCACATCAGTACCTGGTGGAAAGATCGTATCCTTCGAGGCTCTCCACCAAAACTTTGCATTTCCCTCCAGCTGGTACTCTGCCAAAACTATTCTCTCAGCATCACTGCAGTCCAACAACCGGAAAATTCGTTCCATTTCATCGATCCATTGTTCCGCCTCCTCAGGACTTCCCATCCCACTAAACTTAAGTGGTTTCAACTTTAGGAATTGTTCCACCAGTCCCTGAGGGCGACGTTCCACTCCGGGTTGTTGTTGCACTTGCCTTTCCATCAGATTTCCAATATTGGCCAATGCTTGCAGGATATCTTCCATTTGGGGTTCAGCCCTTGCAGCAGAGGCTTCAGCCCTCGATGGATGAGCACTTCCAGCTCGTACCATGACTTTCCTGCAATTTTCCAAGCATTGCCTCAGGAATAATCTGAGACTCACTCTCTCCATTCAAAGCAATTACTACTACAACTACTACATAAGTAACATATACATGTTACTGGTACCTAAAGACAACTCAAAATTAACTACTAGGGATCTACGAGTGAATACTCATCACCCGTTATTCAATGTTAATCAATTTTTCCGTTTTATATCCTATGGTGTGCATCTTTCTATCCTCATTTCCATCGAGGCACCTTATCACTCCAAATAGACCATAGCTCGATACCAATAAAGGCCGGTGGCACCCTCGACGGCCCCGATCCATTAGGGTCGCCACAGTTCGCTCTACCTTTCACTTTCACTATTAACATGTTACTCTGATACCATTTCAATTGCAGCGGGTCCATACAACCATGGGGGTTCACACAATTTTTTTTTTCTCTTTTTAACTAAAGGTCCCTTGCACAATTCATATACAGAAGCACGTCCAACAACTCCCTTCCCTATATTCAGAAAACGATGCACACCTACTAAATATTTATAAGTAAAAGCCGTACACTTTTATTTACTTAAATCAGATGGACATCATTCATCGGTCCATCAAAATGTCTTAGTCTTTTATATTCGGCTACACTCCAAAAGTTGAACGACATTTCTTCAAACAGTCATACACTTTAAGTCCATCGATCCGTGTCAGCGTCCAAAAGCTCCTTCCCTTGCTATCCTCCTCCTCACGGTCACATCCAACCGTTCAAACCATCTACTAATCTGAAATGTTGGTCCCCAAAAGGGGTGAGTACAACCACTCGAAGAGGTAAATGAATCCAATAACCACTCAATGCATCATACAAGTCATACATGCATTGCAAGCATTACTTGAAGCCATGCATATACTATCATGCATCATCATATCAATTTATAATACATACATGTGTATCATCTTCGTATCATACATGTCATCATCATCATGACATCATTACATTACACATGTCATCATCATCATGGCATTATCATTATCATCATGCATATCATATCATGGGTGATCATCATTATTTCACATCACATATCATCATCATTTCCATGCATCCATGCATGTAACATCATCACCATATCCTCATATCACATGTGCCATCATCATTACCATGCATCCATGCATGTAACATCATCATCACATCATGCATAATTTAATTTCAATTTCATTTTGAACTGCCGCATTTCTCTTTTCCCGGGATCAATGTTTGCATCCCACATTCATCACTCGCGCCCAATCCTGGCATTGCGAGAACCATTCGGGCATGTATCCAAGATACAACCGGACATCCGGCACCCCCACATTCCGGGCATCTCGTATCCCAACTAGCATCACGAGGCATCCGGGCATGCATCTAAGATACAACCGGGCATCCAAAGGGCATCGACTCATTCGAACCTTTGGGCATCTCGCACCCCACCTGGCATCACGAGGAAGCTCCGGGGCTCGCCATGAAAATGGTTACCCCTACCCTCCGGGCATGCATCATGATACAACCCCTCACCCTCCGGGTATGTATCATAATACAACCGGGCATCCCGACACTCCCGGGGAAAACCTCGGGCATTTATTCATAATACAACCAGGCATCAAAGGGCATCGACTCCTTGAACCTTTGGGCATCCCGACTCCCGGGCATCGTCGGCTCACACCTCCCACGGTATCATCATCACCACGATGCATATTCTCATACATCTCATTTCTCATGTTCCACATTTTCCAATATTTTGATCTCAATTTAACATGGCACATGTCGTGACATCAAACAAGTCATACTTGGCATAGCATTAACACATGCATCACAATTCAATGTCACACATACACCAATATCTCATCATACATGCTACAATGTATAATTATTTATTAATAAATTCAATGGAATTTCATTTTATTATTATTATTATTATTTTTTAATAAATAAATATTAAATTCAATATCTATAAATTCCCAAAATTATAAAAATTCAAGCATCTACAAACCAATAGAATTACATGCAAAATTCATGGCCAAATCGAATTTCACAAAATTTCACAATTTCCACAAAACAGCCCATAATATTCGGATAAAACCAGAATGCACAGTTTCTGAAGAAATTCAATTAAAATATCCATACGGCCTCCAAAAATTACGAAATTTTACAGCGTGATAGCCAAGACATTTTCGCACAACTTTTATGCAGACTTCTAAGCCAGATTATTTTTATTTTATATTATAAAACCTCACGAATCTTCTGGATCCATTACCGCATCGTCCAGTGTACACATCACCGAAATATTGAGATTTATCCTACCTATTATGTTTCGTTTCCTATTAAATTTGGATATGTTATACATAAAATTATTCTCTACAAGTTTCATGAAGAGATCTAGGTCAAATAACCAGATTATAATCATCATTTAAGTCCTTGAAGTCTCGGGTATCTCGGAATACATCACCAGAACCAACATCTTCAAGATCTATTCGATTCACTAGGCTATACTTGTTCATTTCACTTAAAATTTGAGTATGTTGTAGTTTAAGATGTCTCCTACAACTTTCATGAAGAAACCGAAGTGATATTCTCAACAAAAACCAACATGCAACCATGAATCCAGCAAGAGGTCAGTAAAAACTCTCCAGATCTGAGGTCTCCGTATAACAAGACTTTAACCCCTCAAATCTCCATAATTTTCCACGAAATTTCAGTATGTTATAGTACAAGATGTTAGATACAACTTCCATGAAGACATCGAAGCCAAAATCGGACTCCAAACACACATGCAAGCTCAAACAAGTTTCTGACTCACATGATCCGAACGAAAACAGTCACACTCTTCACACACGACTCATCCATGCTTCGGTTTTTCTCATCTAACATCCAAAAATTCGACATGCAAACATCATACAAGCATGAAAGAGAAGCTATAGGACTCCCACTTTCCTCTAAGACTGAGCAAACACGTCCACACTGACGGCAAACCGGCGACGGACGAACGGCGTGCGGCGGCGACGGGCGAGCTACTTCCTTTCTCTCTTCCTCTCTTTGTCTCTTTCTCTCCTTCTCTCCTCTCTCTCGGCACCTCTCTTGGACGACAGCCCTCAATCCATCAGCTACTCTCTCTCTCTCTTCCTTTTTGGTTGTATTTATATTGCATGTATTCTCTTTTTGCATGGGGGACAAGTGTTCTCATGAGGAGAACAAGTGGCAACAAGGAGAGGACAAGTGTTGGAGGACATGCAAGTTTAATGGGCCCTCTTCTTGGGCCAACCTTGGGCCATCAAATGGGCTGGTCGACCACTCCTTTTGGGCCTCTATTGGGCGGCCAACTTGGCCCATTAAAAGCTTAGGCCAATGGGCCTAACGCCCATCCTAAAAATTGACCTTTTCCTCTCTTTTTTTTTTTTGAATTTCTTTTTATAAATATTTTAAACTTTAAATTTTCCACATGGCCAAAGTCTTTCGACATTTCATTTATTGAAATTTAATTTATAAAGTGCATGGCCAAGCATAGATTATTAATTTATCCTATAGTCCTAAATTCAAAATTCATAAACACAAGCACAATAACACCTAGCCTTAAGAAAACTAATGGCTAACACATAGACCATGGGTAATTTCATTACCTAAATATAGGCTTTAATTTCTCTAGGGGATGACTTGAATTTTGGGATGCCACAATTCTCCCCTCCTTAGAGAATTTCGTCCTCGAAATTAGACATTTCCTATGTCTCTTGAAATAAGTGAGGGTACCTTTCCCTCATCTCATTTTCACTCTCCCATGTGGCTTCCTCCACATCATGATATCGCCATAATATCTTAACCAATGGAATTCTCTTGGTCCTGAGAATTTGTTCCTTTCGATCCAATATCAACATAGGCTCTTCGATATACCTCACTTTCTCATCTATTTTGATGGCTTCATGATCGAGTATGTGTCCTAGATCGGGCTGATACTTCCTCTTAAGTTAAGGATGCAAGCTCTTAACATGTCTTAATTTATCTCAACACCATAAACATTTTTAAAACAATAACCACATCTGAAATTTCTTTTGAATGCTTGATAATCTTCCTTCATGAAATCAAACAATACAAACTGAGTTCAAAAGCATTCAACGACAACAGCAACCTTTGAAATCATATGTCATTTCCATGTCAAAATGTTTTCAAATCACCAATGTGGAAAATCCTTTGAGTTCTTGAAAATTCCACCTCATGATATCAAATAATGCAAAATAAGGATTTGAAAGACACAGCGGTATAACAATGATAGTATCTGACATACCAAAAGTCTGACCTATGTACACCATGCGTATTGGGAAAACGGGTAAGAAATTCATTCAAACCAAGAAATCAAGTGTCCACTAATCGTGTACTTCAGCTCTTGCATATGGATCTCTTTGGACGAACCAGAACTCAGAGCATTGGAGGTAAGAAATATTGCCTAGTAATTGTGGATGATTATTCACGATTCACTTGGGTATATTTCCTAGCAAGTAAGTCTGAAACATTTTCTTATTTTATAAAATTTGCTAAGAAAGTTCAAAATGAGAAAATGGTATGTTATTTCAAGTATACGAACAGACCATGAAAGTGAATTTGAAAATCAAGACTTTGCTAAATTTTGTGATGAATCTGGTTTTTTAGTATGTATTCTCCTCACCTTATACTCCAAAGCAGAATGGAGTTATGGAAAGAAATAATAGATCATTACAAGAAATGGCTAGAACTCTTCTAATTGAAAGTTACATTTCTTCTCGTTTTTGGGCCGAAGCAGTTTCTACAACATGCTATATTATTAATAGAGTCTTCTTAAGGCCTATTTTGGAGAAAACTCCCTATGAGTTGTTGAAAGAAAATAAGCCAATTGTTTCTTATTTTCATGTGTTTGGTTGCAAATGTTTTATATTGAAAAATGCAAATGATCGAATTGGTAAGTTTGAAGAAAAATTAGACGAAGGCATCTTCCTTGGATATTCAACCACAAGCAAAGCCTACAGAGTATACAATAAAAAGACTCAATTTGTGGAGGAATCGATGAATGTCAAATTTCAAGACTTTATGCAAAATCAATCGATTCAGACTCAACTTGAAGAACCTGAACCTGTTCCAAACTCTACAAAGTTTAAATCTCCAGAAGCAGCTCAAACTTCAGAAGACCAGCAACAAATGATCGTTGAAGAATCAAATGAAGAAAATAATCAATAGTCTGACAAATCAACCAGCAACTAGAAGCACAAGTCTAGTCATCTTAAAGAACTCATTATTGGTGACATTAATAAGGGAATTCGTATAAGATCCAAGAGGCGTGAAGAGTCTAGTGTTGTGGCTCTTATTTCTGAAATAGAACCCAAGAGCATAGAAGAAGCTTTAACTGATGAAAGTTGGATTGAAGTTATGCAAGAAGAACTCAGGCAATTCAGTATCAATGATTTATGGGAGTTGACTCATAAACCGAAAGGTAAATCTATCATTGGAGCTAAATAGATTTTCAGGAGCTAAATAGATTTTCAGGAACAAGATGACCGAGAAACGAAAAGTCATAAGGAACAAAGCAAGACTCGTGGCCAAAAGATATACGCAAGAAGAAGGGATGGACTATGATGAGACTTACGCACCAGTAGCAAGGTTAGAAGCAATTAGAGTATTACTTGCTTTTGCTTGTTATAAGAATTTCAGGTTATTCCAAATAGACATCAAAAGCGCTTTCCTAAATGGATTTATCCAAGAGGAAGTTTATGTGGAACAACCTCCCGGTTTTGAAGACCCAAGGAAACCAGACTCTGTATTCAGACTAAAATGCGCTATATGGTTTAAAGCAAGCACCTCGAGCTTGGTACGACAGACTAAATAAGTTTTTAATCCAAAATGGTTTTATTAATGGTAAAGTAGATACTACACTGTTTATGAAAAGAGAAAGCAAAAACTTCTTGCTTGCTCAAATTTATGTTGATGATATTATTTTTGGATCTCCTAATGAGAATTTGTGCAAGAAATTTTCTAAGACTATGCAGGATGAGTTTGAAATGAGCATGATGGGTGAACTATCCTTCTTTCTCGGACTTCAAGTAAAACAATTGAAGGAATGAATTTTCATTCACCAAGAAAAATATGCTAAAGATATTGTTAAAAAGTTTGGCTTGGACAATTGCAAAAAGACATAGATACCAATGTCAAGTTCCTTGAAGCTGGACAAAGATGAAGGAGGAAAAAAAGTTGACCAGAAGCTATACAGGAGTATCATTGGTTCACTTCTTTATCTCACTGCTTCTAGACTTGACATTCTGTTTAGTGTTTGTATTTGTACCAGATTTCAATCAGATCCCAAAGAATCTCACTTAAGTGATACAAAACGCATCATCAAATACGTTACATCTACTTCTAATCTCGGTCTCTAGTATCCTAAAGAAGGAGACTTTACTCTTCTTGGATATTCAGACACAGACCTAGCAGGATGCAGAGTTGATAGGAAGAGCACCTCGAGCACTGGTCAATTGCTTGGGAACAAGACAGTATCTTGGTTTTCGAGGAAGCAAAGTATTGTAGCTTTTTCTACAGCAGAAGCAGAATATGTGGCTCTTGAAAGTTGTTGTTCACAAATTCGGTGGATAAAACAACAGCTAAGAGACTTTGGGATTGAAGATTCATGCACTGAGATCAAATGTGACAACACTAGCGCAATCAATCTCACCAAGAATCCAATTCTTCATTCAAGAGCAAAGCATATAGAGATTCAACATCAATCCATTAGAGATCATGTTCAAAATGGAGAAATCTCGATTGAATTCATTGACTCAAACAATCAACTAGCAGACATCTTCACAAAGCCTTTGGAGAAAAGTCAATTTGAGCTTATTCGTTCCAGACTCAATATCTTAAAGTCTGAAGAAGTTCAAACTCAGGGATAAAAGTCTAATGATACTCAAACTCAGAGGATGAAGATCAACGAGTATAAGTTATTTTCGTTTTTAAATTTATCTCTTAGATAAAATCTTGAAAATGTACGATTATCTATTAATCTATAATTGATTGATCTCGAAAAGGTACAATCATCTTCCCCAGTTTTCGTGATTATTGCAATCATTCCTTTTCAAAAAAGGAGTTATTTTTGAAAAGACACTTATCTATTTTTTCAAAAAGGCAGTTATTTTTTAAAAGGAATTTTCTATTTTTTTTTCTTTTTACGTCGCTCCGTATGCCTCTTTTCCATTGCTTTATATACCGTTCGTCTTCCTCACAAACCCTAAAAGTACAGACATTTGTTTTCTTACTCTCTAGTTTAATCTTCAAATTTCTCACATTTTTTTTTTTTTGCGAATCGAGTTTGGAATCTCTCAAAAACTGTGAGAATGGCATCCCAATGAAAGTCTTCAAGGATCGCGAATAGGTGACCACAACAAATGCGTGAGGGTCCTACACATTTTGACCTCACTGAGGAAGAAGAATCCCTAAGATAGCAGCAGAGCCCACAATATTCTCAACAGCGTCAATCTCCTAAGCTAGACCTCAAGGTAGTGATCGTGGAGCGGAGGAAGAAATCATTGAAGGCGTAGAACCCGTAAGATCTCAAAAGCCCGCTTTTATCTTTAAGCTTTACTCTACTTTGAAGAGGGGAGGGACTCCCTTGAAATATAATGATGAATTTTTTAAAGATAAAGGGTATCGAAATGAAACCCACTTTTTGCGAACAATAGAATGATTGGAGATTGCTCCTGTGGGGTCGCGGATCGAGCATTTGCGAATATTCCTAGTGATCCATGTGTTGAAGGTCTTAGTCAGCATGATGGGAATGATGATGACAAAATGTACATTCATTTCAAGCCTAGAATGGGTGTTGGGGCGAATATTCGAAGTAAAAGGACAGATTTGTTTCGCTCAGATGAACACAAGCGACTTTACTCTAAGTTGCTAAAAAGAGGGGTGATCAATCCGAGAAGTGTAGACTTTGATTTTCTTGATTCTGTGAATGTGAAGCTGCGAGAGAAATTCACTCAACTTCAGCTTGAGCAATTTTGTTCTGAGACGACTAAGGCATATCCAAAACTTACTGCTTACTTCTATTCTAATCTCAATTTCTTGGATGCGAATAGATTTTCATTTAGTATTCGAGACCAGGTTATGTTGTTGACATGGACACATTGGCAGATGTGATTGGAGTAGAGCGAGGAGCTTTCCAATCGATTAATGTGTCTGTTGGTTGTGCGACGGTGGAGCTTGTTCAGGATGGAATGGCTGAAGGAAGAATTTCGTACTTGAGGATGAATGCCTCTAATATTTTGCTTCACAAGATCATGATCAATTGCCTCAGATCCAAGTCAACCTCGAAGACATATGTCTCTAACTTAGAAGCAAAGTTGATGTATGCCATCAACACTGGCAAGAAATTCTCTCTACCTCACACAATCATATTTCACATGTACAGAACGATGACGAAAGACAGAGCGCAACTTCCTTACTCAAGGCTTGTTACAAAGCTTTTCAGATGTTTCAATATTCAGCCTCCCAAGATTTTATGTGTTCAATCATGTGATCAAATGGTAGTGGGACTGAAAATGGTTTCCAAAATGCGTTTGAAAGAGCTGGACAAGGCTTTGGAGTGTTTGAAAGAGAAAACCCCTATCAAGTCTCACCAAGGTTCTTCAATTGCTAAACGGAAAGGGAAGGAGCCCATGACAGCTCCATCCAAGAAAAGAAAAACACTCGTTCTGGAGGATGAAGAGGATGAGGATGATATTACCATTTCTGCTTTTGCACTGAGAAATCTTCAAAGTGCTGTTCCAGAGACTGTGGAGAGAGAGGATCAAGACAGAGAAGAAGAAGAAGAATAAGAAGAAGAAGAAGAAGAAGAAGAAAGGAGTAGAGAGAGAGAATCAACGCGAAAAGAAGCAGAGGAAGAAAGGATTGCAGAAGAAGAAGAAGAAGAAGAAGGCAGAGGTGAACAGGTAGAAACAGAGCATGAAGAGTACTTCTCACCTCCTAAGGGCATTGAAACAAGGGGAATTACTGAGGAAAGAGGTACATCTCCAATTGATGCTAATAGTGAAGGTGTTAGTTGTTCACCTGCAGATCCAGAAGACATTTATGCCTCTCAATTCCCAGAGGAAGGTCATGAGGTTTCATCGCCAAATCTGAATGATCATGCTGGCTTACCATCATCTGCAAATACTCCTACTAATCATGTAGAGGCCTCATGTACTCGGGCCGATAATTCAGGAGACCTTTGTAGAGTGCTTGATGTTCTTATGGAGATGTGAGGCCAGATTTATGCTCTGGGAAGTGAAGTTCAGAACTTGCAGAATGCAAGTCAAGCCTCTTCGGTTTCCTTGCGTGATCAAGTTAATGCCCTTGCTCTTCAAGTTCAAGCAAATGCCAAGGGTGAAGATGTGGCTCAACTGAAGGAGGATTTGAAAAAGCTAGAAGGGATTGTCTAGTCAATGGGAGATTTCCAGCTCATTCACGTTCCTAGGCAACCATGATTCCATTATCTTTTTTATCTCTACCTTTTTCATGCTGACAAAAAGGGGGAGAGATGGTGCAGATTTGAAACTTGAAACTTGACTTGACTTTCATTTGACTTTACTTTTTAAATGACTTTTTACTTTTATTTGGTTGTTTGGTTGTGACTGACTGTATTTGGATTTGGATTTGGGTTGTTTGATCGTTTGTTTATGTTAAGCACTATTGGTATTTCATGGCAAAGATAGCTGTTTATTTACAGGACTAACTTTTTCCTATGAATGTAGATCTAATGATATCTTTACTAAGTCAATTATCTTTGTGAGATATCCATGTTTGCGTGAGTACTGTTTTGCAGGTCAAAAATATCCAAATTTGCAGGAAAGTTTTGTCACCATCAAAAAGGGGGAGATTGTTGGAGAAAACTTCCTTGTGTGTTTTGAAGATGACAAAACGTTTCCATCGATCTAGTCCAAGACCTCGTAGGCTCTTTAGTCATATTCGAAGATCGCCAAACCGCCAGACTCAAGATTCAAGGTCTATCCCCATTGACAGTTTCTAGACCGTTGAAGAAGACTTATCCAGAACTGAGTATCTTATTAAGGATTTGATTCTATCAATTGAAGAAGATCTCTCGGCTGGAGATAGCATCTTGGAATCTGTTATTCGTTTTGATTTCAATTCGGGTAATTTAGATCCGTTGATTGGCGAATCATACTTAGAAGGTTCTACTTATAGAAACCTAGATCCTGATTGTATGGGCAAGCATGATTGATGGGCTATTATCATATTCCTTAAATAACTCGAAATCTCCCTAATTGATTATGTCTAACGGGTAGATTGGAAGAACTCCTTTGGTAAGTGTTAACGGCTATAAAGGCATGGAGAAGTATATAAGGAAGATGTTCTAGTTGTTTGAGTGTGTGCGCAATAGAATAATTCCAAAGTCTGAAGCTCCTTATTCTTTGTCAATTTGATTGTTGAGCGAAAACTTGTACTCAAAAGAGCGTTTATACTTCTATGAGACATTGAGGAAGTGTAGCAGAGTCTCTACATTGTGGAATCAAGGAAGAGCAATACTATAACAACTCTTTTGATTCTTAGTCAAATCCAGCCAGTGGGCTGTTAGTGCGGAAGAGTGGACGTAGGCTTGGATCAAGCTGAACCCCTATAAACCTTGTGTCTTTATTCTCTTCCCTAAGCTCTTTTACTTTAATCGTATTTTTATTTGATTATTAGAGTCTAAATTCCTTTTCATAATCTATTGCTAAACAGAGTCGGTATAAAAGCAAAATTATACTCTTTACTCTGCAAAATTTGTTTTCGCACCTATTCACTCCCTCTAGGTGCTCGTACTAGCTTTCACACTAAGGCAAGGCACGATGGATCCGGTGTTGAAATTCAATAGTGAGCTTGGCAATTACGAGGTGATGGTAGGACCTGGTGGTTTGTTTTAATGGCGGTTTACGACACGATACTAAGTGAGGGAGTGGTGGTGGTACGTTGCGATGATGTCAACTTGATAGACCGAGGCGTCTTGATGGTGCCGTAGGGGAGCTTACTTGTACTGCACGATTCGTCAAGTATTTGAGGCTTGTTATTTTGTTGAGCAAAATTTTGGATGCCACACTCCCCATCCCTATGACTATGCATCACCACCAAATTGACAATTTTTTTATGCAACTTCCAATTTTCATTAAAAAAATGTGCAGTGAGGCACAAATAATTTGGGTTTTGAATGGAACTTTATGTATCAGTCGTGAGAATGATTCTAAATTAAAGAAAAAATATCATCTGAAACAAGAAACTTGACCAAGGAGGTATGGTAGCAACCTTTGGATTTGGAGAGTGTGAGATAACCTTAGAGACAAGAGTCGTAGCGAAGGGAAATCATACAAGTATACTTTACCTTCTCCAATGAGACAATATTAGTGATATGGTTGTAAGTACAGTGGCTATAGGTAATTTGTCTACTCTTTGGCATTATCGTTTGGGACATCTTGATGAAGTGTGTAAAGTAATTAAATTCAAGGAAATTACTTCTAGGTTTGCCAAAAGTTGAGTTGGATTTCTATGAGAATTGCACATATATATATATATATATATATAAACAAAGGACGGCAGTTGATTTTCAATTGAATGGGTGACAAAATAAATGTCGAAAGTTAGAGTTAGTTCATACTAATGTGTGGGGGCATGATAGAAAAAGAGAGTTCATACAATCAAAACTCTGAAGTTTGATCATAGTAGTAAATACATAAGCAAGGAATTTGCAGAATACTTGAGCTAAGAAGGCATATAGCAGTTGAAGATTATTCCTAGAAACCCTCAAGAAAATGATGTAGCTAAGAGGATAAACAGAACCCTTCTATAAAATGTGAGATGCATTAGGCTACGCATGCGTCTCTTTCTACACTTATAAGCTATTACAGTTAATGTGGCTGTTTACATTATCAACCGGAGTCCATCTAGTGCGTTGGATGGAGAGATACTGCAAGTGCAGTGGTCAAGTAAAAAAGTTAATTATTCATATCTACTAGTATCTTGTTGGATTGCATATGATCTGATTAATACAGAAGATAGGAAGAAGCTTGATGCTAAGTCCTAGAAGTACATCTTTATTAGATATGGTGATGATGAGTATGGATATATGCTTAGGGATTATGAGAATAACAAAGTCATCTGCTGATGGAATGTGGTATTCCACGCAAAAAAAAAAAAAAAACGTACAAGGATTGTTAGATAAAGCATGAGAAGGCAGTAGAACTAGAATATCTTGAGCTGACAAAATGTACGTGAAGATGATTCTAGAAAATTAGAGTGCACTTGAGGGAGAGGTTAAATATGAGCCTATTATCAATAAGGAGGTAGTTTAAGAGGAACACAGTGACTTGGAGTAGACTAACAACCTTGAAGAACTTGTCTTGAGGAAGTCTGCACGTGTGAGAAAGTCGAAGGTAATTTTGATCCACTAGCAAATATTATTATGAGCCATGTCTTATATATAAATTTAGGAGAGTGTGAGACTTTTGATGAGGCAAAAAAAAAAAAAAGACATCACACAGGCAGTGGGAGCATGCTATGAAAGAAAAGGTGGGCTCGTTACTTCAGAACAAAACTTGGGAGTTGACCAAGTTGCCTAAAAGTAACAAGGCCTTATTAAACAATTGATATTAAAACAAGTGAGTGTATAGGATTAAAAATGAAGCAAGTAAAGGTATCAGATACAAGGTGAGACATGTGGTCAAAAACTTTTCTAAAAATAATGGATTGACTACACCAAGATATTTTCACCAATAGTTAAAATGACATTAATCAGAGTTCTACTAAGTATAGTTGTAGTGGAGGATCTGCATCTTGAGCAGTTAGATGTAAAAACAACATTTTTACATGGTGACCTAGATGGAGACTTATATGGCGCAATCTAATGGTTTTGAAGTCAGAGATAATGAGAACATGGTATGTCGCTTGAAGAAAAACTTGTATAGCTTGAAACAAGCTTCGCAGCAATGGTATTTAATTGATGGTTTTATGGAAGAAAATGGATTTGCTCATTGTGAGGTTGACCATTGTGTTTATTTTCACAAATATGATGATGGTGATATTGTGTATCTCTCTTTATATGTAAATGACGTGTTAATTTTCAATTGATGGTCCATGAACTTTTGGTACTTATTCGATATAGTCCCTAAACTATATAAAAATGTTCAATGTAACTATCAATCAAAATTCTATATGATACACAAATTATGTAATTTGTATATTTGGTTGTAATTATCTTGTGGTGCAAGGAAAAGTTACTCCCTCGTACACAATGTTTATGTCACATTCACATGTAATGAGCGATTCAAAATGTCTGCATTCGTCAATTGCTTATGACATTGAAAGACTAAGCAAGCCAGACACCTTGCAATTAGAAAGAAGAAATATGCCTCGGATTGATTAAATCATAGGGACCGGATAGATGGGAAGAAAACACACGAGGAACATAAGGTTTTAATTCAATAGGACAAACAACAACAATCGACAGTGCTGATGAGGCACGTTAACGATACTCATAGAAGAAGAACAAGAAGCATCAAAGGAGGTTAAGATGGTGAGGGGTCAACGGCCTGAAGACAGTGGGAGCGTGGGACTCAATGAAGGCCACCTGAGACCTGGAGAGGTGAAGGTAGACCACCCAATCCCCGTTGGAGAGCGGGCTGGGCATGGGCATAACGTACCCCGCTTTGCCTCCCCATGGGAAGTGGTAGGACCCCAGCATTGGCTTCCCCCACCCGAAGTCCATCTCGGTCACTGGGAACCTCTGTCCAGATGACACCACTAGTGCTGTCGACCCTTCCTCCTCCTCCTCGCTACCGGGCTTGCAGAATATCCTTGCCAATGCTGGCACTGGCCGGTGTCCTTCCACCCAATCTATCAGGTCCAGAAAGTGCTCCTTCTTTGCTGCACTCTCCACAAACTCATGCACCACATCCGCCACCCAGCTCAACGGCTTCTCCACCACCTCCCTTGCCCTCTTCTCTCCGAATGGCACCGACAGCACGTTCCCAAAGTAGGATGACATGGGGGTGGGCTTATCGTCCTTGCCCTGACTCATCAACCTACACCTGCCGTCCACCACGATCCCCATCCTTGACATTGTCTTGTTGTCATCATTATCAGCAACCAAGGAGGATTCAGCCACCATCCTCCAAAGGAAAGCGCTGAATGATTCCAACTTAGTCCTCTTGCTTCCATTGGAGCAGGCACTCTGCTGCAACTCACTTAGCTTGGCATTGGTCACATAGTACAGGCGGCTTAACAGGTGGTCGTCATCCCTCAATGTCATTGTCTCACATTGCTCATCCACCTGTAGCTTGTGTTTGAGGGGTGGGGGCAATGCGGAGACCGGGATGTACATGCGATCTAGAGAGGGGTCAAAGCAGAGTGGATGCCTTGGGTTAAGAAGAGAACGACGGAAGGAAGGAGGGAGGGAAATGGGTGCAGCGGAGCGAGCCGTTTCTGCCCAAAACACCATGAACATATTGATCGAGTAGGCATCAGCTATCCGATGGTCAAATGTACATGCCACCACTATTCCTCCACACTTTAGCTCTGTTGCCTAAATGTTTTCCATCAAATGAAAAACTTATGTCTCAATGAACATAACCAATCCTAATGCGGAAACTGTATAAAAAAACTTATGCCTTGGTGAGATTTAAGATTACTTCTACACGCTCTAGACATAACTTTGGTAGCTTACGCCGAGAAGTTATCAAATGACATATTGACCATATAGAACAATATTATTTCAATAAATAATTATATATGTCCGAACATGGATATGCATGATTAACAGTGGAAACAAACTTGGTCTTTATCATAGAGACTGAAAATGGTGATATCCATTATCCAATTACTTCATACGAGACTTACTAAAGAGAGGAGAGATTGTTTAAGAGTATTAGTATGTATTTGGTACCCATTCTATTTCCATAAACAATTTGTACTTGAAAATAGTTTTTTCGATTCTGCTCTCCCGAACAAGTTTCTAAGTATTAGCCCCTCTTTTCATTTGGGTTACCATGACGCCTTGCACTCCTATTGACATTTCCTAATGTCACCAGTGTGAAAGTCCTTATGTTGGTGTCGGGTCCCCCCCCCCTTTTGTGTAGTTCGTTTTGGGTTAAAGTTAATACATGCCTTACTTTTACCCAAAAAAAAAAAAAAAACAAGTTTCTAAGTATACGATCCTCAAATTTCATATGAAGTAAAAAAAATTTCAATTTTTTAATAATTTTATGAGATTTTTCTTCTTCTTTTTCCTTTCTTCTTCTTTCTCCTCTAGCTAATCGGTGGGCCACGGCGATGGTTAGTAACCAACCAAAGACAAGAGCTAGCGACCTCATTAGCCCCCGGGGAGGTCGGCCTCACCTAGCTACTAGCAAGGCTCGACCTCACCCAATCAAGGCAAGGCCAACCTTGCTAAGGGCCAGCGAGGTCACTAGGCCTCATCTCTGATTAGTCATCAGCTAGTCGCCGCCATTGCCGAGCCCTACAACTAGTTAGAGGAGGAATAAGAAGAAAAGAAAAGAAAAAAACAATTTGGTTTTATAAATTGTTCCCGAAAACAAAATAGTAATTTTTTTCAATTTCATATTTCTGTTCCAAATCTATTCCATGGTCACCGATTTTTTCTCGTAAATAGAAAAATTAGCTAATGTTATCAAATGATTTTTTTTTGGGAAATAAAAAAGTAAAAATAATCAAGGATTGACCGGTCATCTAATAAGACCTTAACATGTTTCCCATGAAGTCAAGGGTAAAAGAGAGATCCCACCTCTGCCACATATATTTGAATTCTTTTGTGCTTGAGGACACTGGGAACCCACGCCATGCCATTACGGTCTCAATAAATTTAATGATTGCTTCTAAGGTCCACCTTTGCAAGAATTTTTCTCTCATTCAATTCTGTCCATTAAAAAAAAAAAAAAAAAGCGATATATTATTATAACTCATCTATTATCTCGCTGTTCTCTATGGACTCAATGAGCCAATGTATAATCTCAATGATCACACAAGTAAAGAGAGAAACTCGTGCAAAGTGTGAGATTCTTTTTCCTTTCAATATTTATGCTCAATTTGTTTCGAAAAAATATAATATTTCTGAAAAATATATTCCAAGAAATCACTTTCGAGGAAATGACAATATTTTATAGTGCTTAGCTAAAAAATGAAAATGAATTAGAAAATATTTTCTACCATTTGATATGGAATTTGATTTTCCTAGATAAAATTGATATATTTTCAATTATTTTTTCTATTCTTTTTTTTTTTTCCTCTTCCTCGACCAATCGCTGGCCTTAGCAACAATTGGCTAGGCTCATGCTCTCCAAATTCCAACAAGCTTGAGCCTTGGCTCTGCCTGTGATGGGCTATTGTTGTGGTGGTTAAGTAAGAAGCGAAAAGAAAAAAATAATAATAAAAAATAATAATAATTAATTAAAAGTTCAATTTCTTTTTATAAGAGCAAACGTTTCATTAACCAAGGACTCGAGTCCAAGTGCCAAAGACCTATGCCGATACATAGTCATATTTTGGAAAATGTTTTCAACCTTTTAAGGAGGAAATCATTTTCCTGAATTTTAGTATAGGTTTTTTTGTTAATTAGGAAAACATTTACCATTGACTCATTTTCCTAAGCAAACCAAATGATGGAAAATGAGGAAAATGTTTCCTATAAAATATTTTTCACAAAACAAACAGAACCTTAACATTAAATGTTTCTACATTGTTATGTTTTGTATGAGAAATCATTGATGTATTTATGCTCTATTTGTTTCACATAAAATATAATATTTCTAGAAAATCTTTTCCAAAAATTCATTTTCCAAGAAAATGATAACATTTTATGATGCAGAGTTAAAACTTGAAAATGAACTGGAAAATATTATTCACCATTTGGTATTTAAAATCTAATTTGATTTTTCTAAGGAAAATTACTAATAAATTCAATATTTTAAATAATATTTTGAATTTATTTCTTTTCTTTCTTTATTATGTTTTCCCTTCTTCTTCAGCAAGGCTCAAGCTTACTAGATTTCGACAAGCTAGAGACTTGTTAGAGGTCATTGAGGCATTAACTCACCAATCGGCGAGCTTAAGCTCGAGTCTTGTTGACCTTTGGTGAAGCTCAAGCTAGCTTATGGGCAATTGATGATTGTTGCCGTGGCCCACAATTGGCCAAAATGAAAACAAAAAAATTTCAAAATTGAAAATTTTAAATATTTTTATAAGAATAAACGTTTCATAAACAAGAACTCAAACTTGTTTGCCGAAGACCCACACCAATACCAAATCATATTTTGAAAAATGTTTTCTGATCTTTCAAAGAGGAAATCATTTTCCTGAATTTCTAAGCATAGTTTTCCATTGACTCGTTTTCTTAAAAGAACTAAATGCTGGAAAATATTTTCCGTGAAACAAACAAAGTCTTAATCATAGATTATGCTGTTAAGCGTGATCAAAGTCCAAGCATTATTTTTCTTTTTGAACAATGGTGAAGGGTATCCAAATCAATCAGTCAAATTCGCACGCCAAGTGATGTAAACAATTAGTTTATATTCAACACCTATTGAAAAAACTTCAATAGCGATGAATAAATCAATTTTGTGAACCGTTCTAAGTAAAGATGGAAAATTTGACTGATAGACTAGAAGCAGAAGATACACTATTTCATTCGACGTTGGTTATGCATGATAACGTTTCTAGTTAGCAATATTATCTCTTGTATCTAATTTAAGATATTGTTGATATTGTTCCCATATTTTCTCTGCTTGCCTTTAAGCATCCTCAATATCCCTAATTTAGGGCTCTTGTAATATCTTTATATATAGTCTGTACAAAAGAGATCATATGACAATATACAAAAACTATGATTTCTTCAATGCATAAATAAAAGATATAAGGAAAAGACTATAGATTTAGGTGAAATGAAGATGAAAATGGGCGCGGGTGCATATACGGTGATATGATCTCTTGAGATGGATAAACGATATATAGCCAGGCTTTATCTAATATCAATACCTGAACAGCAAGCACGCCTCGCTTCTTTGTGGGCACTAGTTTCCCTTCAACGGTGTCATCCGGATTATACAGGTTGAGATGGCAGAGTTCCACGTCGGCGAAAGCTTCGATGAAGTCGACCCCTTGATTGTTGCACAGGAGCTCAGGCTCATCGGCTGAGTTCGGCACCACCTCTCCGGCGAGAGCATAGTAGGAGACCAGAGCTTGGGCCAAGGCGGCTTTCAGAACACCAAACATGGACCCATATTCCAGCCTCTGTGACGCGGTGGTGGTTGGATTGGCGTAGCAGAAGAAGACGCCTACGTCAAGTGGAGGCAAGAGCAAGTCGAGGTTGGAGAGGGGCAGCCAATGCCCTTGCATGGGCAGTGGTGCCGCCACCACTTCTCTCTTGCCCGACTTCACCACGAACTCTCTGCCTGCACCTCCATCTGCATCCATTTTATGTACTCTGGTGCGAGTTTGAGAGGAAGGGAGGAGGAGGAGGAGGAGGAGGAAGAGGGACCGGTTTATAAGATTTATATTTAAATCCCTCCACAAGTCCTCCCGGTTGCTAGGGACTTATAAAACCAATTTGCGGTCACAATTGAACCGCTATCAATTTAGAATAACGACACCATCCGTCTAGCAAGGCCTTGTGGAAACTAGCATTTCTCTCCCATATAAATATGAATTCTTCGCGCTTCAGGTCAATGGGGAACCCTGCTGTAATGTTACGGTGTCTCATCAAGTTAATTATCAATTCCAAGATCCTCCCTCGCAAGATTCTTCCATTCATTCAATTCCATCCACAACGGACAAAATGATAATCTCCTCCTTCATTTATATTATTATCACTTAAGCATCACACTATTGTTAAATTATTATATCAAAGTATTCAACGTAATCTTTTTATTAATAATTGAAATTGTTAAAAATATGACCCAACAAGCCAACTTTATAGAAAGAGAGTGGTTTGGCCCTAAGTACAACTTTAAACTGCTTCATCCGAGACTTCGTGCAAATCTCAGCATCCTTTAGATGTTAAATAAGCAGTGGGTACACTAGCGTATGTGGCTCGAAAAGATATTATACCAATAAGAGAGGTAAAGCATGTAGGTCCCGGCACATAAAAATAAGGGATCCAATTTAACAGTCCACCACATTTGTCGAGGGTCGTAAACAGTTTCAGTTGTTGAAAACGACTAATGTTGATCAAAAGGTTTAAAAGTAAACCACGTGATTCATGATAAGCATAAAAATCATGTCAAGATTGTCTTATTGAAATGGAAGATTTCTTATTGGAATAAACAAAGAAATTGAAAAAAAGCATGTGAAGAGTCAAAAGTTTGACCTGGTCCACCACGATTTGTGTTTCACGTGCAGAGAGTCTCGGCAGCCTTTTTTTTTTTCTTCTTTTGTCTGCATCGCCGAACAAGAAATCAGCGTGAATGTGTGCCACGATTTGTCTTTTACGTGCAGAGTCTCGGCAGCCTTTTTTTTCTTCTTTTGTTCGCATCGCGAAACAAGAAATCAGCGTGAATGTGTGCCAAAGGTCAGACCTTGGGCCCCACCAACTTTGATTCTTCGTGCAGGGGGACGGGGACATCTTCGGCAGCATCACCTCAAAGAGAAAAATTCCTTTTTTTTTAATTACTTCCTCCTTCGTGCAGCTTTAGCCTTAAGGAATCCAAATAATCGCATTTTGTAAACACTCAAATTTGAGATATAATTTAACAGTTTCAGTTGTTGAAAATGACCAATGTTGATTAAAGGTTAAAAGTAAACCACAGGATTCATGACGAGCATAAAAATTGTGTCAAGATTATCTTATTGAAATGGAAGATTTCTTGTTGAATAAACAAAGAAATTGAAAAAAGCATGTGAAGAGTCAAGCGCCCAATTTGTCATTTCGCATCTCTTTTTCCTTTTTTTTTGGCGGGGGGGGGGGTAAGAGGATTCGTGACATTTGTTTTACTTAGAGCATTCTTTCGTATGGCAAGAACTAGGAAAATGTCCATTCTGTACCAAAAAAAAAAAAAAAAAAAGGACAGAAGCTGGTCTCACATGCTTAACGTGTCGACCGTTGCTGCGAATTCAAAAACTTCAACAACCAACGTACGAGCTTCGAGCTGAAGACCGTGTGGTCTGACACTCTCGATGGGTTTGATCTAGAGTGGTTCGCGTAGTTTCGGATTCAAGTTCTGGTACCTAGTCATATTTTATAATATGTTTTCCGAATTTTCAAAGAGAAAATCATTTTCCTTAATTTAAACTTCGATAGGAAAATATTTTTCTTTACTTGGAAAGCTTTTGCTGTTGACTCATTTTTCTAAGCAAACCAATTACCAGAAAAATGAGTAAGATATTTTCCAATAATTATATTTTCTAGGAAACAAACGGAGCTTAAAGAGTTGGTATTGTCACCTTGAACGAACTCTTCTCAGCCTATACCAATTGCAAATTTGGCATTTTAAATAAATCATTTAGACATACAATTTAACTTATTTTGGAGGTGTCACTAATCTATTTTGCTTAAGACGAGAAGCTCCAGTCAGCATAAGCAAAGCTTGAACTTCTGAATTCAGTGGTCAAAGAATAGCTAAAAGGAGACATGAGGAAATGAAGGGCGTAATTAGTGACATGCAAGAGCATGTTTGCGCTTGGGCATTATGAGAAGCGTAGGTTGAGTAGGTATCAAACGAAGAGGCGTTTTTCTTAAGGAGGTGAACGAATGAACGGACAGGGAAGCACACGATAGAGGGAGATAGAAAAGGGTGAGTGCGCATGTGGAGGAACAGAAAAGAAGAGCAAAGAAGCATGTCACAGCCAAGAAGAAAGCAAGGTCCGGAGGGAATATTTGCTTAGCTTCGAATCGGAAATTTTGGGAAGAGTAGATGAACATTCACGGCCGAAGGGAGAGGAAGAAACAATAGCATTCTAGAAGAAAGCAAGAACACGTTTAACTAAGCATGGAAAAAGACGAACGTGCATGTCGGGATGGACTTTGTGACGTCCTAATTTTTAGGTTCTGATTTCGATTGGATAAGTTGGGCTTTTCATCAATGCAACTATAGTGTTTTTCTCTAAGATAACCACTCATGAGATAACTGACCTATCAAAAGAAGCTGTTAAGAAATTTTAATGCAATAGACTTGAGAATTCGACAAGGAATCGATTGTTCAACCATGCTAGTCTACAAAGGTCATTACGGTACAATTAAAAATCGATCAGAGACTGGGGATAGGTCAATTCGACTGAGATGGTGATCAAAGTGTGGGTGATTCCACCTGATTGCAAAATTCTTGTCGATCGGCACTAAACCGATTTTCTGTTGTTTTTGGTACTCTGTATCCGTATTTGAAACCTCGAGATTTTCATAACCACCGAGAGTCGCCAATATGTCGAAGAGGTACGTATGGCTTGAAGAAAATTGACAACGGGTCAATTGCACCAAAAATTCCTAAAAGCTACCTAGTAGGCAATGTCACACTAAAAGCGTCGATTGAAATTAACTGCGAATTTGAATTCGATTTCAGAAATTGAAGGTCCTGTTGTGTTACAAGTCATTCTAGGAATATTGGCTCACCTTTTGAGGAAATTCTGGCAAGTTCGAGACTTTTACAGAAAATCGTTTTGGACGAATCAAACAATGCACAGAAATTTGAATTGACCAATTTAAAGAAATTTTTGGCATCCGGTGTAAGTAAATTGGTGATAGGGAATTTCGTGGGCTTTTTCCGCTTCAAATCAGACCCCAATCAAAGAAGTTTGTTTGAAAAATTGGATCCTGAGAAAAACGAAATGAAATTCGGATTTGAAGGAAATTTGTGGAATAAAGGGACTATCTTATCTTGGTCTTTGTTTAGACTTCAAATTGCACATTTGGCAAAGAAATTGGCCCTAGGATGACCAATTGGCAAGGTGATTTGATGTTAATAATACTATTATTTCATTTTAATCTTTTTCTTCCTTCTTCCCTTGGTCTCTTGCCCCTTCACGTAAACCCTCCCTTGGCCGCATATTATTTCTTCCTTTTTACTTCTCTCCACATTTTTCTTTTTCCCCCATGCATGTAGACATCCCCTCCCTCTTGGCCACACATTTCTCTCTTTCTTTCCCCCCTCTCTCTCTCTCTCTCTCATTGTTGCCCCCACCGATGGTCCCTCTGTAGAATTCAACATCACTTTTTCTGTTTGACCAAGCCTTCACTTATCCAATGATTAAATACCTCTCTCTCTCTCTCTCTCTCTCTCTCTCTCTCTCTCTCTCTCTCTCTCTTGGCCGCATGGACGAGCTCCCTCTGTCATTTTCTACTTTGCTTCCTCTTGCTCATCTCACATTTTATTCATTTTTGTTGGACGTGGGCTGCTCCTAGACGAGAACCACCGTCCCTCATGCCCACCGACAACCTTCTGCCCCTTATCTCCATGCCAGCATCACTTGTGGACTTCCTGTTGTTGTGACATCCCAAATTTTCAGTCATATTTTCTTTTGAATAAATCAAGCATTTCATTCATGCGCTTATAGGGTTGTTCTCAAAGTTGATCACTTTCGAGATAACTAGGCTATTTAGGGAAGTTATTAAGGAATTTTAAGGCAATAGACTTGAGAATTCGACCAGGAATCGACTTCTCAACCGTGCTCATCTTTAGAGGCCATTACGGCACAGTATAAAATTGATTTGAGATTAGAGAAATGTCGATTTGACTGAGATGTGTGGCTAATCGTGGGTGACACTACTAAATTGGAAAATTCTCGTCGACCGACCCTAGACTAATTCTTTTGTCGTTTTGGTACCCTGTGTCCATATTTAAATCCTCGAGATTTTCATGACAACCAAGAGTCGCCAATGAATTGAATGGATTCATTGTGGCTCGAAGAAAATCGACCATGGGTCATTTGCACTAAAAATCTCTGAAAACTACCCGGTAGCTTAGGTCACGCTAAAAACGCGCTAAATGAAAATTAACCGTGAATTTGAGTTCGATGTGTCACAATAAATTCTAGGAACGTCGACTCAATCTCAAAAGATTTTTCTGCAACCCGAGACATTTTGGGAAAAAGTCGGCATAGAACCATTTTTGTTCAGAAAATGCCAAGGATCGTTTTTTGTCGCAAAATTGAGATGCAAGAAGGTTAATTGGATGAGGAAAAATATCAATTGTAGCATTGAGGTGCCAATTGAAATTATGAGGGCCAAATGAGATTAATTTTAGGTAGATCAAATGTCCAATTGGTGATGAATTGTGTCAAATTCGTATGCCCCCCTTAGCCTAGCCAAAATGTACCATTTCAAGGTTGTGAAGAGAGCCTTGTTGGCTGAATTGCAGCCAAGGGGGAAGGCCATGGCTGGAAATGGTCAAAGGAGACCATTGAATGGAAAAACTTGGCCAAATGGGGCCCTTGGCCCCCTTATCCTCTTCCTCTCTCTCCCTCCCATAGTAGCCGGCAGCCAACTCCTTTCTTGCGCTCCATTTGAGCCGTGAGAAAACTAGCAAGCCAGAGCAAAACTAGCTACAACCGTCGCATGCACTGCCCACACCGTCGCTGTTCTTCCGTCGTTCTCTGCCCGAGTAGAAAAGCGACCCCGCACCATTCCCATCGGGTTGATCGACACAACGCATTAATCAAGTGAGTTTTGCTCACTAATCCCTTATTAGTATGCTAATGATGCTTAGGGGTTGATTAGATTTAATTAAATGCAATTAGGTGAATAGATTAAATTAGAGTAATTAAATTAGAGACTTATCAATGTATGTTAGGTAAATGGTTGGTGTAATTAGCAATGAAATAGGTTTTAGTATTTATTGAGCGAGTCTCGGTAATTTTCCGGGCTCGTCCCGGCTTCCAATTAGGCATTACGGGCCTAAATCAGATTTATTGCATTTATTTAATAATTTTTGTAATTAATTAATTATTTATTTATTTTCTGGAAATTAGGCTAGGCTAGCCGATGACTGAAATTTTATACTGATTATTGTGTGCATTCCATTTATTTATGTGAGCGCTAAATCGTGCTAAATTGAATTAATTATAATTTTAGGATTTTATTCCTAATTTATTCAATTTTAGAAATTTATTGGAAAATGACCGAGTGTGGGTCTATAGCATCAATAACGTTTTGATGGGTTATATCTTTAAAGTGGTGAGAAAGAAAGTTGTATTACATGGCTCGGAGACCAAGAAGGTTGTCCTAGAGAATACACGTGACTTATGGATTTAATATAAAGTAATGAGAAAGAGAGTTGTAATACGTGGCTCAAAGACCTACAATGTCGTCTTGGAGAATGCACGTGGCTCGTTGATTAAATAATTCACCTGTGTATAGCACGTGGCTCGGTGATTAGTACGTCACCTTAAAGAATGCACGTGACTCGGTGATTTGGTATATCACATTTGAGAATGCACGTGGCTCGGTGATTAAGTACATCGCCTTAAAGAATGCACGGGGCTTGGTGATTAGACATGTCGCCTTAGAGAATGCACGTGGCTCAGTAACTAGATGTATACCGTTGGGGAAAATGAATAGTATGAATTAAAATGACCGGGAAATGGTATGAATGACCATGTAATCGACTAGGTCGATTGGTCGATGATTCGATCTAATTGAGTGATGTGATGTAATCGTGTATATTTGATATATATATATATATACTGACTTGCAGGAAGGAATTAAGGTCAATGTAAGTCCTCTGACTCGTGTTGTGCTTAAGCAACCCCTAAAGTGTATTGGCTTCCTAATAAGGTTTTATGGGGTAGAACTTGTTGAGACGTAGTCTCATCCCTGTTGTGGGACAACATTCCAGGTCTCTAGATGGTAGCACCTCCATCTCCTCATCCTCCCATGCACTTTGGTATACCCGAAGAAGTCACTAAGATAGAAACTCACTTCCCGATTCAGCCCTACTAGGAAGGATTAGAGTACGTTTTAGTTAAGTCGACCATCTGGGCTGATGTGGGTAAAGATGCCTTGAGGCTCCATGAGTATCGGTCATGGTATCGCGAATATCATGATGGGTGTAGGGAAGGTCCCATGCCAGAGGGTGATGTACCTCTATTCGTTTTAGAGGAAGCATTCAGAGAAGGGACTGCGGATCCTAAGGACGGAGTGGTGACCGATACCAAAGACCCTAAGCTTGAGAGTGACCCCGACTCTCCCAAGCAATCAGTAGTAGACTCTAGCTGGAGCATGCCTGAAGGAGAGGTTGAACAAGAAGATGTATACCCAGAAAAGAACTGGGAGGAGGAGCCCAGGGAGGAGAAGCCTGCGGAGGAAGAACCTGAAGAGGAGGACCCTGATGAGGAACTAGAGGAGGAGTCCGAGGAGGATCCCGAGAATGATCCAGAGTATGACCCGGATGAAGACTGAGACCTCACCCTATTTTACAAACCCCAAGTTGGGATTCGATGTGTGACAGGTTTGGCTTGTTAATAGTATTGTAATATATACTATGAGGTTTGCCTATATAAAAATGTGGTTGTGGTTTCTTAGTTGTGAAAAATATAACCCTACTTTTCTATCCCATTGTTTTATTGTCTGGGGATTGTTTTATCTGCTTCCATATATGTATTAAAATGAAAGTGTCGGCGATGTGTGCTAGGACGTCGCTATTAATTGACCAAGGTGAGGGATGGGTGCGTGCCTAATGATCGGGGCGTGACAGTTGTTGATGGAAGCAGCGCCGCACGTCCTCCTCTCTCCGTGTAGCTCTCCACCGAACGCCGCAGCTCCCTTCTCTTCATGCAGGATCCCATCGAAGCATCCCATTCGGTCATCACCAGCAACATCTCTCCACCGCCCCTCCTTCGGTTCTTGTTTGGCTGAATGTCTTCAACGGGTCAAATCCAGCGAAGCCGAAGCTGTTTCTTCGGTTGATTTGTGGACTGCCAGCAGCGATGTTGCGCGTCCCCTCCTTGTACGCGAGCCAAGCTACCCAATAGCGCTAGAAATGAGCCAGATCTACACCGATCTTTCAGCTAGGGTGGAAAGTTGCGTGGCTAATTTCGGGCCTATCCCGGCCCCCGTTGGTGCTACCGCTTTGTGGTTTATCAGCCGCCGTCGTGTCCCCATTGTTTTGATCTAAGCGAATCATTAATCGAGTGACTTTTGCTCACTAATCCCTTATTAGTATGCTAATGATACTTAGGGGTTTGTTAGATTTAATTAAGTGTAATTAGGTGAATAGATTAGATTATAGTAATTAAATTAGAGACTTACCGATATATGTTAGGCAATTGGTTAGCGTAGTTAGCAAGTAGACATGCTCTATTATTTATTGAACGAATCTCGGAAATTTTTCAGGTCCGTCTCGGCTTCCAATTAGGCATTACGGGCCTAAATTGGATTTATTGCATTTATTTAATAATTTTCGTAATTATTTAATTAATTATTTATTTCCGGAATTTAGTCTGGGATAGTTGACGATCGAATTTTATGCTGATTATTGTGGTGCAATCTGTTTATTTATTTGACCGTTGATTTACACTGAATCGAATTAATTATGATTTTAGGATTTTATTAATAAATTATTCAATTTCAACAATTGATTGGAAAATAACTGAGCGTCAATCTATAGCGCTAGCAATATTTTAGTAGGTTATATAAAGTGGTGAGAAAGAAAGTTGTCTTACGTGGCTCGAAGACTTAGAGTGTCGTCCTGGAGAATGCATGTGATTTGTGGATTATATACATCACTTTCGAAAGACATGTGGTTCAGTGATTAGTACGACACCTTAGAGATTGCACGTGGCTCAGTGATTTGACACGTTGCCTTAGAGAATGCACGTGGTTCGATGATTAAGTACATCGCCTTAGAGAATGCACGGGACTTGATGACTAGACACGTCGCCTTATAAGATGCACGTGGCTTGGTGACTCGATATATATTATCTTGGAGATTGCATAGTATGGATTAAAATGATCGGGGAAATGGTCTGATTGATATGTAATCAACTAGGTCGATTGATCAATGCTTTGATCTGATGCTGTGAATTGATGTGGTTCATGTATATCTGATATAAACTAACTTGTAGGAAGGAATAGAGGCCAAGGTAAACCCTCCGACCCGTGTTGTGCTTAGGCAGCCTTATGACATATTGGCTTTCTAATCGAGTCTTAGGTGATAGAACTCGTTGAGACATTGTCTCACTGGTTATTGTATAACTATTTCAGGTCCCTAGATAGCGGTCATGAAGGACCGGCAGCCCTGGAGTCTAGGAAGGAGGAGATCGAAAAATCGGCAACGTGTCCGATTAGTGGGTCATAGAACCATTACCTTTTATGGAGCCAATGGATTTTGTAAACAGCCTGCTATTGTAAATAAACAAGTTTGTTTATAAAAAACATTTCGGTTGGTTTGAAAATTTGGTCATACTTTCCTATCCCATTGGGTTATTGTCTGGGAATTATTTATATGCTTTTGCATGTGTATTAAAATGATTAGGTTGGCGATGCGCCATAGGACGTTGCTATTATATCAACCAAGCAGGGATGGGTGCGTGCCTGATCGGGCTGTGACAGATTTCAAGGAGTTCTTCCTCCATTTTGTTTTTACATTAAAAGGAGATTGACGGTGAATTATAGAAGGGGGAATTTCGGGAGAAAAAGAGAGGAGAGAAAAGGAGGATTCATTTGAATATACAGATGAACGAAGTGATTCACTCTCTCCTAGGTTAGATGGCTACATGAATTGCTAAAGGCAATGGAACATTGAACAAAGAGAAGGAGAACCCATGAGTAACTAAAGATGATCACCTGTTTCCATCCGTCGACTGCGTTTATCCTCATTGATCACTAGTTCATCTTCACTGCCGCAATTAGTGTCGTAAATTCTGTCATGGCTGTTGTTCTAGCTAGCAATGCCGTCACCCACTGCCTGTGACGACATTGCTTGATGAAATAATTTGAAATTGAAACACTCGCAACTCACACATCTCAAGGAAGCAAAGGAGACAAGATGGATTTTTATTTATTTATTTCACCTTATCAGAAATTATTACAATACTTGCTTTTAAATAAGCTTGTTATATGACTGTTACACTCAAATGACTCATAAATATATTTATCATTCCAATGAGATAAATCTCGAGAATTTACGAAACATTAACTCAACTTAGAAACACAAACAATCAAGACATAGAAATATTAATAGACTCTTTTAAACAACATTACAATAAAGACTCTTCTTAACTCATGCACATGTAGTGGAATTCAAATAGACACCAACATTAAACTTGCCCATCAATACAACATTATGAATTTGGTTTGATTTTTGACATTGCAAATGTGAACTTTGGAGCTACCCTCCTACTCTGCTTCTATGGTGGTTTGAGCTAAAAGATTGTTGCATCATTACCGTTTTGAGCTGCAGCATCTTTGCCAATCAAACTGCGGACCTTATGTACATCTAACTTCATGGACTAGGATGTCAATCGATAAGCTAGGTCCAACACTTTCGCTCTTTTGATTCTCCATAGTTTCGTGTGTATGATTTTGTAATAGATGGGCTCAACAAACTCAAGCCTATCTCTCCCAAGCCCGGACCCATTTTAATTTTCTTCAGCAGATTAAGTGAGACGTCTCCGACGAACAAAACAAGGAAAAACAGAGGGAGCTCATCCTGGGCAGAAGGAGAAGAAGCAGAAAAGGAGAAAAGAGGAAAAAGTTTAGCGCCTAGCCAATTCAGACTCCACCATTAGCCAAATCAACAACAAGTTGCAACACTTAGTGAGTATTCAAGCCGATCATTCATCTAATTAGAGTAAATTTATGATTTAGGGCACGAGTTCTAACTTATGTGGACTCTAATGGACGATTGAGGAGCTATTAACCTTAGATTTATATGGAAATGATTGATAAAGGCATTGTGGAGCTTTGGAGTTTGTAGAAATTCAATTCTGAAGTACAGTGTGATTGGAACAATATTATGAAGTTTGCGTACAAGTTACACATAAGGAAAAAGGATGCATGTGTGCTTCGAATGAGGTCACTCGCGAACACATAGAAGTCATTTTGTCGATGATTAAATGTAGTTTAGTCTAGTCGTTTGTTAGAATTGTGTTACTCAAGTTTTCATATTGTTTTTCAATTAATTGATAGGAATGCAAGTGCAATAGTTTGAATAACCACCGTAGGTTGGTTTATGGTTTTTTTAGGTAAATGATAGTATTTCTTCTTTGAGTTTATAAATTCATGTTTCAAAAATGAAATAAATTAGTTATGTTATGAGTTAAGAACAAGCATATTCCTTGCATAAATTGGATTTAGCATTTACTACCATTTGCGTATTAGATGTGAAAATGTTATATTTTGATTATAGTCTAAATTGATTACTTGCAAATGGGTTTACAAAGCCTTTTGGGAAAGACTCACGAGAAGTCTTTGATTATAAATAAGGTTTGTGAATGGTTATATATTGATTTGTGAACTGGTTCACGAAATGGACTTTGAAATAGTTTGGGAAATGTATTGTGATATGTAAGATGTGATTTGATAGAGATTAATTAATGGACTTGACCATTGATATTTGAATTGTAATGGTGAAAAGTTGTGATCTGGTTGTTAAACCTAAGTTGTAAGATTGTATTTTATTTTACTTGTGGATTTCTAGAGATTGAGCTTGATGGATTATGCTTAGTGTCTTTATAAACCTATTGAGGTGTGTGTGGGTATGTGCATACTAGTTTAGAATATTTTTGTGGACGGAGTAGCTAGCTGTTAATAGGTGGAGACCTGACTAAGGAGAGAATCTTAGTCACCTTTTTATGAGCATTATGTATGATCATGACTAGATACTTGAGCATGAGATTGGTCAATGGAATGGACTATTTATTGGTGGATGAAGCCAAATCTTTTTAGGGGCTTTTTTTGTCTTTTATATTAATTTTTCTTTTAGGTTAAAAGCTACACCATTATATTAGTGATAGTTAGACATTAGCAGTTAGCCATCAAGGGGTTGAAAAGGAAAACAAAGAGAAAAGAAAAAGCGAGAAGAAAAAGTGAGTTTTTCTTTATGAGTGTACTCAACCTTTTTGTGCCTTGATCTTGACCAAAAATTATCGCTATATTCCAAATTTCTTCAAAGTGCATTCATAGAGTGCCTTGTGCGAAAATGTAGTCCAGGTTTGGATGAACTTCAACAATACATTTTCTAGTGTGTTCTTTCGACTCTGCTCTTTATTATTATATTATGCTTGAGTGAATTGTTTGCAAACGTTATTTTTCTGAAATTGACATGCTCTTTCCTAACATCTAGTATCGTAGCCTAGGTTGGCTAATTGAGAACATAGAGGATTTGTTTGGTAACGTTCGATGGGCAGGATTTTGGAGGTGGAAACTCCAAATTGAGAACTATATTTATTAGAAGGATCTCTAAGCACCACTTTAGGGTTGGAAACCCAAGATCATGGAGGTGGATCTAGTAGCAAAATTGGGGTGGAAAATTGATCGAAATGCATTAGATGCAATTCATCTAGGGCTAACGAAAAAGATAAGATACCATTGCGAAAGCAAAAACTACAAAAGAAGCCATGGATATTCTAACGAATATTTATGAGAAGCCATCCACATCAAATATGGTATTCTTGTTGAAGAAGTTGGTTAATATGAAGTTATTTGTGGCAAAACTTATCAATAGTTTCACATAAGTCACATCTTAGTTGGAATTCACAAGCATAATGAGGATATGAAATTTCAAGCATTGTTATTTTTATGTTCCCTTATAGAAAGGTATAATACCATAGTGCAAGGAATTTCATACCCCAAGAAGGATCATTTGACTTTAGATGGATGAAGAGATGCCAAAGAAAGTCTCAAGTGGAGATAATTTTTCAGCATCTACATCGTTGTCCCAAGGACCAATGTCATTTTCAATCACACATCCACATCATGATGCAGCAATTCCATGATTCAATTTAAAAACACATTGACGTCAGTACAATCCAGGGACTCAACCATCAATCGAATAAATCCTTAGTCATTTCTTATCCCTGAGAGTAATATAAACTCACTAGTGCTTATATTATATGAACTGTAAAAAGAATCTCATATTCTAGGCCCTAAATTAGCCTTGAAAGGTGTTATGCGCGCCCTTAGAAATGACATTTGTTATCTAGGTAAACAGGTTTAGAAAATAACGAAACTTTAATATAAGATAGACAAGACCTAGTGGGACATTTTTCAGCGAAGGACCCAAAGTTCGATTCAGCTAAATAACTTTCATGAAGGACGCATGTTAAGATTCTTTGACCAAAAATTTGTGGAAAATGGAAAGCAAAAAGAGGTTGGTTCGGCGACCTCGAAAATAGATTTCTAATCATGTAGTTTTCAAATGTATTTTTGTCATATGAAGTCCTAAAATTCGGATATTAAAGTATGTTGTAGAACGGCCAAAAATGGACAATTTTCCTGAAGAATGCCTCTGAAATTCACATCATATAAGTCAGTAAAAAATTAGCAAAATTCATGGTTGGGCTAAATCGAATCTGTCCTCAATCCCAGCACTAATTTCACCCATAAATTCAACTACCAGCCCCCGTACGTGGTAAATATTAACCGTCCATGTTCCTACGACCTAACCACAAGCTCGACTACTTCGAACTCGACAATGTAGCTAGCTAACATAATTGAAACTTTTGATAAAATGAGGATCTAAACAATATTCATGAATTTCTAGGAAACCATCCTCATCACACGTAATCGGTCGACATATGATAGAACGGGAGATATCTACTTGCCTTGGGTCCTTATGGATTGTGGTGGCAGTTCGGCAGGACAGTGGGGTGGCTGATGGTGGCGACGTGCATGGCTGCGACGGAAAGGGAAGCTGCTAGTGGTCGCAAGTTGTAGTGGTGCGCTGGACAAAGGCTTGGGGGAGAGAGCATGACCGTTAACTGAGGAGGGGCGGTCTTCGCTAGCTTCTAGCTTGCTAGCATAGACATGTAGAGGGCAACCGAAGATGAGTGTGAGGTGAATTGTGGCGTGACAACAGAAGAGAAAGAGGGAGGGAGCATGTAGTGTTTGAAGAGGGATTAAGGAAGCAGCTTCTGCTCCGAGCGAGGATGGGTAGAGTTTTTGTTATACTCTGTTTTTGCCTTCTCGCTGTTGTTCTGGAGTTGGGCAGCACCGTTGCTCGAGTTGGTCGTCGTGATTGACTTGAGCGGCATTGCTGTTGGTGGCAAATGGAAGAAGGGCCAACCGGTCAGGCGTGTCTTGTAGGGATGCGGCCAGGTGGTGGCATGCGGAGGTGCCGAGTTGGCAAGCTGGCATGGCATTGCCGTGGCGGTGCGGTGGTAGTTTGCCAATGCCGGAAACTACTAACGTGAGAAACTACTAACGTGAGGCACGATGGATCCGGTGTTGAAATTCAATAGTGGGCTTGGCAAGTACGAGGTGACGGTAGGACCTAGTGGCTTGTTTTAATGGCGGTTTAAGACACGGCACTAAGTGAGGGAGTGGTGGTGGCGCGTTGCGACAATGTCAACTTGACCGACTGAGGCGTCTTGATGGTGCCGAAGACGAGCTTACTTGCGCCGCATGATTGTCAAGTATTTGAGGCTTGTTATTTTGTCGAGGGAAATTTTGGATGCCACACTCCCCATCCCTATGATTATGCATCACCATAAAATTGACAATTCGTTTATGCAACTTCCAATTTTCATCAAAAAAATGTGCAGTGAGGCATAAATAATTCAGGTTTTGAATGGAACTTCATGTATCAGTCGTGAGTGTAATCCTAAATTAAAGACAAGGTGGGCTCATTACTTCAGAACAAAACTTGGGAGATGACCAAGTTGCCTAAAAGTAAAAAGGCCTTATTAAACAATTGATATTAAACAAGTGAGTGTATAGGATAAAAAATGAAGCAAGTGGTGGTATTAGATGCAAGGTGAGACATGTGGTCAAGAGCTTTTCAAAAAAAGAATGGATTGACTACACCAAGATATTTCACCATAGTTAAAATGACATCAGTCAGAGTTCTACTGAGTATAGTTGTAGTGGAGGATCTTCATCTTGAGCGGTTAGACGTAAAAACGACATTTTTACATGGTGACCTAGATGTAGACTTATACGGCGCAATCTAATCGTTTTGAAGTCAGAGATAATGAGCACATGGCATGTCGCTTGAAGAAAAGCTTGTATAGCTTGAAACAAGCTCCACAACAGTGATATTTAATTGATGGTTTTATGGAAGAAAACGGATTTGCTCATTGTGAGGTTGACCATTGTGTTTATTTTCGCAAATATGACGATGGTGATATTGTGTTTCTCTCTTTATTTTTAAATGACATGTTAACTTTTAATTGATGGTCCATGAACTTTTTGTATTTATTCGATATAATCCATAAACTATATAAAAATGTTTAATGTAACTATCAATCAAAATTCTATATGATACACAAATTATGTAATTTGTATATTTGGTTGTAATTATCTTGTGGTGCACGGAAAAGTTACTCCCCTGTACACAATGTTTATGTCACGTTCACATGTAATGAGCGATTTGAAATGTCCACATTCGTCAATTACTTATGACATTGCAAGACTAAGCAAGTGAGACACCTTGCAATAAGAAAGAAGATGTATGCCTCGGATTGATTAAATCATAGGGACCGAATGGACAGGAAGAAAACACACAAGGAACATAAGGTTTTAATTCAATAGGACAAACAACAACAATCGACAGTGCTGATGAGGCATGTTAACGATACTCACAGAAGAAGAACAAGAAGAATCAAAGGAGATTAAGATGGTTAGGGGTCAATGGCTTGAAGACGGTGGGAGCGTGGGACTCAATGAAGGCCACCTGAGACCTGGGGAGGTGAAGGTAGGCCACCCAATCCCCATTGGAAAGCAAGCTGGGCATGGGCATAATGAACCCGGCTTTGCCTCCCCATGGGAAGTGGTAGGACCCTAGCACTAGCTTCCCCCACTCAAAGTCCATCTTGGTCACTAGGAACCTCTGTTCGGATGACACCACGAGCACCGTCCACCCTTCCTCCTCCACCTTGCTGTCGGGCTTGCAGAATATCCTTACCAATGCTGGCATTCGCCGGTGTTCTTCCACCCAATCTATCAGGTCTAGAAAGTGCTCCTTCGTTGCTGCCCTATCCACAAACTCATGCCTTGGTGAGATTTAAGATTAGTTCTACACGCTCTAGACATACCTTTGGTAGCTTACCCTGAGAAGTTATCAAATAACATATTGACCATATAGAACAATGTTATTTCAATAAATAATTATATATGTCCGAACATGGAACGCATGATTAACATAGAGACTGCGAAAAAGGTGATATCCATTATCTAATTACTTCATATGAGACTTACTAAAGAGAGGAGAGATTATTTAAGAGTCTTAGGATGTATTTGGTAACCATTCTATTTCCGAAACAATTTGCACTCGAAAATAGTTTTTTTTTTCTCTGATTCTGCTCCCTAAAAAGTTTCTAAGGGTGCGCATGACAATCATTTTGTTCTAGAAATAGTTTCTAGAATATAAATAAATTTTTCTATTTCTATTTTTAGAAGATTTTTAAGTAAAAATAACCGTTTGATAACGATGCAAAATTTCTATTGTATAGAAATTCATTTAATAATGACATAAAATTTCTTTCTTTCAAACGGTAGTGGACCGGCGGCGGCAAAGCCTGACAATCGGCGGCAGCGACGTGGCGGCCGGTGATTGGCAGCAGCAGGCATGGCGCGGCGGCCGGCGGCGGCGGCCGACCGGCAACAATCGACCAATGGTGGTCAACGGCAACAAATGAAAGACTGGTTGACGAATGATGAGAAATTTTTTTATTTTTCATTTCTGTTCCAGAAATAGAGAAGTAGAAAATTTCTACTTTTGATTTCTATTCCAAACCTATTTCTTGAATAGAAATCTATTACAGAAATAAAAAAACGGAATAAGTTTATCAAACGGATTTCTATTCCAAAAACAGATCCGGAATAGAAAAATTATTGCCGGAACAGAAATATGCAGTTGTCATGCATCCCCTAAGTATTCAAATATGTTTGATCATTGCATAAATTTTTATTCCCAAAATATTAAAAGAACATCAATGCGTTTTGTACGATCCTCAAACCTTTTTTTTCTATGAAGTAAAATGTCTTTCAATTTTTTAATAATTTTGTGAGATTTTTCGTTTTTTTTTTTTTTTTTTTTTTTTTTTTACTTTGTTCTTCTTCCTCCTCTAGCTAAACGCTAGGCCTTGGCAATGGTTAGTAACCAACCAAAGACAAGAGCTAGCAACCTCGTTAGCCCCCAGGGAGGTTGGCCTCACCTAGCTACCAACAAGGCTCGACCTCACCCAATCAAGGCAAGGCCAACCTTGTTGAGGGCCGGCGAGGTCACTGGGCCTCATCTCTGATTGGTCATTAGCTAGTTGCCACCATTGCCGAGCCCTACAATTAGTTAGAGGAGGAAGAAGAAGAAAAGGGAAAAAAAAATGATTTGGTTTTAGAAATTGTTCCCAAAAACAAAAAATTAATTTTTTCAATTTCTTATTTCTATTTCAAATCTATTCGATGGTCACTGATTTATTCCCGTGAATAGAAAAATTAGCTAATGTTATCAAATGAATTTATTTTCTTTTTTTATTTTGAGAAATAAAAGAATAAAAATAATCAAGGATTGACCGGTCATCTAATAAGACCTTAAAATGTTTCCCATGAAGTCGAGGGTAAAAGAGAGATCCCACCTCTGCCACATATATTTGAATTATTTTGTGCTTGAGGGCACTAGGAACCCACGCCATGCCATTACGGTCTCAATAAATTAATGATTGCTTTTGAGGTCCACCTTCGCAATATTTTTCCACTCATTCAATTCGGTCCATAAAAAAAAAAAAAAAAAATGATAGTCTCCTCCTGCGCTATATTATTATCGCTCATCTATCATGCTATTATTATCTCGCTATTCTCTATGGACTCAATGAGCCAATGTATAATCTCAATGATCACACAAGTAAACGAGAGAAACTCGTGCAAAGTGTGAGATTCTTTTTCCTTTCAATATTTAGGTTCAATTTATTTCGGAAAAAAATATAATATTTCTGAAAAATATTTTTCAAGGAATCACTTTTGAGGAAATGACTATTTTATAGTGCTTAGCTAAAAAATGAAAATGAATTAGAAAATATTTTCCACCGTTTGGCATGGAAATTGATTTTCTTGGAGAAAATTAATATATTCAATTATTTTTTCCATTCTTTTTATCTTTTTCCTTCTTCCTTGACCAATCGCTGGCCATAGCGGCAATTGGCTAGGCTCATGCTCTCCAAATTCCAGCAAGCTTGAGCCATGGCTTGCCTGCGATGGGTTGTCGCCGTGGTGGTTGAGTAAGAAGCGAAAAAGAAAAGTAGAAAGAAAAATAATAAAAAATAATTTAAAGTTTGAATTTTGAATTTTTTTTTTTTTTGCAATATTTTAATAAGAGCAAACATTTCATCAACCAAGGACTCGAGTCCAAGTGCCGAAGACCGATGTCGATATATAGTCATATTTTGGAAAATGTTTTTCAACCTTTTAAGGAGGAAATCATTTTCCCAAATTTTAGTATAGATTTTTTGCTGACTAGGAAAACATTTACCATTGGCTCATTTTCCTAAGCAAACCAAATGATGGAAAAAAATGGAAAATGTTTTTAATAAAATATTTTCCACGAAACAAATAGAACCTTAGCAATAAATCTTTCTACATTGTTATGTTTTGTATGAGAAATCATTGATGTACTTATGCTCTATTTGTTTCACAGAAAATATAATATTTCTAGAAAATCTTTTCCAAAAGGTCATTTCCCAAGAAAATGATAACGTTTTATGGTGTTTAGTTGAAACCTTAAAATGAATTGGAAAATATTATTCACCATTCGGTATATAAAATATAATTTCATTTTTCTAAGGAAAATTACTACTAAATTCAATATTTTAAATAATACTTTGAATTTATTAATTTTCTTTCTTCTTTTTTTTTGTTTTCCCTTCTTTCTCAGCTTGTCACTTTGGCCATGGTGACGATTGGTGAGGCTCAAGCTTGCTAGATTTCGATGAGCTAGAGACTTTTTAGTGGTCATTGAGGTGTCTAGCAAGCTCAAGACTTGCCAAATTTCCACAAGACTGGAGCTCCCCGAGAATTTGGTGAGCTCAAGCTCAAGTCTCACCGACCTTTGGTGAGACTCAAGCTAGCTTATGGCCATTCGATGATTGTTGGTGTGGCCCACAATTGGCCAAAAAGAAGCAAAATAAAAAAATTAATTGAAAATTCAAATTTTTAAATATTTTTATAAGAATGAACGTTTCATAAACAAGAACTCAAGCCCGTGTACCGAAGACCCACACCAATACCAAATCATATTTTGAAAAATGTTTTATGATCTTTCAAAGACAAAATCATTTTCCTGAATTTCTTGTCTGATTTTTTTTTTTTTTTTTTTGAGTCGATTTAAGCATAGTTTTCCATTAACTCATTTTCTTAAAAGAACTAAACGCTGGAAAATATTTTTCATGAAACAAACAAAGCCTTAATCATAGATTATGCTATTAGGCGTGATCAAAGTCCAAGCATTATTCTTCTTTTTGAACAATGGTAGAGGGTATCCAAATCGATCAGTCAAATTTGCACACTGAGTGATGTAAACAATTAGTTTATATTCAATGCCTATTGAAAACACTTCAATATCGATGAAAAATCAATTTAGTGAACCGTTCTAAGTAAAGTTGGAAAATTCGACTAATAGACTACATGCAGAAGATGCACTATTTTGTTCGACGCTAGTTATGCATAAATAAAAGATTTAAGAAAAACACTATAGATTTAGGTGAAACAAAGATGAAAATGGGTGCGATTGCTTATACAGTAATATGATCTTAGATGGATAAATGATATATAGTGAGGTTGTATCTAATATCAATACCTGAACAGCAAGCACGCCTCGCTTCTTTGTGGGCACCAGTTTCCCTTCAATGGTGTCATCTGGATTATCCAAGTTGAGATGGCGGAGTTCCATGTCTGCGAAAGCTTCGATGAAGCCGACCCCCGAATTGTTGCATAGGAGCTCAGGCTCACCGGCTGAGTTTTGCACCACCTCTCTGACGAGAGCATAGTAGGAGACCAAAGCTTGGGCCAAGGTAGCTTTTAGAACACCAACCACAGACCCATATTCCAGCCTCTATGATGCGATGGTGATTGGATTGGTGTAGTAGAAGAAGACGCCTACGTCGAGTATGATAAGGCTAGTAAGGACACCTAGAGGGGGGTGAATAGGTGTTAAAAGATGTTTTTGCAATACTTAATAGATTAACTCGTCTTTTGAGGATAATAGAGTGAAGATGTAAAAGACTACAAATAGTTATATAAAGCTACGAATTAAAGTAAAGAGTTCGGCGAAAGAAAATTGAAACACAAGATTTATAGTGGCTTGGCTTAGACCAAGCCTACGTCCACTCTCCCGCATTGACAGCCTACTGGCTAGATTTCACTAAGAATCAAAAGAGATTTTACAGTCTCACATCCTTAATTCAATAGTGTAGAAACTTTACTACACTTCCTCAAGGTCTCACAAGTATTTGATCTCTCTTTTGAGCACAACTTAAGCTTAGCGATTGAAATATCAATGAACTAAGAGCTTCAAACTTTGGAATTTTTCTTTCACGCACACACTCAAATAACTTGAGCGTCTTCCTTATATACTCCTCCATGCCTTTATAACCATTGGTACTTTCCAAAAGAGTTCTTCCAATCTACCCATTGGACAGAATCAATCAAAGAGATCTCGAGTTATTTAAGGAATGTGATGATAGCCTACCAATCCTACTTGCTCATACAATCAGGATCTAGGTTTCCATAAGTAGAACTTGATATAGCTAGTATGAGTACCTAGAGGGGGTGAATAGGTATATAAAGGATTTTTCTTGATAACTCGCACAATACTAGACAGTTGATAGATTTGAGACAAACGATAATCAAAGTAAGACTGAGAGAAGAGAAAATTGAACACGCGGTTTATAGTGGTTCGGCTTATGTCAAGCCTATGTCCACTCTTCTGCACTGACAGCCTATTGGCTAGATTCCACTATGAACAAAGAGATGTTACAGTGTTGTTCTCTCTTGCTTTCTCGGTGTAGATGATCTACCACACTCGCTCAAGGAATCACTAAGTATAGACACTCTTTGTGTGTACAATTTTGCTCAAAATGTATTGACTGATAATCAAGGTACTTCAGACTCTGGAATTTCTCTATCGATCATGCACTAAAGTAACTAGAACGTCTTCCTTTTATACTCCTTTATGCCATCATACCCGTTGGCACTTACTAAAGGAATTCCTCCAATCTACCCGTTGGACGGAATCAATCAAGAAGATCATTCAAGCTATTAAAGGAACCTGACAATAGCCCATCAATCTTGTTCGCCCATACAATCAGGATCTTGGTTTCCAAGAATAGAACCTTCCAAGAATATTTCGTCGACCATCGGATCTTCAAACGATCTTTAATACGAATAAAAGAATCCGTTATATTTATCCAGCCAAGAGATCTTCTCCGAGGATAAGACCAAATCCTCAACCAAATACTTTGGCTTTGGATTGCCTTCGTCACTGGATTAGAAGAACTGTCAATGAGAATAGTCTTGAGTCTTGAGTCTGCTGATCCGAAAGTCTTCAGACTCTAAACCGAAGGTCCAGTACTTATCCGACTAGACCGATAGAAATGTTTTGTCAGCTTCAAAATATTCGAAAGATTTCTCCAACAATCTCCCCTTTTTTATGGTGACAAAACTTTCCTGTAGATTTGAACAACTTTGACCTACAAAACATTACTCAAGCAATATGGCTATCTCATAAAGATTAATAAATTAACCGACTCGCATCCACAGAAAATTGGTTAGTCTTTCATGAGTAAGACCATACAACAATACTTGATATAAATGCAAACAAATCAAAGATCAAAATCCACACAAGTCACCAAATTCAAGTTCACACCCAAGTCATACTCAAATATTCAAACACGTCTCAAAGTTTAAAGTTAAAGAGTTTAAAGAGTTCAAATTGCAATTCTCCCCCTTTTTGTCATCATTAAAAAGGTGAGAAATGAGTCAAGTCTTTTTGGGAACGCGCACAACTGAAGTCTCCCATCGATTGGACGATGCCTTCCAGGCCTCTTCAAGTCTTCCCGAAGATGAGCCACCTCTTCTCCTTTGGCATTGGCTTGAATTTGAAGAGCGAGGTCTTTCATTTGATCTGCGCGGGTAACGAAGATGCTTGTCCAGCATTCTTCATGACTTGAAGTTCACATTCCGAGCATAGATTTGACCCCGCATTTCCGGAAGAACATCAAGGATACAACGAAAATCTGCTGTATTGTCCGTCTCGTGTGCTCGCATTTGCTTTTTCGGATGGAGTGAAGGCGGACGATGGAACTTCAGCGTAATCGAGCAGATTTGGTGTTGACGTATCATGTCCTTCCTCGGGCATTTGAGAAGCCTGAAAATCTTACCGGATTTGCTGGTGAGCGACTCACACCTTCACCGTTGACGCATGTGGTGTAGTCCTTCCTTGCTCTCCATCTCCCCCTGTCTCTAAGACCTCTATTGGGGAAGTGTTAAGGTCATGCTCTTCTGCGCCTTGATTCCCTTCCTCTGCAGCTTCATCTGCAGACTTTTCTTTTTCTGCTTCTCCTTCTGCTTCAGCTTCTTTTTCTTTCTCTTGTTGCTCCTTTGCTTCTCTCGTTCTTTGATTGTCCCTCTTCTTCTCTATGTGGTCCCCCTGTTTGCGATTCTTGAAGACTTTCTCGAGGAAGACATTCTTTCTTGTCGTTGAAAGATTCATTTACTCGCTTTCCCAAGAAAAAATGACAACTTTCTCGAAGATAAACACGAAGTAGAAACAGGATTGGGAGGAGAATGCTTTTTAGGGTTTTGAAGATTGAGCGAGAAAAACTGTATATATATATATATAACTCAGTTTAAAAAGGAAAAACCAATCGGCACAAAGGAAAATGAACAGACGCCTTTTTTTTTTTTAAAATCAATAACGCCAAATAGAAGTTAATCTTTTTAAAAGACAAGATTCAGTTTTTCACGGAAATTATAAATTAACTGAATTAATGATCGTACCTTTTCGAGATTGAATATAATAACAACTTACGTCTATAGCCATGTATGTCTAAGTATGAGGGTTGGAGAGTCTCTAGACTTTAACTTCCTCAAGCTTCAAAATGTTGAGTCTGGAACGGATGAAATCGAATTGATTTTTCTCCAAAGGCTTTGTGAATATATCCGCTAGTTGATTTTTTGAATCAACAAATTGAATTGAGATTTCTCCATTTTGAACATGATCTCTAATGAAGTGATGGCGAATCTCTATATGCTTTGCTCTTGAGTGAAGAATTGGATTTTTAGTGAGATTGATTGCGCCGGTGTTGTCACATCTAATCTCTCGTGCATGAGTCTTCAATTTCAAAGTCTTGTAGCTGTTGTTTTATCCATGGAATTTGCGAACAGCAACTTCCAAGAGCTACATACTCTGCTTCTGTTGTTGAAAGAGCCACGGTGCTTTGTTTCCTTGAAAACCAAGACACCATCCCCGCTTCCAAGCAACGGCAAGTTCCCGAAGTGCTTTTTCTATCAACTCGCAACCGGCCAAATCTGCGTCTCGAATATCCTTGAAGATTAAAGTCTCCCTTCTTAGGATACCAAAGACCGATGCTTGAAGATGTAGCAACATATTTAATAATACGTTTCGCAGACCGAGATGGGATTCTCTAGGATCTCGATTGAAACCTAGCACGGATGCAAACACTCAACAAAATGTCGTCTAGAAGCGATAAGATAAATAAGTGAACCAATGATGCTCCTATAAAGCTTTTGATCAATTTTTTTCCCTTCTTCATCTTTGTCTATCTTCAAAGAACTTGACATTGGTATGTCGGTCTTTTTGCACTTTTCCAGTCCAAACCTTTTGACAAGATCGTTAGCATATTTTTCTTGATAAATAAAAGTTCCTTCCTTCAATTGTTTTACTTGAAGACCAAGAAAGTATGTTAACTCTCCCATCATACTCATTTCAAACTCATCCCGCATAGACTTAGAAAATTTCTTGCCTGGACGACTTTCATTAGATGATCCAAAAATAATATCATCAACATATATTTGAACAAGTAAGAAACTTTTGTTTTCCTTTTTTGATAAATAAAGTAGTATCTACTTTACCTTTGACAAAACCATTCTGTATTAAGAACTTACTTAGCTGTCGTACCAAGCTCGAAGTGCTTGCTTTAAACCATACAAAGCCTTTTCGGTTTGAAGACCGAGTCCGGCTTCTTTGGGTCTTCAAACCCTGGTGGTTGTTCCACATAAACTTCCTCATGTATAAATCCATTTAGGAAGGCGCTTTTGACGTCCATTTGAAATAACCTGAAATTTTTATAACAAGCAAACGGAAGTAATAGTCTAATAGCTTATAACCTTGCTACTGGCGCGTAAGTCTCATCATAGTCTATTCCTTCTTCTTGCGTATATCCCTTGGCCACGAGTCTTGCTTTTTTTTTTTTTGTACGACTTTTCCTTTCTCATTCATCTTGTTCCCGAACACCCATTTAGCTCCAATAACGGTTTTACCTTTTAGTTTGGATGTCAATTCCCGGACATCATTAATGTTGAACTATGTTCGAGCTCTTCTTGCATAGCTTCAATCCAGCTTTCATCAGATAAAGCTTCTTCTATGCTCTTTGGTTCAATTTCAGAAACGAGAGCCACAGCACTAGACTCTTCTCGCCTTTTGGATCTGGTGTGAATTCTTTCATTAATTTCGCCGATAATGAGATCTTTGGGATGACTGGACTTATGCTTCCAGTTACTGGTTGATTTGTCTAGTTGATGATCTCTTTCTTTATTTGAATCTTCACAAACAGCTTGATGCTGGTCTTCTAGAGTCTGAGATGCTTCTTGAGTTGTAAGCTTTGGAGGGTCTGGAGCAGGTTCAGACTCTTCATGATGAGTCCGACTGGATTCATCTTGCGTAGAGTCTTGAAATTTGACATTCATTGACTCCTCCACAGACTGGCTCTTCTTGTTATAGACTCGTAGGCTTTGCTTGATGTAAAATATCCAAGGAAGATGCCTTCATCTGATCTTTCTTCAAACTTACCAACTCGATCTTTTGCATTTTTCAATATAAAGCATTTGCAACCGAATACATGAAAGTATGAAACAATAGGCTTCTTATCTTTGAATAACTCATAAGGGGTTTTCTCTAGAATAGGTCTTAAGAAGACTCTATTGATGATATAGCATGCTGTTGAAATAGCTTCAGCCTAAAATCGTGAAGAAATCTTACTTTCAATTAAAAGAGTTCTAGCCATTTTTTGAAGAGATCTATTTTTTCTTTCCACAACTCCATTTTGCTGAGGAGTATATGGAGAGGAGAACACATGCTTAAAACCAGATTCATCACAAAATTTTGTAAAGTCTTGATTTTCAACTTCACCTCCATGATCTGTTCTTATACTTGAGATAACACACCCTTTTTCATTTTGAACCTTTTTAGCAAATTTTTCAAAATACGAGAAGGTTTCAGACTTACTTGCAAGGAAATATACCCAAGTAAAATGGGAGTAATCGTCCACAATTACTAGGCAATATTTCTTACCTCCAATGCTCTGGGTTCTAGTTGGTCCGAAGATATCCATATGCAGCAGCTGTAGAACATGATTAGTAGAGACATGATTTATTGGCTTAAATGAATTTCTTACCTGCTTTCCCAGATTGCATGGAGTGCATGGATCAATCTTTTGGTAAGGTAATTTGGGTAGACCTCGAACAAGCTGCTTTGATGAAATTTTGGCTAATTGCTTCATGTTGACATGACCAAGCTTTTTGTGCCATAAGCTTGCTTCGTCTTGAATTGAGATTAGACATTGCGATTCATTTGGTTTCACATCCAGAAGATAGATATTTCCATGTCTTCGACCCATGAAAGACTGAGTAGAGTCTTTACTGATTCTAGAACATATTCATTCTTGAAAGAAGATCTTAAAACCAGTATCACACAATTGACTAAAGCTGAGAAGATTGTAATTGAGTCATTCCACTAGGGAAACATTACTTATTGTGAGATTTCCAATTTTCACAGTTCCAAATCCCACAATACTTCCTTTGATGTTTCCTCCAAATGAAACTTTTCCACCATTTACTTGAACAAGCTTTATGAAGCAATTTGAGTCTCTTGTCATGTGTCTTGAGCATCCACTATCAAGATACCACTTCACATTTTTCTTGACGGAGACCTGCATTTAAAATAGAGTCTCAAGCTTTCTTTGGTACCCAAACTTTCTTGGGTCCTTTGGTGTTAGTAAGATAAGCGTATTAGCCCATGCTTTCTTAACGGGTTTCCAAACCATAGGACACTCTTTTTCAAAGTGATCCAGACCGTTGCACTTTGAACATCGAGAGCATTTCGACCTACAGACTTTACAAAAACTTTCTTGAAATGATTTTTGTAAGCCTCTCTCGAGGGTCTTTTCTTAATTCTTTCTTTTACTTTAGGAAAATCAATCAAGGGAATTGTTTCTGCTGTCATACCTAGACCGGACTTATTGAAGTAAGGTCTTTGAGCTGAAAGAATTTTTTCAAGTTTTTCGGACCCTATTGAAAATTTCTTTGAAATATTTGATATGTCGAGTTTTTAAAAGAGCATTTTCTTTCAAAAGATTATCTTCATTTTCTTTAAGAGAGGAAACAGTCAAGTCTTGACTTTTAACTCTTTCTTCTAAAACAATTTCCTTTTGTTTTAGAGTTGAGTTTTCCTTCTTAAGTTCTGAAATTCTTTTGAGAGAAGTCTTAAGACTAAAACACAGTTCATCAATGTATTTGGAAACTTGACAGAATTTTAAAATTACTTGCCTCAAATTCATCAAGCAGAGTCGATCCAGTCCGAGTCGATTGTGCCATTAGACATAGGTTGGCATTTCATTATCACTTTCTTCACACTCTGTATCACTCCAGGTTTCGGCTTTGAGAGCTTTTCGAAACTTTTCAGCTTTTCCTTTCTTCTTCTTCAGAAGAGGACAATTGGGTTTGATGTGTCCCTTTTTCTTACATTCAAAGCAAACTACATCTTTGTTTGGTTCCTCATCATCAACGAGACTTAGTCTCGCTGTCTTTGAAAGCTTTGTTTCTTTGAGTTGAACCTTCTTCCTTTTCTATTCAGTTTTCTGAATCTTCTTATCATGAGGGCAAGCTCCTCATCGTCCATATCATCTTCAGAATTTGTATCATCAGAATCATCATTTGATTTTAATGCAATAGATTTCTTACCTTTTGGATCTTCATCATCATTGATCCGTTCCACTTCATAAGACTGAAGAGTTCCAATCAGCTCGTCGACAGATAATGGCATAATCTTTGCATCTCTCTTATTGAAGTCTTTATGTGATTCCAATCCTTGGAGAGTCCACGCAGTAGCTTGTTTACCTTCATGGGATCAGAAATTGCTTGTCCTTGATTCTCAAGACCATTGACAATATCTGTAAAACGGCTAAACATGTCAGTTATAGATTCTCCTGACTTCATTTTGAAGGCTTCATATTGACCGAGGAGAATGTTAATTCTGGTTTCCTTCACTCGATCTGTTCCTTCATAGGTGATATGTAATCTGTCTCAAACTTCTTTTGCTGTAACACAAGAAGATATTCTATTATATTCAGTTGGTGACAAAGCACAATATAAAGAGTAAATTGCTTTTGCATCGAGTGCTTGTCTCTTGATTATCTCTTCTTGAGTCATTCCGCTGGTCTCAACAGTTTCTTTCCCTCTTTTAGAGACTGATGCAGCTGTAGGAGTAATTCTTTTTTCTACAACGTCCCATTCCAAAGGATCCTTTGATCATAGGAAAGCTTTCATCTTGTTCTTCCAAATGTTGTAATCCTTTCCATCAAAGTAGGGTGGTCTGGTATTGCTTTTCCCTTCCATCAGCCCTGGTGCTAACATACTAGCCATGGATCTTTTACTCTGAAGCAAAACACTTCAAATAAAATAAGTACACGAGCTCTGATACCAATTGATATAGCTAGTATGAGTACCTAGAGGGGGTGAATAGGTATATAAAGGATTTTTCTTGATAACTGCACAATACTAGACAGTTGATAGATTTGAGACAAACGATAATCAAAGTAAGACTGAGAGAAGAGAAAATTGAACACGCGGTTTATAGTGGTTCGGCTTATGTCAAGCCTACGTCCACTCTTATGCACTGACAGCCTATTGGCTGGATTCCACTATGAACAAAGAGATGTTACAAGTGTTGTTCTCTCTTGCTTTCTCGGTGTAGATGATCTACCACACTCGCTCAAGGAATCACTAAGTATAGACACTCTTTGTGTGTACAATTTTGCTCAAAATGTATTGACTGATAATCAAGGTACTTCAGACTCTGGAATTTCTCTGTCGATCATGCACTAAAGTAACTAGAACGTCTTCCTTTTATACTCCTTTATGCCATTATACCCGTTGGCACTTACTAAAGGAATTCCTCCAATCTACCCGTTGGACGGAATCAATCAAGAAGATCATTCGAGCTATTAAAGGAACACGACGATAGCCCATCAATCATGTTCGCCCATACAATCAAGATCTTGGTTTCCAAGAATAGAACCTTCCAAGAATATTTCGTCGACCATCGGATCTTCAAACGATCTTGAATACGAATAAAAGAATCCATTATATTTATCCAGCCAAGAGATCTTCTCTAGAGGATAAGACCAAATCCTCAACCAAATACTTTGGCTTTGGATTGCCTTCGTCACTAGATTAGAAGAACTGTCAATGAGAATAGTCTTGAGTCTTGAGTCTAGTGATCCGAAAGTCTTCAGACTCTAAACCGAAGGTCTGTACTTATCCAGACTAAACTGATAGAAATGTTTTGTCGGCTTCAAAATATTCTGGAAAGATTTCTCCAACAGAACTTTCCAAGTATACTTTGCCAATCGACAGATCTAATTATCCAAATTGATTTCAATAAGAATATTTGATCATGAGATGCTATCTCCAGCCATAAGATCTTCTTCAACCATACCAACCAAATCCTTAAAGATAAACTCGCATTTGAATAAATCTTCTCTTCATCGGTCTAGAAACTATCAGTGAGGGTAGACTTTAAATCTTGAGTCTGGAAGTCTTCAGACTTTGATGATAGAGTCTACAAGCCTTCGAACTATACTTGATGGAAACGTTTTGTCAATTTCAAAATAATAAAGAAGTTTTCTCCGACAATCTACGCCATTTTGATGGTGACAAAACTTTCCCGCAAATTTGAACACTTTTGTTCTGCAAAATAACACTTAAGCAAAACAAGATATCTCATAAAATATAAGAAGATTAGGACATGGATAGTAATGATTTTGCAACCATAGAAAACATGTTAGTCCTGCAAAATAACTATCCTTCCATAATCATTATCATAGCCTAAGTTACTGCAGGCATCAAAAGATTAAATCAAACAGTCCAAAGTCAAAAAGTCCAATCCACAACCAAAACAAAAGATAAGTCCAAGGGTAAAATAATCCAAACCAACAAACAAAAGTCAAATCTGCATCAAACATCTCTCCCTTTTTGTCAATAGCAAAAAGTGGAGAACAAATAAAAAGAGTTGTTTGAAAATAGCGGGGTTTGAGTCAAGGCTGTTTGGGCAGGCAAACAAGCTGGAATTCTCCTATAGAATTCACTATCTTATCAAGATTTGCTATAGTCTCCTTCAACGGTTATGAATCTTCACCCTTCACATTTGTCTGTACTTGAGTCTTCAAGTCGAGTAGCCATTCTTGCAGTGACACTGAAGTGGCCATGAAAGCTTTCTTAAGATCCTTCATCTCATACTCCAAACCATATTACTTGTCTCCTCAAATCCAACATGATATCAAGCAGTCTTGAAAAGTTTGATGTTTGTTCTAGTGCAGCACTAGGTCCAGTGAGTCTAATCTAGGAGTTTTGAGAATAGATGGCTCTTCAGCAGTTTGTCCACCATGACTAGGAGTGGATGCTTCTGGATAATGAGAGACATACACATCCTCTAGGTCTGTTGCAGAACGACTCACATCACTAGTAAAGATATGTGAAAAAATACATCGTTTTTCAATAACTTCCCCTATTTGTTTACCTTCTAGTGGAGTGGTGAATTCTTCTTCTTGTTCAACTTCAGCTTCAGAGTGATTTTTTTCTTTTCATGCTCTTCAAAGAATTCCATTTCCTATCTTCTTAGAGTGATTTGACAAGGATATAGCCAAAGTTGGCTCAAAGAGTCATCTTGAGCCTCTTCTTCCTCTTCCCTTCTTTCTTCTTCTCTTTGGTCAAGTCGAAGTGAATAGGACCTCGGGCATGTGTTATGGTCCCCTGCTTACGATTCTCAAAGACTTTCTCGAAAATATTGTTGATTCAAGGAAGAAATTCTCAAACTTGCTCGAAAAGGTGAAATTTTTTTGGGTTAATCGAGAGTGAAAGTGAAAGCAAGTAGGAGTTTAGTATTTTAAGGTTTGGGAGTGAAAACGGAGAAGACGAAATTGAACAGTATATAAAGCAAATGAAGCGAGGTAAACGAATCGTCATAAAAATGCCTTTTCAAAAATGAATAGCTGCCTTTTTGAAAATGAATAACTGCATTTTAAAATGAATAACTACATTTTTGAAAATGAATAACTGCTATAAATTCAAAAACTTGGAAAGGTAATTTCAATAAATTTGCAATTAAAAAGTAACTGAACCTTTTCAAGCCTTTAATCAAAAATTAAATTGCTAGAACCGAAATAATTTACAGTCGTAACTTTTGGTCTTCTAAGTCTCGAACACCTTCAAACTTTACCTCTAAGTCTCGAGCACCTTCGGACTTTATTGGATAAGAGATGTGATATTCAATCTGGTGCGAATGGACTCAAATAGGTTTTTCTTCAGTGGCTTTATAAATATGTCTGCCAGTTAATTCTTTGAATCATTGAACTGAATCATAACTTTTCTATTTTGAACATGTTCTCTAATAAAGTGATGTCGAATCTCTATATGCTTTGCCCTTGAGTGAAGAATTGGATTTTTTGTGAGATTAGGTGTGCTGGTGTTGTCACATTTGATCTCGGTGCATAAATCTTCGATTCCAAAGTCTCTCAGTTGTTGTTTTATCCATAAGATTTGAGAATAGCAACTCCCAAGAGCCACATACTCTGCTTTTGCTGTTGAAAAAGCTACATTACTTTGCTTCCTTGAGGACCAAGATACTGTCTTGTTTCCCATCAATTGACAAGTACCGAAAGTACTCTTTCTATCAACGCTACAACCCGCTAAATATGCGTATGAATATCTAAGGGGAGTAAAGTCTCATTCTTTAGGATACCACAAACCTAACTTTGAAATAGTTGCAATGTATTTGATGATGCATTTTGCAGCACTTAGATGAGATTCTTCGGGATCTGATTGAAATATAGCACAAATGCAAACACTAAACAAAATGTCAGGTCTATAAATAGTAAGATAAAGAAGTGAACCAATAATACTCCTGTAAAGTTTCTGGTCAACTTTCTTTCCTCCTTCATCTTTGTCCAGCTTCGAAGAACTTGATATTGGTATCTCAGTCTTTTTGCAATTCTCCAATCCGAACCTTTTTAACGAGATCTTTTGCATATTTTTCTTGGTGAATGAAAATTCATTCCTTCAATTGTTTCACTTGTAATCCGAGAAAAAAAGATAGTTTACCCATCATGTTCATCTCAAATTTATCCTACATAGACTTAGAAAACTTCTTGCACAGATTTTCGTTAGCTGATCCAAATATGATATCATCAACATAGATTTGAACAAATAAAAAGTTTTTACCTTGTCTTTTAATAAACAAGGTAATATCCACTTTTCCTCTAACAAAACCATTTTGAATTAAAAAGTTACTTAACTTTGTTGTACCATATTCGAGGTGCTTGCTTTAATCCATATAGAGCTTTTTTCAGTTTGAAAACCGAGTCTGGTCTCTTTGGATCTTCAAATCCAAGAGGTTGTTCCACATAGACTTCTTCTTGGATAAATCCATTTAGGAATGCACTTTTGACGTCCATTTGGAATAACCTAAAATTTTTATAACAAGCAAAAGCAAGCAATAATCTATTTGCTTCTAACCTTGCTATTGGTACATAGATCTCATCATAGTCTATCCCTTCTTCTTGCGTATATCCTTTGGCCACGAGTCTTGCTTTGTTTCTAACCACATTTCCTTTTTTCGTCCATCTTATTCCTAAAAACCCATTTAGCTCTAATAATAAATTTACATTTTGGTTTAGGAGTTAGTTCCCAAACATCATTAATGCTGAATTGTCTCGATTCTTCTTACATAGCTTCAATCCGGCTTTTGTCAGCTAAAACTTCTTCTATGCTTTTGGGTTCTATTTCAGAAATAAGTGCCATGGCGCTAGACTCTTCTTGCTTTTTGGATCTGGTGCGAATCCATTCATCAATGTCACCAATGCTGAGTTCTTTTGAATGACTAGACTTGTGCTTCCAATTACTGGTCGGTCTGACAGTTTGCTGATCTTCTACTTTAGTTGATTCTTCAACTTCCGTTCGTTGTTGTTCTTCAGAAGTCTGACCCACTTTAGGGGAGGTAGACTTTGTAAAGTCTGGAGCAATTTCGGAATCTTCAAGTTGAGTCTGAATCAATTGATTCTGCAAAGAGTCTTGGAATTTGACGTTCATAGATTCTTCCACAGACTGAGTCTTCTTTTTGAATACCCTATAGGCTTTGCTTGAAGTTGAGTAGCCAAGGAAAATTCCTTCGTCTGATTTCTCTTCAAACTTACCAATTTGATCATTTGTATTTTTCAAGACAAAACATTTGCAACCAAACACATGAAAATAAGAAACAATTGGCTTCTTTCCTTTGAATAACTCATAAGGAGTTTTCTCCATAATAGACCTTAAGAATATTCTGTTAATAATATAACAGGCTGTAGAAACTACTTCAGCTCAAAAAAGAGAAGAAATATTACTTTCATTAAAAGAGTTCTTGTCATTTCTTGCAAAGATCTATTCTTTCTTTCCACAACTCCATTCTGTTCTAGAGTGTATGGGGAGGAGAAAATATGCTGAAAACCAGATTTATCACAAAATCTGGCAAAGTCTTGATTTTCAAACTCACCTCCATAGTCTATCCGTATGCTTAAAATAACATATCCTTTCTAATTCTGAACTTTCTTGGCAAACTTTGAAAAGTCAGAAAATATTTCAAACTTACTTGCTAGAAAGTAAACCTAAGTAAATTGAAAGTAATCATTCATAATTACTAGGCAATATCTCTTTCCACCAATGCTTTGAGTTCTGGTTGGTCCAAATAAATCCATATGCAGAAGCTGCAAAATACGATTAGTAGAAACCTGATTTATTGGTTTGAAAAAACTTCTAACCTGTTTTTCGAACACACATGGTGTGCATAAGTCAGATTTTTTATATTTCAGGTTCAGTAGTCCACAAACAAGCTTCTTAGATGAGATCTTGGCAATTTGTTTTATGTCAACATGGCCAAGCTTTCGATGCCATCAATTCGCTTAATCTTGAATTGATATTAGACATTGAGATCTTTCTGGTTTTATATCCATAAGATAAATGTTCCAATGTCTTCATCCAGTAAAAGATTGAGAAAGATCTTTACTAGTTCCCAAACATATTCCTTCTTGGAAATTAATCTTGAATCCAATGTCACACAATTGGCTAATGCTGAGTAGATTGTAATTTAATCATTTCACCAAGAAGACATTATTGATTGTGAGACTTCTAATCTTTATAGTTCTCGCCTAACAATACTTCATTTGATGTTTTCACCAAAAGAGACTTTTCCACCATTTATTTGCATAAGTTTTATAAAACAACTTGAATCTCCAATCATGTGCTTCAAAAAAAACCACTATCCAAATACCATTTAACTTTTTTTTTTTTTTTATAATGACCTGCAATTAAAGATGGAACTCAAACTTTCTTTGGTACCCATATTTTCTTGGGTCCAGGAGAGTTAGTGCAATATACAGTCTTTGTCCATTCCTTTTTAACAGGTCTTTAAACCATATGGCATTCTTTCTTAAAATATTGTAAACCGTTGCATTTTGAACATTTGAGAATACTTTAGCCAACAGGTTTTACAAAGACTTTTTAAAAATGGTTTCGTAAAAGTTTTTGTAGGTCTTTGTTTGATTCTTTTATTTACTTTTGGAAAATCAATTCGAGGAATAGTTTCTAAAGTCATTTCAAAGCCTGGTTTGTTGAAATAAGGTCTTTGTACTGAAAGAATCTTTTATAACATTTCGGATCCTATTGAAAACCTTTTTGAGATATTTGAAATGTCCCTTTTTAAAATTGTATTTTCTTTTGAAAGAGAGTCTGCGTTTTCTTTTAAAACAACAAAAATTTTATGTAAATTTTCGAACTTTTCTTTCCAAGAATTTTCCTATTGCTTAAGTGTAGAATTTTCCTTTTAGCTCGGAATCCTTTTAAGAGAGGTTTTGAAACTAAGACAAAGTTCATCAATATATTTCGAGACTTTAGTAGGAATTTTTAAATTGCTTACCTTGATTTCGCTATTTGAGTGTAAGTCTGAATTTATCTCAGATTCTGAGCCTGATTCTGATTTTACTATTAGACAAATATTGGCATAACCTTCATCACTTTCTTTGCATTCAGTATCACTCTATGTGTCTGCTTTGAGTGCCTTTCTATTTTTCTCAGCTCTTCCCTTCTTCTTTTTTCAACAAAGGACAGTTGAGTCTGATGTATCCATTTTTCTTGCATTCAAAACATATTACATTTTTGTTGGCTTCATCATCCTTAGTTGATTTGTTTTGAAATTTTTGAGTGCTCTACTTCTTCCAATTGAATCTTATTCCATTTTTGTTCAATTTCCTAAACCTCATTATCATGAGTGCTAACTCTTCATCGTCCATATCATCTTCAGAATCAGTAACATCAGAATCATCGTTAGATTTTAAAGCAATTGATTTCCTACTTTTAGGATCTTCTTCCTCGTTGATTTGCTCCACTTCATAAGACTGAAGCGTGCCAACCAGCTTGTCTATAAAAAGCAGTATGATCCTTTGAGTTTCCCTAATATTCAGGACAAAGCGTTCAGACCGGATAAACCCGATCCGACTCACTAACCCGACCCAATCAGATAAAAACGAAATTTTTTTAGTTTTTTAGTTTTTTTTCTTTCTTTTTTGTCTTTTTGTCCTTTCCCTGTTTTAGCCAATTCACTGCACTCCCTACTTCTCCACCCAACGTCCCCATCTGCCGTCCTTTCTTCCCTTTTGTCTTTTTTCAATTCTTTTCATTACCCCTTTTTATTTCTTTTTTCTTTTCTTTTCCTCTTACTTTTGTTTTCCCTTTTGGTCTTCTTCTTTTTCTTCGTGCATCCCCTATGCACGCCCGAAGTTATCCAAACCCACTAAAGCCAAAGCAAACCCAGACTCATTAAACTCATCTCGGTGGAGGTCAGCTCCATAGACCAGATTAAACCCATCGTCCAGCATGACTCTTTTAACATTCCGCACCAAAGTATGAGTTCTAAAACAAAGCCCGCACTAACCTACAGCAACGCCCTTTTCAATTTCACCAAAATAAGCCCAACACCATCTCCTATTGGCCACTTTACTCAGCCTCACGCGGTCTTCTTGCTCCTGTTATTGCAGAACAAAAAAGGAGCCGAAGATGGAATGTGAACTCCGGGCAATCAAAGGGGTGATAACACCTCCAAACTCCAACATAACCGAGACTCCATCACCACCCGACCATCATCTACTCTCACTTATGAACATGCCAACATTTACCACACAAAGGCCACAAAGGCACATTGAACCACAGAGTTAAAAAATCCATGTGTTGAGGTTAGTAAAAGATCACCATTAAGCAAAACCTATCACAACACATTTCAGCGACTGAAAATCGGAGGAAAATATGTGCGACCTTGGTTCAAATATTTTGTCAAACAAATGGTCTGCGGTAGCTCTGTAAAACCCAAAACGCAAACGGACTAACAAAAAGAACAAGTCTCGGTTTCTTGGCTTGGCCAAACTAGGGTGAGGCACCAAAAGATTTGAGGAGCGAGCATTTGGTCGTGGGGGTCCCTACCAGCTCACAGATGGCGGCGGGAGGGCGAGCTCGAGATGAATCAAGCAATGGCCGACCGCCCCCACAATGTTTCCGAGGCGTGATCCTCGGGAGAAGGGAGGTTCTTACCGGAAAAATGAAACTCACTGGAGAGGTTTGGTTACAGGGGTGACCAGGTCGGAACGACGAGGATAACGACCGGGGTCGTTGAACAAGACTCAGGCGCGCCAATCGACCCGAGAACTCCTCGCTTTCAGTCGCTCTCCCTCAATCGCCCCTTCTCCCAAAAAACCATATCCTCTCTCGGTTTCTCCAGTTCTCTCTCTCTCTCCGCGAACCCTCTCCTCTCGCAAATGAGCGAGTCGCCCCCTTTTGAGAGCAACCGGCCAGCGCGCATGGCCTCTGCCGCTGCCAACTTGCCGGCCGAACTGCTCCCGACCCGCGGATCACGCCGCCCGCTTGCCCCTCGCGATCCCCTGCTCTCCATTGCTGCTGTCCTCTCCTTTCTTTTCTGCAGGTCGCACGCGAAGCTCGTCCGGAGGGAGAAGACAAGCTGGGATGGGCCGGGCCGAAGGGCAGGGAAGACTGGGCCAGGCCTGGTTGCGCGAAAAGGAGAAAAGGGGGGAAAAGAAGGATGGGCTGGGCCGCGCAGGGAAGGAAGGAAGGGCGGGTTGGGTCGAGGTCGGATTCGGCCCGACCCGGCCTCTCCCACGCGTTTTTTTCTTTTTGTAAACATTTTTTAAAAACATTTTTTACTTCTTTTTTTTCTTTCCTATTTTTTTTTTGAGACTTTCATTAATATATGTTTGAGAAAAAAACTAGGTGTCGACAGGTTTAGTTGTGAACTCAAATAAGATTTTTCAACGTAGAAGGCTAGAAATAAAGAAAGGAGGGCAAATTAAGAAATCAAGAGTTACACAATTAAACTACTGCAAGAAAACAAATGATACTGAATCAATCATTATTATTCATTTAAGACCTTATTTATTTCATGACATGAAGGTAAACAAAAGATGAGACACATAACTTAGGACCACTAGTACAACACACTTAACTTAGTACCACCAATACAGCTCAATCAAACCACTCCACTTTTGCATTACGAAGCTTTATTATGGTACTGCTAAGTCATAAAGCAGCAACTTACTGGTAATAGCTAATCACACAGTAATATATATATATATATATATATATATATATATATATTGAGATTTGGGACTATTCGTTCTAATTATCTTCTAGTGGAGGTGGGATGTACGGAGTAGCCAAGCTCCAGTCTCCAGTGACCTCATCCTGGACCATGTTCTTGTTCTTGGCCACCAACCAAGACGCCAGAATTTTGTATTTATCCTTCAGAGCATCCATTCCCTTGTTCACCAGCGCAATCCCACGACGCTCGCCAAGATCGAATTTGTTGCTATCGATCCCTTGTGTGCCCGCGATTAGATGCAGGTACGTCTCCAAAATATGCCCAATTTTCACGGCGCCAGTCAAACCGCTGTAGAGAGGCTTCAAGTACGTGGACTGGCGCGAGTCGACCAGCAGCTGTTCTCCGACGTGGAAATATCTGATTGGAGGGGTGAAGGGAACGATATCAAGGGCGTTGGTCACTTGAAGGGCGCGGAGCTTCTCAGACGACGAGAACTTTGCCCGGAAGTTCTCGTCCCCGACCTTGGGGCTGGCGAAGGGGAACGCGGTCACCAGACAGGCATTCTCGGGGTGGTCGGTAGGCGCGTTGTAGCCATTGGTCACGATGTCCAGCGCGTTGATCGTTGCCAAAGCCGCGCCCAGGCTGTGGCCAGCCACTGTTATGCTAATTGTCTCGCCTTTTCCGGCGTAGAGATCGACTTCTTCCCGACCTCCCTTAGAACCTGACCAAAGTTGTCCATCAATACCAGTTTTAATTTGACAAAGTAGTCCAAACATCACGTGCTATATCTTATCATATTTTTAGATTTATATATAATTAAAAAAAAGAAAAAGATGAAGACAATTTGGAGCTTATTCGGGAGGTAAATTAGCAACAGCAATCTATAAAGGAGTGAAAGTTTCATACCTGGTCTCTGGCACTAAGCCTTGTGTACGGATTTACAAGATCCCTTTTCGTATACAAATCTAAAAAGCCAGCGTGAATCTTAGTATGGGTGTCGCCCTTGAAAATGTTGTTCGCCGGGGCCAAATCATCTCGAATACCTTCTAATGACTCTAGGCGATTCGACGTTCCAGTCCAAGAGACCAAACTGTCTCTTCTCCCCAACACCTCGGTCCCCTCATCGGTGCTCACCGCGACGTATCCAGCCCAAGACCTGTCTGGCTGCGCCAGAAAGACTGCGTGCGACGGCATGTAGAAATACCGGGTCACCTCGTACCTGAACTTGTTGTTGTCCGTCTCGAGACCCACTTCAGAGAAGAGTTTGTCCATCGGGTACAGCGGCATGCCGTAGCCTGCCGACTCCTCCTGGCCGTTGTACGCGTCGCCGATGGCTTGGACTCGTTCTCCGTAGTGTATGAGGTACATCCGAAGATCCTCGTCGAGAGGATCCAACATGTCCTTCCAGTTGGTCTCGCCGCTGAGCTCGGTCCAGGGCCTTGAGCTGCCGCCTCCCATGGTATCTCTCTCTTTCTCCCTGAACTCTCACCGACAATTTTCGTTCTCTAGATGGAAAGTCTTGTGGAGATGCAATCTTGCTTCCACGCAATTTATAGACTCTACCTCTTCACTTTGCCATTGTTGACACCCAAAATTACCCCCATTGTCACGTGTCCACGAGGGAAATAAAAATGGTGAAACGCTCGGTTTTGCTCATAAAAGCTGGGGATAGCCAATGTTTGTGAAGAAGACTTGAGCTAAGTATCAATGGAGTTCTAGGCACAAATTCAAGAGTCAACAGTAGAGTAATTGGTTGCCACCTACCAGGCTATGAAAATAAGGCGTTAGATTTGAAGTTTAAATGAAATTAGCACTAGAGCTTAGGCAAGAATAACTGTTGAGCGAAATGTGGAAAAGGAATACTTGGAATGCCAAAACTTGGTAGGCGGGTACACTTAAGTGCCAAAAGTTATGAAAGCGATACCTAAGTGTCAAAATTGGAACAAAATAGATCAGTTAAGTGGCAATGGTGAAAAAATCCGATCATAATACTGACGTTGCAATTTTCTGGTGAGACAAATGCAAAACAACTATTTTGCATTGCTAACATGGCTAGACAAGTGCAAAATCAACATTATTTTGCTGACGTGGCTAGATATATTTATATTAATTATATCAAAATTTAAATGTATTGATATGTTTATATATATTTTAAAGGAAGAATATGAACATTGCAGGCGACTAATGGCCAAGCCCTTGCTGCCTCCTCACCATCATTGGAAGGGCTAGCGACGGTGGGGGAGGGTCAGTTGGGGTCGTGGGGCGTTAGTCAAGGGTCGGTGACCTCGGCCAACCGATGGCAAGGACCTACAAGCCCTCGCTAGATCTGGGGCAAGGGTCAGCAAAGGTGGCGGCCCTCTCCCAAATCTAGCAAGGGTAGGGTCAAGCAAGGCTCTCGCCATTGGTTGGCCAAGCTTGCCGAGCCCTACCCTCCCTCACTTTTGCCGGCTCTTCCTAATGATGGCTAGGAGGCAGCGGTGAAAGTTTAGCTCTAGCCTTCTACCTTCTTTTCTCTCTCTCTCTCTCTCTCTCTCTCTCATTTTTATTTTTATAAGTATAAATATTTTAATTTAATTAATATTTATATTAAATAAAAACAAAAAACAAAACAAGACAACGTCATTTTGATTCTTCATCGTTGATTCAACTCTTTAGCATGCCACGTAGGCAAGTTATATTATTAAAAAAATTACCATGTAAGATTTTCAATCACCTTCGTTGGACTCGACATTCAAGTGTTCTATTTTTAATAAAAATAAAAAAAAAAAGTGGCACTTAAATGTACTTTTGTAACTTTCGATCTTAAGTGTCCTTTGTCTTAAGTTTTGGCACTCAGATGTTCGGCTCCCGTGAAATTGGCATAAAATTAGGGAACTGTTACTTACTTAATGCGTAAATCACCTAATGACCTGTCAGCCTCCCTGCAACTTGTGTTACAGGAGTGTCAAACTCCTGACCTTTCCCTTCAAAGGTCAGGAGCCTACCTAGCAAAGCCACCATGGCCGGTGGTTTAGGAAATAGTTGTTTATAGATAAGGTTGCCAAGAAAACATGGAAAACATGGAGAATGCCAAGAGTACCCTATAAACCGACTATTGGCTGCTAGTTCACCCTATAAATATCACAGCTCGTCCAACATAACGTGTGATCACATAACTTGTCGAGGGTTTTTGTTTTTTCTTTAAATTGCTATGATAAGTTACGTGATAGAGATGCTTTCGTGCATTATCTAGCACGTGAAAAACTTCCCTGATTATCTATTAGAGGGTAGTCGACCTTTTTTGCATGTCCACATATATTAAATAGCATTATGAACAGAATGGATCAGAGGGACCGTGCATATCTTCAGTTCAGTATTTAAGAATGTGAATTTCGAGTCTCAATAGCTCGAAAGTAAATATTGAATATTACATGCCTGTCTTTCGCAAGGAATGATATTTGAGCTATAAAAAGGTGCCAATATTTTGTTTCTACATGATGGGTGATGCAGCAACTGATGAAGGGAATGAACCATCTACTTTGTATTGGGTCTCACTGTTTATATAACTAATTAAATTCAATCTGGCCATATTAGGCCGGAAATCATTGACATGGATCCTGGCCGTTGTACGTAGTATGATCGATGTTGATATGGACTAATTTTAAGTAATTTTTATTTTATTTTATTTTATACTATTTTTTTTCATTGTTACCAACAAGAGTCATGGACCCCACGTAGGCCATAGCCAACCGTGGGTGAGGGTGGCCCTTGCATAAGAAGTATTGCAAACTTAATAAATTGCTCTGTCAATAGGAAAAATTTAGTAATTAAGAAGTCTTCAATACCTCTACATTATTTAAATAGAATATATTGATGTGCAAATTTGTACTTTCCTATTTTTAGCAGTTAAATGTATTATTCCTATATACATATTGATGAATTTACCAAAAAATGCCATTATTAGGGATTTGTCGCGGATTTTTTTCACGCGAGCATTGCTCAGTGAATGAATAACTTAGGATAGGTGGCAGGACCATAGGTTATTCTTGACTGTTTAGGATGTTTAAGAGAGTTTTTTGCTTGATGGGCTGGGAAGAGGCTTATTAGGAATGGCCCTACCTATTTCCTAACCCTGTCTAGTGGGTGAATAAGGCTTATCAAATTAATGGTCGATGGCCTTGCATCCTGAAAATATGATAGTTGAGTCCCAAAGCCTGAGTTTTGGCCATCATGAGCCAAAACTCAAATTGAATTTAGCAAGGTAGCGAATCGGACTTTTGTCATATGTCTCGTCCGGTTATATATTCAATTTTTCGATCGCTGAAACTTGTCAAACGTGCAAAGCGTGCGAGGTCCAGGGACCATCCACCCATTATATGGACTGCTCGCTATTGGACCACATCAGTTGTGGACTATTTGCTTGTCTTTTTTGTTGGACCATTCCGGTCCTCGTACACTGGAAAAATGAAGGGAATCGTCATGTAGTGAACAATGGAATCATAAGGACAGCTATCCTCGACCAAGAGTATCTCGCTGGTACACATCCTTTCAGTTTCTTGTTTCGTTCATGCCCGATTTCTTACTCCTTTTGTTTTAACTCCGAATATCATCTATCTCGTTATATGACTAAATACATCGTTTCTATCGCGTGACACTCTTATTTTAAGATTAACATTTTCTATGATAAGTTAGCAGATGTTCTTTAATTTGATCATTGCTAGTGATTAGTGTTAAAAACATATAGTAGAAGTTCGATACTTCCACTTTGGGAGATCATCAAGAGGGAGCACAAATCTGAACCTATCAACGACACATATAAAAAATGCTCTCCAGAAGAGGAGCCCTCTCTCGTCTCTGCGAGTTCTTCTCTACCATTTGGGTAGCTTTCCTTCTTCCACAAACCCTAATCGTCTAAGGTTTTGTCTGTAACTCCAATCCTTCTCTACTCACCTTTGATCCTTCTTCGCTGTTTTCCTCCTTTTTCGTTTTTTTCGCTTACCTGGTTTTGAAAAAACCCAAAAAAAAAAAAAAAAAAAAAAATCATCTATCCACCATCCTGCCTCGATCTGGTGCCGATTTGCGCTGATTCTGTCCCATAGATCAGTCTTCAGTGCTTTTTCTTCAATATAAACTTCATCTGGTGACCTTGATGTTGGGGGCCGCTCAAGGCTTTCGTCTGGAGATCTTGTTGTTTGGGGCTCTGACAAGGTGTGATTTCTGCTGCTTTGCACTTGATGCTTGGCTGGTTGTTTGATTTATGTAGTTGGGGAACTTTATGGTCGCAACCGGTGCTCTTTCTCTGGTTCTCTGGCGTTGCGATGCTGAGGAAATAGAAGGTGTTGTCAGATTATGGTTCTAGCCATAAACAATCGGTTCTAATGTCTCTTCATATGGATCTTTACCTTTCCTCACTCTGTTTGGGCGGATGAACTACGTATGGCTGTAGGATACTTTTTATGGTGCTAACCTTTACTCTTTTCAATACCCCCACACTTGCGGCAACTGGGTTTCTTTTCACGAGCTCCCTTCAATCTCTCATCTATACTCTTCCGGATCCACATTGTACTCCAGCCTTTTCCCGTAAGCTTGTAGGTAACTCCCCCTCGCAACAAGTAACTATGGAAGGGAAAGAAGAAAATGAGTTGCGAATAGCTGCACTATGTAAATGCTTGGGAGATTTGTGGTCTGAGGATGACATAGTTGAAGCTGACACAGCTATTTCACCACAAAAGAAGGCAGAATGTAATCGTACTTTATACGGGAAGCTATTTTCAAAGCCAAACGTCAACTTTCCTGCTTTTCTGACTACCATGAAGAAAGCTTGGCGATCAGACTCTGTGGTTTGTTACCAGAAAGAACCAGGTTTTTTTACCTTTGTGTTTCAATCAGAAGAGGAAAAGGAGAGAGTTCTACAAGCTGGTCCTTGGTCTTATTCCAGCAATCTACTTGTTTTAAGACAACGTGTACCTGACATTCTGGAACACTACTATGACTTTTCCAGCAATGCTTCTGGGTAAGATTTGGAGGAATTCCTCTAGGATGGCGAACAGAAGAGGTATTCCATGACCTGGCAAAGAAAATAGGGCAAGTGTTAGAAGTTCAGGTGGACCCCTAGGGCAATGGACAAAACAAAGGAGGTCGGGTCAGAGTGGACCTGGACTTAACAGTTCCATTAAAGTCAGGGGCCATATTGGATATTGGTTCCAAATGGCTCTGGGTGGAATTCAAATACGAACGTTTGCCGCATTATTGTTATTCGTGCGGTAGGATAGGCCATTACGCTTCTAACTGTGAACTCATCCCCTATCATCAATCTAAATGGTCAGAGAAAAAGATAGGCAAATTTGGCCCCTGGTTGAAAGCGGAAGATTGTGACCATAGTCCCTATTGGGAAGCGTTTTATGGCAAACTAGAGGAGTATATAGTGGAGGAAACAATACCAGAAAATATTCCTCCAGTGCAGACTATGGAAATAGTAGCCACAGACGAGGGTGGCTCCAGCAAAGCTCCTACAAGCAGTAAGAAAAGAACAGAGAGCTTATATGAACAGGAGACAACATTAGAACCAGCTGATAGCTCTATGAAAAACCTTGAACATGGTAAACAGTTAATTTGTTATGAGGCAACTAAACCCATTCTTTCGAAGATGGGCATATGCAGTAAGAAGAGCATGAAAGTGCAGAAGGCAAAGAAACAAAAATGCATGGCAGAACCAGTTCCCTTATTGATTGATGATACTGATCTTTTGGAAACCCCAATTCAGATCGTTAAGGATGGCAAAGAATGGGCCTTGGTGGCTGGCCCTAATAAGCCACCAATGACGAAATGAAAATTATCGTTGGAATTGTCGGGTGGGCAACCCCTGACATTCCATGCATTGAGAGCACTAGTTTCTCTTGAAAGGCCCAACCTTATCTTTTTAATGGAAACGAAAAATAAAGCATCGATGGTGGAAGGAATCAAAAGGAAACTAAAATTTTCAAACCTATTCACAGTTAATCCGGAAGGAATTGCAAGAGGCTTAGGCATTATGTGGCAAGAAGAAGTGGGGCTTCAACTCAACGAAACTTCTCAGAATTTATTGACCTGCAATGTATAGACTCGGTGAGTGGCTATTCCATGCGAATCACCTTTGTCCACGCCTCAACAAATTTTCGACAAAGGTTAAAGCTATGGCAACATTTGATGCATTTTCAGCTTACCAACTCTCTTCCCTGGATTTGCATGGGAGATTTCAACGAAATATTATATGTATGGGAGAAAGTGGGGAAAAGAGAAGCAGATAACTATCGAATCACAGCATTCAGAGATTTCCTAAATGCATGCTCTTTTATGGAGATTGAAAGTAAAGGGTGCGCTTACACGTGGACAAATAACAGGGAAGGGGAGGATCTTGTTAAAAAACGCCTAGATCGAGTCCTTTCTAATATGGAATGGAGACTTACCTTCCATGATGCTGAAGTACAAGCTCTCCCAGCAATCGGCTCAGATCATAGTCCTCTTCTCCTTGTGTTACACCCTGAAGTTCAGAAAAGAAAAAGAGTTTTCAGAATGGAAGCCTATTGGACAGACCATGCAGAGTATGGAGAGATTATAAGACACACATGGAACAGTACACCCTGGAGCCAGGCTAAATTCTCGACAAAGCTAGCAGAAATATCAAAAGCTCTCATTAAGTGGAGTAAAGCTACGTTTGCACATGCTCCAACTCGACTTAGGGCACTCAACCCAAAAACTTATTGAACTCAACAATGAACCTCCTCATCCCTCTAGTCGGCGGTAGTACAACAAATGGTACAGCAGATCCAACAACTATGGCACCAAGAAGAGAAATTTTGGGGCATACGCTCTCGTATCAACGGCTACAATGGGGGATCGAAATAGCAAGTTTTTCCATGCAACTACTGTGCAAAGAAGGAAAAGAAATAAGATCACAATGCTGCAACTAGAAGACCTCAGTTGGAGTAGAGATATTTCAGCTATTAAAACTCATATAGGGATTTTTTTTTGGCAACTGTTCACATCAACAGGCCCCCGAAATTACCAGCCAATTCGGCTCAATGCCAATGCCCGATTAACGCGAACATTAATGCACATCTAATGGCTACTCTTACCATGGAAGAAGTTAAGACAGCGGTGTTTCAATTGGGATCCCTCAAAGCCCCCGTGTCCCGACGGTTTTAATGGTCTCTGTTCTACCATCAATCCTGGGAGGACATCAAAGCCGATGTTTTTTAGTTGGTGCAGAATTTTTTCCATACAGGTACTATTGATCCCCATATTAACAAAACATACATTACCTTGATACCAAAGACAAAACACCCTGAAAATATAAGCCAGTTCAGACCGATCAGTTTATGCAATTTCAGCTATAAAATCATCTCCAAAGTTCTGGCCAACAGTTGAAGAGTTACCTCCCGGAAATCATCGAGCACGAACGGGTGCCTTTGTCCAAGGACGCCAAATCCAGGATAATATCCTCATCGTCCAAGAAGTTTTACATCACCTGCGAACCACCAAAAAGAAGAAGAAATCTCAGGCTGTCTTAAAACTGGATATGCAAAAGGCTTATGACAGAATTGAATGGGATTTTCTAAGAGATTGCATGCTACAAATGGGATTTTGTGAGAGGTGGGTACACCTAATTATGCAATGTGTTACTACGGTGTCCTTGAGTGTTCTTATCAACGGGGAACCATCTCAGTTTTTTACTCCTTCGCGAGGCCTTAGGCAAGGAGATCGCCTCTCGCCATATCTCTTTATCCTAGCAGCAAATGTTCTGACATGGATGATGAAGAAAGCCACAAATGAAGGCGTAGATAAGGGATAACACTCAACGGGTTACGCCCTACTCTAACACATCTATTGTTTGCGAGATGATGCAATATTTTTCTTGACGGAACTCTTATTGAATGCCAAAACATAGCCAATATCCTTCATCAATCTTTGTTATGCAACAGGGCAAGCCATTAATTTAAACAAATCGGGGTCTTCTTTAGCGAAATTGCCCTCCACCCTTGAAAAGAAACTTAGCAACCGAACTCGAGTTCCCTTATCGAAAAAAGGTAAATACCTTGGCATTCCAACGGAATGGGGAATACTAAAAAGAGATGTTTGCTTGGGTATTGGCACGAGTTAACTCGAAGTTAGCAGGCTGGAAAGAACAATTACTAACAAAAGTGGGCAAAGAAGTTCGATTAAAAGCGTTGTACAAGCAATTCCCACTTATGCTATGTCAGTTTTTAAACTCCCTATCTCAATATGTCGAGCTATAGAACGAAGGATTGCAGCTTTTTGGTGGCGAAAGGTGAGGCACACGAGGCTTGCATTGGAAAAAATGGGAAGTATTAAAAACCAGGAAGGATGAGGGTGGTTTGGGATTCAAAGACTTGATTAATTTTAACAGGGCCATGCTTGGAAAGCAAGCATGGCGACTAGCTAACTCCCCTTCAGACCTGTGGAGCAGAATTTTGAAAGGTATTTACTATCCAAATGGGGATCTATGGAAGGCAAACAAAGGTTCGCGGTCGTCTTGGGGATGGCAAAGTATTCTAACGGGTAGAGATAACATAGCAGCAGAAGTCAAGTGGAAAGTGGGGGATGGAAAATCTATAAAAATCAGAGAAGATCGATGGCTCCAGTCGGGTGTGTTAGGTGGCCCAGCAAATCAGCATGACCCTATTATGGTATCAGACCTGATCAATGAAGATTTGAGAACCTGGAAGGAACCTCTAATACTTAACACTTTTGAGGAAACTACGGCAAATGAAATTTTGGCGATGGACCTCAGCACACGCCCAGAAAATGATAGTCTTGTGTGGACAGGAAATAAAACAGGCCACTATACGGTGAAGAGTGGCTATAACCGAGCCTCATCCCCCTCTACCAGAACTGATATAAACAGAGCATCTTCTTCTTTCACCCCCCCAAGAGCTCTGTGGACAAAAATCTGGACTATTTCTATACCCCCAAAACAGAGAATCTTTTTATGGAGTTTGTGTCAAAATGCTATACCTACAAGGGAGAACTTGTACAAAAGGCGAATACTTCCTGATCCATTATGCCCTATTTGTTCTAACCACATGGAAACCGTAGAACATTTATTTCGCTGTGCAAATGGACAACATCTATCCGGGCTGACCCTCGCTTGAACATTATCACCATCCCAACAACATCAAGCGGTTTGATTTGTGGCTTATGGAGGTTTTTAGCATAAAGAAAGGCTTACCGGAGCAAGAACTCATCGCGACTGTCCTCTGGAACATCTGGAAGTCCCGGAATCACTTCATTTTCAGAGCCAAACCCACCGCAACCAGCAGATCTCGTGGATCTTGCTCAAGAACAGCAAAGGAGTTTCGGTCGGCAAACTAACGAAAGGAAAACCCAAAATCCCGTGCCGAACCCGGATGGTGGAAGCCGCCGGATGGGGAAGATCTGAAACTCAACATCGACGCTTCGTGGCTCCCAGGCGAGTTTCTCTGCTCAATCGCCGGAATCATCCGCGATTCGAATGGGTTGGTGGTCGCGGGTTTCGCCTGCGAAGCTAGGGCTTCATCCTCTCAACAAGCCGAAGCTCTCTCTCTCCTGCACGGGTTCATGTACTTGAAGGAAAAAGAAGAGTCGCACGTGCAGAACTCCTTCAGTCAACCGGTTAGATGGGTGGTTGAAAGCGACAGCTTTAATTTGGTGGAGATGGTTCTGGGCCGGGCCGAACCCCATGGAACTTAAAGGCCATTACTGCAAAATGCCGAGAACTGATGAAGTCTCGTATTCCCATCCAGGTCCTCTACTGTCCACGCGAAGCAAATAGGGCGGCTGATTGGGTGGCCAGATCACATCGCGCTAGGAAACTCCCGGTAAATTGGGTGAGCTATCCTCCTCTTCCTCTATCGGAAATCCTTTGTTCAGAATTCTATCCATCGATGTCGTGTAAGACTCATCTTATCTAATGAATGAATGAAGTACTTCCTTTTCGACCAAAAAAAAAACATAACTAGTTGGATCCATCTTCATTCAAAATCTTAAGTAAATGAGTTTTAAGCCAATTAAAATTATATTAATTGCTCCACATATGGGACTTCTTTAATATAACTCAACATGTATCTGAATAATCTCCCTCTCACGCATAAGCTTACGCCAATTCCGATGTGACATTTTTCTAACATAAGTCACATGTGTATTTCAATAATCTCCCTTTCATGTGTGAGCTCAGTGTTAAGTGTACTCCCTATAATTTAGGTATCTTTCTACATCAACTTATCTAAAGTTGAATCTCCACGTCATTGTAATGCCCCTGTAACTATGCACAACAATCATCATCAATTGCTAACTCGGGATTACATCACCCATGGCCTCTATCTTGCATTACCATACCAACTATCCATGTTCTCTTCTCGCCAAACTAACCGTGATGGCTATTTCCACTCGAAACAAGCTTTGATAATGAGATTTCTTTTTTAAGTCAGAACAAATTAGGGGTGGAGCGTCAATTGACCATTGCCTCTGATATCATTTATTAAGAATGTGCAATAGAAACCAAATACCTTCACCTAGGGAGATCGTGAAGATGGAGCCCAAGTCCGAGCCCTTCAACATATTCAATTAGACTTACCTTCACTCATAAACTTAAGCCTATGAGTTATGAGTCAATTAGGATATATTAACAACACCACACCATACTAATTCTCTAATGTGAGACTTGTCTAATATAACTCACTTGTATATCTCAACAATTATTGCCACACCTCTTAGGTAAAAAATTTTCTTCATATTGTAACGTGACGTAATTACTATCACTAAACAATAACTTTGTATTTTTCTTTTTTCTTTTTTCTTGTTTTGTCGGTATAACATTGTAGTTTGATTAGGCAAGTTTGCTCTCCTTGCTAATCCCTCGAACTTTCTTTCTTTCTATAACACAATGCTTCTACATCATTTCTCTCTTTCTTTGCCTTTTCCTATTCTCGAAATATATACTTTTAGAGAATAGGAAACGTGCACATATAGGCAATGTAAGATCCTAGAATTAGATATTATTTGCATGTCATTCCTTTTCACTAGCAAAAACGAGAGGGCCTCATTTATCTTTCATTTAGTGCCTTACGTAATCCAATGTCCCTCGGAGGTGTCTATGGGAACTAAATTAAAATATCTTATGATGAAAGCCACGGTCCTCATGCACGAGAAGAATGAAGGGAATTTCTTTTTCCGTGAGAAAAATTAAGGGAATTGCTGTGCAGTGAATGTTGGATTAACGAGGACCACAGTCCTCGACCAATTGTTTATTACATTTAGAATAACTACTATAAAATACAGCAAATTCAATCATTCATCGATGAATTAAATTTAGGTAGTTTCTGGTGATTGTGTGATAAACAATTAATTCTGATGCAATACATCCCGTTCAAACATTTTCTCAATCAGAGTAATCTGTCTTTCTGTGGTTGGAGTTTGATGAAGCGAATCTAGACGTAATAGTTTACATGCATTCATGACATCTGTGCAACATAAGGTTTATGATCATATCACAAGAGAAAAGGATCATAATTGCTACTTACACATCAAGAATGCAAAGAGATCCACACAAAGAATGAGATTAACACAGTTATGATTAGGCTTAATAAGTACCTAAAACATTTTATTGTAGGAGGACATAGAATATTTATTTAAGTTCTATTGTTCTCGACGATATAAAGGTGACCAAGATTTAAAACGTGTATACTCTCAAAAACTACCCTAAAGGAACGAAATTGACTTTTATCGTGTTAGCTGTCCTACGATGCCAAAACTGAATTTTGTCACCTTAGGTTGTCGGCTGAGGTGACCCAAGGCAACAAATCATGGTTTTATCGTTTTAAGTCTACCTCCTATTGAGAACAATCTCATTCTTTGTGTGGATCTCTTTGCATTCTTGATGTGTAAGTAGTAATTATGATCCTTTTCTCTTGTAATATGATCATAACCCTTATGTTGCACAGATGTCACCAATGCATGCAAACTATTACGTCTAGATATGCTTCATGAAACTCCAACCACAAAATGATAGATTAATCTAATTGAAAAAAGGCTTAATATGTAGCTAAAACATTTTATTGTAGGAGGACATAGAATATTGATTTAAGTTCTATTGTTCTCGATGATATAAAGATGACAAAGTTTTAAAACTTCCATACTCTCAAAAAATACCATAAAGGAACGAAATTGGCTTTTGTTGTATTAGCTGACCCGAAGGTGCCAAAACTGAATTTTGTCACCTTAGGTTGTCGGCTAAGGTGACCCAAGGCAACAAATCATCGTTTTATCGTTTTAACCCTACCTCCTATCGAAAAAAAGAAGAGCACTAGCCGTTCTCAAAGGTGCGGCTAAGTTCGTTTTATTTAATTATTGAACAGAATAAGATCTAAATTTTGCCAACGCCATGGGCCGGCACCACTTATCTGTGTTCTCCTCTATCGCGGTATCGGGTCTAGGCTCGCGACACTAGATCACCAACATCGCGACCTTTTTGAAGTGAACCATTAAAAACAAGAGCTGGGCATAAACGGTTACTCATTAAGGTTCTGTTTTTCGTAAAAAAAGTGGCATTTCTAAAAAATATTTTTTAAGAAAATGATAATATTTGTGACATCTTGGCTAAAATCTGACAATTAACTGAAAAATATTTTCCATCATTTGATATGGAAAAATGATTTGATTTTTGTTAGGAAAATTATCAAAAAATTTTGTTTTTTTTAATTATTATTATTTTTTAAATTATTTTTCTTTTCTTTCTTCTTCTTACAGTGAAGATCATCATAGGCTGGCGGGGCTCGAGCCTCACCAGATGTCGCCAGAGGTTGGCCGGTGATTGGTATGAAGATCAAAATCAAATAGCGACCAATTCTACAATTTTCCTGAATGAAAAAAGGCTTCGTAGCACAGTCAAGCTTCGACCCAGTAGGAAGACAAGCAACCGCAGAAAGAAAATGGCAGCGATGACTCGTCTCCATCTCCGGTATCCTCCGACTATCTCCGGGCCTTCTCCTCTGTTCTTGAAACCTTCATTATCTCCTCGTCTCGACTCCTACGCATAACAAACACCTCAGATCTCTCTCTATTCTCTCTCTGAATTGATGCGCTTGGTGTTTCCTACTCATGTACTTTTATGTTTATCTGCCTCTCTGACGCCCTTGCTTGCAATCAGAGTGCTTCTTTGTTGACCGTGTCGAGCGGTTCAGCTGTTGGAGATCTAGTGGCTGGTCGTCAACAGACCTCTAGCAACCTTGGGTGAGACTTGAGCCTTGCCTAGCTCGTCGGATCTAGGGAGATGAGCCTTGCCTAGCTTGCTGGATGTAGGGAGGTGAGCCTCACCCAAATCTAGATGAGGCTTGAGCTCATCTACGGACAATCGCTAGCTATTGTTGTGGTCGGCGACTGGCTGAGGATGAAGCAATAAGAAAATAATAAAAGAAAATAAATATTAAATACAAATTTGATTTTTAAATATTTTTTATAAGAATAAATCTTTCATTAATTAATGACCCAAGCTCAAGAGCCGAGGACCTGGGCCTGAGTGTCGGGGACCTAAGCATAGCCTTTACAGTCTCAGGCTTGAGTGCCAGGGCATCGAGCATGGGCACTAGGGGTTTAGGGCCAAGCTCAAGCTCAAGCACCAAGGTCCGAGGCCCAGCCACTGAAGACCTAAAAACCAACATTGGGTTTCCATGCCCAAGCGTAGTTTCAAGTTCAAGCTGCAATACGTAGTCATATTTTATAATATGTTTTCTGATTTTTCAAAGAGAATCATCTTTCATGATTTAAACTCGGGTAGGAAAATATTTTCTCTTTAATTGGAAAGCATTTTCCATTAACTCATTTTCCTAAGCGAACCAACTACTAGAAAAATGAGAAATCTTTTTCAAGAATGATATTTTCTAGGAAACAAACAGAGCGTAAAGAAATGGTAACGTCCCCTAGCGCGAACTCTCCCCAACCTATACCAATCGCAACTTTGGGATTTTAAATAAATCATTTACACATACAATTTAATTTACTTTGAAGGTGTCACTGATCAGCCTAAGCAAGCTTGAATTTCTGAATTCGGTGGTCAAAGAAAGGCTAAAAGGAGACATGAGGAAATGAAGCGTAATTTATGAGACGCAAGAGCATATTTACGCGCAGGTATCATGATAAGCGTAGGCTGAGTAGGTATCAAATGAAGAAGCGTTTTTCTTGAGGAGGTGAGCGAATGAACGGACAAGGAAGCACGCGATAGAGGGGAGATAGAAAAGGGTGTGTGCGCATGTGGAGACAAAAAAAAAGAACAGCAAAGAAACATGTAACAGACAAGAAGAAAGCAAGGTTCAGAGGGAATATTTGTTCAGCTACGAATCAGAAATTTTGGGAAGAGCGGGTCAACATTCACGGCCGAAGGGAGAGGAAGAAACAGCAGCAAGCTAGAAGAAGGCAAGAACACGTTTAGCTAAGCATGGACAGAACGTGATGGAAGAAGACGAACGCGCACTTCGGGATGGACTTCAGGGAGCTCTTCCTCCCTTTTGTTTTTCTGTTAAAAGGAGACTGAAGGCGAGATTTAGAGGGGGGAATTTCGGGAGAAAAAGAGAGGAGAGAAAAAGGAGGATTCATTTGAATATACAGGTACACGACGTGATTTACTCTCTCCCAGGTCAGATGGCTACACCAATTGCTAGAGGCAGTGACGCATTCGAACAAAGAGGAGGCACAATGAGTAACTAAAGATGACCTCTCGTTTCCATCCGTCAACCGTGTTTATCTCAGTGATCACTAGTTCATCATTACTGTTGCGATTGTTGTCGTAAATCCTGTGCTAGCTGCTGTTTGAGTCACCGCTGCCCGTGACGGCATTGCTTGATGGGATAATTTGAAGGTGAACTACTCACAACTTACACAAGTCAAGGAAGCGAAGGAGACATGTAGGCTTTTTTATTTATTTCACCTTATCAGAAACGATTGCAATACTTGCTTTTATATAGGCTTGTTATATGACTATTACAATTAAATGGCTAATAAATATATTTATAATCCCAATGAGATAAATCCTAGGAATTTACAAAACATTAACTAGACAATAGTCAAGACATAGAAATACAAACAGACTCTTTAAAATAACATTACAATGAAGACCCTTCTTAACTCGTGCACCAGTTGTGGAATCTGAATAGACATTGACATTAAACTTGTCCATAAACAACCGCAGCCGATCGACAACATTATTAATTTGGTTGTGAGCCGCATCATCACCGTTGTAAGCCGCATCAGATTAAGTGAGACGTCTCTGGCGAACAACGAAGGAAACTTAGAGGGAGCTCATCCTGGGAAGAAGAAGAAGCGGAAAGAGAGAAAAGAGAGAAAACTTTAGTGCCTGGCCGATCAGGACTCCACGATTAGCTGAATCAACTACGTGTCGCAACACCTGATGAGTATTCAAGTTGATCATTCATCTAATTGGAGTCAATTTCTGATTTAGGGCACGAGTTCGGACTTATGTGGATTCTGATGGACGATTGAGGAGCTCTTAAGCTTAAATTTATGTGCAAATGATTGATAAAGGCATTGTGAAGCTTTGGGGTTTGAAGAAATTCGATTATGAAGCACGGTTTGATTGAAACAAAATTTTGAAGTTCGCGTGCGAGTTTTGCATAACGGATGATACACGTAAGGAAAATGATGAATGTGTGCTTTGAACGAGGTTACTCATGAACACATAGAAGTCATTTATCTACAATTAAACGTAGTTTAGTCGAGTTGTTTGTTAATATTGTGTTACTCAGTTTTGAATATCGTTTTTCAATTAATTGATAGGAATGCAAGTGCAACGTTTTAAGTAACCGCCATAGGTTGGTTTTCGGTTTTTTTTAGGTGAGTGATCTTATTTCTTCTATGAGTTTATAAATTCATGCTTCAAAAAATAAAATAAATTGGCTATGTTATAAGTTAAGAACGAATATATTCCTTGCATAAATTGGATCAAGCATTTACTACCATTCGTATATTAGATGTGAAAAATGTTATCTTTTGATTACAATCTAAGCTGATTGCTTGCAAATGGGTTTGCAAAGTCTTTTGGGAAAGACTTATGAGAACTCATTGATTTTAAATATGGTTTATGAAAGGTTACTTACTAATTTGTCAACTAGTTTATGAAATCAAGTTTGAAGTAGTTTGCGAAATGTATTGTGATATATAAAATGTGATTTGATAGAGATTAATCAATGGACTTGACCATCAATATTCGAATTGTGATGGTGAAAAGTTGTGATTTGGTTATTAAACCTAAATTGTAAGATGATTTTTTTTATTTTAATTGTGGATTTCTAGATATTGAGGTTGATGGAATATACTTAGTGTCTCTGTAAACTCCTTGAGAGGTGTGTGAGTATGCACATACTAGTTTAAAATATCTTGTGGGTATAGCCACTAGCTGATAATAGGAGGAGACCTAACCAATGAGGGAATCTTGGTGACCTTTTACAGGCATTGTACGTGATTATGGCTAGATACTTGAGCATGAGATTGATCAATAAAATGGAACATTTGTTGGCGGATAAAGCCAAATCTTTTTAGGGGCTTTTTTGTCTTTTCCATTAATTTCGATTTTAAGTTAAAAGTTACACCTTTATATCAATAATAGTTAAACGTTAGTAGTCAAGTGGTTGAAAAGGAAAATAGAGAGAATAAAATGAGAGAAGAAAAAGTGAGTTTTTTTTTTTTTATGAGTCAACCTTTTTGTGCCGTTATCTCGAGAAAATATCATAGCTGTATATCATCTTTCTTCAATGTCCAATGGATTCGTAGAGTACCTCTATGCAAAGACATAGTCAGATTTGAATGAACTTCAATAACAAATTTTCTAATGTGTTCTTTCGATTTTTTTCTTTATTATTATATTCTACTTGGGCAAATTGTTTACAAGCGTTGTTTTTCTAGAATTGGCGTGCTATTTCCTAGCAACTAGTATCAAAGCCTAGGTTGGCTAATTGAGAGCGTAGAGGGTTTTTCGATAATGTTCGATTGAAAGCAAACAACATGACAAAAGATAAAATTAGAATCGACAATATCAATGGGCAGGATTTTAGATGGTGGAAACTCCAAATTGAGAATTATTTTTATCAAAAAGATCTCTATGCACCACTTCAAGGTTGGAAACCCAAGATCACGGAGGTAGATCTAGTAGCAAAATTGGGGTGGAAAATTCTTGACAAAAAGAATTAGGTGCAATTCGTCTAGGGCTGATGAAATGGACAAGATACAAAATTGTGAAAGCAAAAACTACAAAAGAAGCCATGGATATTCTAATAAATATTTATGAGAAACCGTCCACATCAAATCAGGTATTTTTGTTGAAGAAATTGGTTAATATGAAGTTATTTGTGGCAAAACATATTGATAGTTTCACATAGGTCACGAGTCAGTTGGAATCCACAAGCATAAATCTGGATATGAAGTTTCAAACTTTATTATTTTTATGTTCCCTTCCAAAAAGTTACAATACGACATTGCAAGGAATTTCAACCACCATGAAGGATGATTTGATTTTGGATGGATGAAGAGATGTGAAAAAAAGCCCTAGGTGGAGATAATTTTTCGACATCTACATCGTCAAAGGCACTAGCAATAGAGAACCATAGAATAAAAGTGGAGGAAAATTCAGCGGACATAGTAAGTCATAATCAATGGGAAAGAGACAAGTTGCAAAAGATGAGTATTGATTTTGTCACTAGACTCGATACCGAAGGTTTCAGTGTGAAGCCTAGAAAAAGAAGTAATATGATGAGAATCAATGAGCTAATGTGGTTGGCGATGAACCTTTGCTAAAGAAATTATGCCTGTCTGCAAAGTTTAACTTGACAATAGATAAGTGGTTTATTAATTCCAGTGCTTCTTTTCGTTGCACCTCACAAAGAGATTTATTTGCTAATTATGCCAATGGAGATTTCAGGTAAGTGGTTATGGGAAATGGCTATATGTGTTGAATTGTTGGAAAATGATATGCAATTGTGAACATCTCAGGTAGGGAATGTCTAGTTTTGCATGAAACCAGGCATATTCCAAAATTAAAGAAAAATAGCATCTTAAATAGGAAACTTGACCAAGGAGGTATGGTAGCAACCTTTGGATGTGAAGAGTGGGAGATAACCTTAAAGACAAGAGTCGTAGCAAAGGAAATCATACGAGTATACTTTACCTTCTCCGAGGAGACAATATTAGTGATATGGTTGCAAGTATATTGACTATAGGTAATTTGTCTACTTTTTGGCATTATCGTTTGGGACATCTTGATGAAGTGTGTAAAGCAATTACATTCAAGGAAATTACTTCTAGGTTTGCCAAAAGTTGAGTTGGATTTCTATGAGAATTGCATTTATTAAAAAAAAAATAGTAGTCAGTTTTCAATTGAATGGGTAACAAAATAAAGGTCGAAAGTTAGAGTTCATATTGATGAGTGGGGCAAACACAACAACTCTCTTATGGTGGTAAGAAATATTTCGTCATCTTCCTTGATGATGCAACAAGGAAGACTTGGGTCTATACTCTCAAAGAAAATTCATAAGTATTCAGGATGTTCGAAATGTGGAAGACCATGGTAGAAAAAGAGATAATTCATCCAATCAAAGCTATGAAGTTTGATAATAGTGGTAAATACATGAGTAAGGAATTTGCAGAATACTTCAACCTTTTAAGGAGGAAATCATTTTCCTAAATTTTAGTATAGGTTTTTTGTTGACTAAGAAAACATTTACCATTGGCTCATTTTCCTAAGCAAATCAAATGATGGAAAATGAGGAAAATGTTTCCTAGAAAATATTTTCCATGAAACAAACATAACCTTAACATTAAATCTTTCTACATTGTTATGTTTTTTATGAGAAATCATTAATATATTTATGCTCTATTTGTTTCACAGAAAATATAACATTTCTAGAAAATCTTTTCCAAAAGTCATTTTCCAAGAAAATGATAACATTTTATGATGAGAGTTAAAACCTGAAAATGAACTAGAAAATATTATTAATCATTTGGTATATAAAATCTAATTTGGTTTTCTAAGGAAAATTACTAATAAATTCAATATTTTAAATAATATTTTGAATTTATTTCTTTTCTTTCTTTATTATGTTTTCCCTTCTTCCTAAGCTAGTCATTAGCCATGGCGACGATCGACGAGGCTCAAGCTTACTAGATTTCGATGAGCTAGAGACTTGCTAGAGGTCATTGAGGCATGAATTCACGAAAGTCTAGCAAGCTCAAGACTTGAGCTTGCTAGAATTGGCGAGCTCGAGCTCGAGTCTCGTTGACCTCTGGTGAGGCTCAAGCTAGCTTATGGCCAATCGATGATTGTTGCCATGGCCCACAATTGGCCAAAATGAAGCCAATAAAAAGAAAAAGAAAAATAATTAAATATTCAAATTTTTAAATATTTTTATAAGAATGAACATTTCATAAACAAGAACTCAAGCCTGTGTGCCAAAGACCCACACCAATACAAAATCATTTTCCCAAACTAATTATTTTCCGTGAAACAAACAAAGTCTTAATCATAGATTATGCTGTTAGGCGTGATTGAAGTCCAAGCATTATTCTTCTTTCTGAACAATGGTAAAGGGTATCTAAATTGATCAGTCAAATTCGCAAGCCAAGTGATGTAAACAATTAGTTTATATTCAACACCTATTCAAAAACTTCAATATCAATGATTAAATCAATTTTGTGAACCATTCTAAGTAAAGTTGGAAAATTCGACTGATAGACTAGAGGCAGAACATACACTATTTCGTTCGACGCTGGTTATGCATAAATAAAAGATATAAGAAAAAGACTATAGATATAGGTGAAATGAAGATGAAAATGGGTGCGGGTGCATACACGGTGATATGATCTCTTGAGATGGATAAACAATATATAGCGAGGCTGTATCTAATATCAATACCTGAACAGCAAGCACGCCTCGCTTCTTTGTGGGCACCAGTTTCCCTTCAACGGTGTCATCCGGATTATACAGGTTGAGATGGCGGAGTTCCATGTCGGCGAAAGCTTCGATGAAGTCAACCCCCCGATTGTTGCACAGGAGCTCAGGCTCACCGGCTGAGTTCTGCATTACCTCTCCGGCGAGAGCATAGTAGGAGACCAGAGCTTGGGCCAAGGTGGCTTTCAGAACACCAACCACCGACCCATATCCCAGCCTCTGTGACGCGGTGGTGGTTGGATTGGCGTAGCAGAAGAAGACGCCTACATCGAGCGGAGGCAAGAGCAAGTCGAGGTTGGAGAGGGGCAGCCAATGCTCTTGCATGGGCAGTGGTGCCGCCACCACTTCTCTCTTGCCCGGCTTCACCATGAACTCTCTGCCTGCACCTCCATCTGCATCCATTTTATGTACTCTGTAGCGAGTTTGAGAGGAAGGGAGGGGGAGAGAGAGAGAGAGAGAGAGAGAGAGAGAGAGAGAGAGAGAGAGGAGGAGGAGGAGGAAGAGAAGGAAGAGGATGGACCTGTTTGGTTGAAGATGAGCCGGCTTATAGTCCCAAACGGCCGTAGAGTAACAAGTTTGGGTATCGAGGAGTTCACAGGTTAGGCTTCCGTGTCTAAGCGCACAGAACTAGGGTTTGACCCATAAATCTTCAATCCAAGTCCTCCGATCCAATCGAGTCCGGGGATTCGAGCCCTTGGAAACAGATACCAAGGAAAATATGCTAAAAGATAACAATTTCTGAGCGAATTTTCCACGATTCTTTGGGGAGTAGGAGTAGCGGTACATATTTTGTCGTTCATGGAGCTTCGAAAATAACTGGAGCAGCGGTGCAGGCAGGAGGGTGCAGTGGTTTCTCGTGTACAAATAAATTTTCCGTTCAATAAATCGTGTTGAGCAAGTGTAAATGAGGAAGTTGTTTACGTTTGAAGTTTGTAATGTCTAATGATGGGCTCCTTCAGAGCACCACTAGCATGGCTAGTCAAAGTTACCATGCTTTTCTCCTTTTTTATTGTGGTTGTTGACTTCAAGCATGACCTCCTTTTCCACAAAAAGTCTTGATTGAAGTATCCTCTAATGATCACTTGTCACATCCAAGTTCGTTAGGGTAAATTTATTATCTGGTTGGTGGAATTAAGGCTTATTCCCTATCTAACACTGCGCATTCAACACTGTCTTGATACCGTCTTGATGTCTTGAGTAGAATCATTAATATGGGAATGAATTTTCGGCATTTAGTCCAATGTGGCTTTTTAAAAAGTTTTGAAGTTCAAATTGGAAATTTGTTCATATGACGTGGCAAAAGTAACCAAAAAGTTAGAAAAGAAAAACCAAGAAGAAATCATATGGAGAATTTTAGTCATTTCGATTGAATATCCAAATAATAAGTTTGTGACTAAATTGACAAATTCTAATAAGGTTTAGGATTGAATTTGCAATTTAGGAATTCAAATAATAAGTTTATGACTAAATTGACAAATTCTAATAAGGTTTAGGATTGAATTTGCAATTTAGGAATTCAAATAATAGGTTTATGACTAAATTGACAAATTCTAATAAGGTTTAGGATTAAATTTGCAATTTAGAATTAAGTTGGCACAATAGAAAGATTTATGATTAAATTAGCCACCGTACAATAAGTTTATGATTTTTGGACAATTATCTCTAGAGAGATTGGTAGTTGTTAATGCAAAGCCCTCAAAATCCAGTGACAAAGCAATATCAATAGACATCCTCCCTTTCTTTTTTTAAATCAATTCCACTATGCGATTTTATCATTTTAAAATTCGAATTAGTGCATGCCCATCTTCTTCCTTCAAAGGAATTTCTTTAAAGTTCGAAAGTTGGAAACTTCTTTATCCGGTTTCCACTGAATTTTCCTTTTTGTTTGAGTGACTGGGTATATACACCACGGCTACTTAATTGATCTCGATTAAGAAGGATGCATTAGCTTTCATTTTGTTGACACCTAAATTTTGGCAATCCATTTAATTGTTAATTACATAGAAAATTAAGGACTAAGTTTTAATCCTAAATAAAAATATTATTTAAAGCATATAGTTATTAGGAACATTCACATTAGTAGTTAATAGATTCATATAGTTTGCAATTGAATTAAATTGGAGGTAGATGGACTCAAATGATTGGTTTTGAGCTTAATTAATTAATTGGACTGTGCCCATGATAGTATTGTATTAGACTTTGGCCAAGCCTGTTACTTTGTTCACGGCCAGAATTAAGAAATATTTGGGATCACATGGAAAGCAATCGGCATGATATTCACGCGTGAGAGATGAGCGGATTATTTTGTTATTCTTAAGATCTCTCGTGTATTGTCAACTGGCATATAGGCAGCGAACATTTGGCTCGGCAGAGAGAGATCCCGGTACTTAATCAAATAAAATTTTCGCATGGAATCAGTCAATCAGGAAAAGAAATAATTGATTGGGGGAAAGAATATATGAAGAGGTCAGTTCCTGTACAGTATAAATAGACAATCGCATAGTTAAAAAGAGGGGGCCACACAATCGATACAAACGGCCACATTGAGGGGAGCCCAATAGAGATAAAAGGGAAGAGAAAGTCGGGACGTGCGAGGTTGGTTCATCGAAAATCGTGAGAGGGAGAGAGGGCACCTCCAATATTCCTTGGGGCATCGAAAAGCTTGGGCCCAACTACTGCGACGATCGACGCTGCTCCCTGTACGAGACCTTGACGTTGGAACCTCGCCGCTCTGCTATCCGACCCTGCCGGTGAACCGGCGCTCCTGCTAGTCCCAACATCGCCTGCTTGAAGCTTCTGCCGTTGCTGCCCATGTCCACGTACCGAGATTCAGCAAATTCCCAACGACGCTGTTGCTCTCCCGACATTGCAGTTTCCCCATGACGCTGGCTGTGACGCTGATCATGTGATTTTAGTTGGACCTTTTGTACGCCTTTGCATTGCACGTAGATTAGTTTTTATTAAATAACAGAAAACCCTAAAATATTGAATAAATTGAGTGTTAATTAAATATCATATATAGGTTATAGACGTGATTTTCTATTATAGATGTGATTTGCTAACTAACACTATAGATTAGGTTTCATTAAATAAGAGAAAAACTTAAAATATTGAATGAATTGAGTATTAATTAAAAATCATATATAGGTTATAGATGTGATTTTCTACTTTCGTTGCTTTGATCTCATGTGCTCACAATTTATTTATTGCTTTGTTTTATTGAGTGTTAAATAATAGTTTCACACCCATAAAATCAATGCAAGTTGCATGCAAAGCATTTTTTGAAGTAAAAGGGAAAAGGTGCGAAACGACATTAGAAAAATGTAGCATAATCAAGTCCTTGAACTCACTTAATTTAGTTCGTAGAAGTGAATTGATTCTTCCATAAATCGATCCACCAAAATAGATTAGTGGTGACTTCTAATTGAAAACTCATTTGCATGTTAAGAATTTAAATTCTAAGTCGCATGTTGGTATGGGTTTAGGAGAGTCTAAATTAACTCTATTTTTAGTATTCCATTTGTCCTTAGGTGGTGCAAACTGAGGATAGGTCACGACACATTTTATATAATTTTGGGCATTCAATCAGACTCTTGAACAATAGCACCCGGGTTAAATCAAAATGATTTAAAGATTGTCAACTTAATTGATCTCGATTTGGTTTAATTGTGAACTCAAATGAGATTTTTCAACATAGAAGGCTAGCAAAAAAGAAAGGAGGCAAATTACGAAATCAAGATTTACACAATGAAACTACTGCAAGAAAACAAATGATAATGAAGCGATCTTTATTATTCATTTAAGACCATATTTATTTCATGACATGAAGGTAAACAAAAGATAACTTAGGACCACTAGTAGAACACACATAACTTAGTACCACCAATACAACTCAATCAAACCACTCCACATTTGCATTACGAACCTTTATTATGGTACTGCTAAGTCATACAGCAGCAACTATTGGTAATAGCTGATCACACAGTAATATATATATATATTGAGACTTGGGACTATTTGTTCTAATTATCTTCTGGTGGAGGTGGGATGTACGGAGGGGCCAAGCTCCAGTCTCCAGTGACCTCATCTTGGACCATGTTCTTGTTCTTCGCTACCCACCAATAGGCCGGAATTTTTCTTTCATACTTCAGAGCATCCATTCCCTTGTTCACCAGCTCAATCCCGCGACGCTTGTCAACATTGAATTCGTTGCTATCGATGCCTTGTGTGCCCGCGATTAGATGCAGGCACGTCTCCAACATATGCCCGATTGCCACGGCGCCAGTCATACCGCTGTAGAGAGACTTCAGGTCCGGGGACTTGCGCGAGTCGACCAGCAGCTGTTCTCCGACGTGGTAATATCTGATTGGAGGGATGAAGGGAACGATATCAAGGGCGTTGGTCATTCGAAGGGCTCGGAGCTTCTCGGACGACGAGAACTTCGCCTGGAACTTCTCGTCCCCGACCTTGGGGCTGGCGAAGGGGAATGCGGTCACCAGACAGGCATTCTCGGGGTGGTCGGTGGGCGCGTTGTAGCCATTGGTAACGATGTCCAGCGCATTGATCGTTGCCAAAGCCGCGCCCAGGCTGTGGCCGGCCACTGTTATGCTGATTGTCTCGCCTCTACCGGCATAGAGATCGACTTGCTTCCGGACCTCCCTTAGAACCTGACCAAAGTTGTCCATCGATACCAGTTTTAATTTGGCAAAGTAGTCCATACATCACGTGCTATATCTTATCACATTTTTAGATTTCTATATAATAAATAAATTTAAAAAAAAAAGGTGAAGGGGGGAGCTTGTTCGGGAGGTAAATTAGCAAGAGCAATCTATAAATGGAGTGAAAGTTTCATACCTGGTCTCTGGCACTATGCCTCGTGTAATCATTTAGAAAATTCGATTTCGTATACAAATCTAAAAAGCCAGCGTGAATCTTAGTATCGGTGTCGTCCTTGAAAATGTCGGTCGCTGGCTTCAAATCATCTTGAACATCTTCAAAGGACTCCAGGAGATTCGCCGTTCCTCTCCAAGTGACCAAAATGTCCCTTCTCCCTAACGCCTCGGTCCCCTCGTCGGTGCTCACCGCAACATACCCGGCCCAAGACCTGTCCGGCTGCACCAGAAGGAACGCATGCGATCGCAAATAAAAGTACCGGGTCACCTCGTACCTGAACTTATTGTTGTCCGTCTCGAGACCCACTTCAGAGAAGAGCTTGTCCATCGGGTACAGGGGCATGCCGTAGCCGTCTCCAGACTCCTCCTGGCCGTTGTACATGAAGAACTTCGTGAACAGAACAAGAAATGGAAGAAATTGGGAGAGAAAAAGAGAGAGAGAGATTTTGACGAATGAATTTCTTCTTCTATTTGATTTCCTTGAAAAGTTACATTTCAGTATGTGAGATTTCCTTCTTATATCTCCTCTGGTTCTCACTTAACAGAATCTGTTTTACACGAGAGCTGTTGAAGAAATGGCCAACTTCTAACTGCAGAAGACTAACCGAATACCGGTCACTACAGCTAAGGTACAGAGTAAAGCTAAGATACAGAGTAAAGGAAAAACAGAGTAGATGAGCAGAGTAGCGGTTTAGTCGACTTTGCAGCATCTTTTCCTACAATCTCTCGATCCGTATATCATCCTTCTTCTTTCCTTTCTTTATTCTTAACAGTAGATCTTCTTCTTTCTGTACATTTCTTGACACCATTTATACAGTCAGCTTCTTCCTGTCTTTTGTCCTTAACATCCCCCTGCAAATTGGGCAGGGGTGAAGAACCAATGCCCAATTTGAGACGAAGAGAGGAATGTGTTAGTTTAGATAGTGGTTTGGTAAAAATATCAGCAACTTGGTTATGGCTGGGAACATATCTAACACATAAGGATCCAGACGCAACTTTTTCTCGAACAAAGTGGAAATCAACCTCAATATGTTTTGTTCGAGCATGAAGTATAGGATTTGCTGTAAGAGATATGGCAGATTGATTGTCACAGAATAATATGGTTGGTGAGTGAAGAGAAACTCCAATATCTATGAGTACAAAAGTAATCCAAGTAAGATCGGCTGTTGCTGAGGCGAGGGCTCTATATTCAGCTTCAGTGGAGGAACGTGAAACAGTTGATTGTTTCTTAGCTGTCCATGAGATGAGATTAGAACCGAGATAAGTACAGAAGCCTGTGGTAGAAAGTCTAGTTTGAAGACAGCCAGCCCAATCTGCATCAGAGAAGCCATATAATTTGAGAGAACTTTGAGAATGAAGTGAAATACCGAGGTGAATTGTTCCTTTTACATATCGAAGAACTCGTTTCAGTTGAAGAAAGTCTCCAATAGTAGGTTGCTGTAGTTTCTGACATAGGATATTTGTTGCAAAGGCAAGATCAGGCCTGGTGATAGTGAGATATTGTAAGCCACCTACAAGACTTCGGTAGTTCATGGGATTTGGAAGAAGAACAGCATCTCTTGCAAGTATGACTGGTTTAAGAGAGAGAGGTGTAGCAATAGGTTTACAGTCAGTCATATTTGCACGAGACAGTAAGTCAAGGGCATACTTGGTTTGACATAAGAACAACTCGAGAGGTTCGTGTGGCTTCAATTCCAAGAAAATAATGAAGCTGGCCAAGATCTTTCATATGGAATTTAACACTGAGTGAGTGAATAAAAGTTTGTAGCAGATGTTCTGAGCTACCAGTTAGAATTATGTCGTCAACATATAGAAGTAAAAGTATGGTCTCTTGTCCTTGATGAAGTATGAACAGAGAGGGGTCGGTTGAGCTACGAAAAAACCAACTTCAAGCAAGAAATTGCTGAATTTATCATACCGGCACGCGGAGCTTGACGCAATCCATAGAGGGATTTTGAAGTAGACATACATATTGATCATACGTGGATGAACAAAACCAGGAGGTTGCTCCATGTACACGGTTTCATTTAGGGTGCCATGTAAGAAGGCGTTCTTGACATCAAGTTGATGCATAGACCGGTGTTTTACCATTGCTACGAGAGGGATAAGTCTAACAGTTGAATGTTTTATCACAGGGCTAAAGGTTTCTGTGAAGTCAATTCCTTGTTCCTGATGAAATCCCTTGGCTACTAGACGAGCCTTCAATCGATCTAGACTTCCAGTAGAGGTAAGTTTAGTCTTAAACACCCATTTGCAGCCAATAACATTCATGTTATTAGTACGAGGAACCAATAACCAAGTTTGATTATGGTGTAAGGCATTCATTTCTTCTTGCATTGCCTGATACCATCCTGGATCTGCTAGAGCAGATTTTACTGATTTTGGTTCTGGAGGAACTTGGTATTGAGCAAGACATGCATATCGAGGATTCACTTTGACTATACCAGATTTAGATCTGGTTTGCATGTGATGAGTAGGTTGTGTACCTTGCACAGGATGGATAGTCTGTGTTTGTGTGTTAGAAACACTTTGATCGATAGCTGGTTCTGTTCTTTGTCCTTTGTTGTGGTTCCAGATATATTTACTTGTTGAGACATACTTTGAGTAGTAGATGGAACTTGATCATTAGGTGACACAGTTGTAGAGATAGGTTCTATATGTTCTGTAAAAGCTTGCTCAACTGGAAGGTTCTGAACATACTTTGTTTGATGAGATGATGAAGTGTTGATAAGCTCAGTATTTGGAGTTTGTAAGAATCTCTCTTCTTCTGTCCATAGTTTATATAGTCGTGTATATGTTGAGGAATGTGTTGCCAGCTTCTTAGAGAAAGGAAAGAATGTCTCATCAAAGGTTACATGTCGACTGATGTACACATGACCAGTGGTAGGCACCAAGCATCGATATCCTTTATGATGAGTGTTGTATCCGAGAAAGACACAGGTAAGAGATCGTGGATCCATCTTGTGTTGAGCATAGGGTCGAAGACAGGGATAGCAGGCACACCCGAACACTCGAGATGATCATATCTTGGCTTATGCCGATGTAGCTTAGTAAAGGGAGATTGCATCTCTAATTTTGGAGTAGGAAGTATATTGACAATATAGTTTGCTGTCATAAAAGCATCAACCCAAAATTTTAATGGGACTTTTGCATGATATAGCATAGCTAGACCAAGCTCAACTATATGGCGATGTTTCCTTTCAGGTATTCCATTCTGCTCGGGTGTATATGGACAAGAGATAAGCTGTTTGATGCCACAACTCTGTAGGTGAGCTTTAAACTTGTGACTGACAAACTCTCCCCCACCATCACACTGAAACTTCTTGATTTTACAGTTGTGATGGTTCTCTACTAACTTCTGAAACATAAGAAAGATGTCATAGAAGTCTGATTTTAGTTTCAATGGGTACATCCAGCTGAATCGAGAGAAGTTATCAACAAAGATCACATAATATTTGAAGTTCTGATAAGAGTTGACTGGAGAAGGTCCCCAGATATCGCAATGGACTTGTTCTAGAGGTTTATTAGCTACAGAACTTGACATAGGAAAAGGTAGAGCAGTATTCTTAGCAAGCTGACAACTTCTGCATACAGATTGTGGTTCTGTATAACACTGGATTAACTTTTGATTCTTCAAATGTTTCAGGACATTCTGGTTTGTATGAGCTAGCCGTTGATGCCACACGTTTTCTCCTGTAATCTTCTGTCTTTGAGTGAAGAATACCTCTGCAGCACAAGGATCAACTCTGTATAGTCCTTTTTCCTTCTTCCCTAGCATCTTGGTTATGTTGGTGATGCTGTCCTTTATGTACACCCCAATTTTGTCAAAGACAAAAGAACAGGGGATAATCATCGGTTAGTTTAGAGACGAAAGAAGATTTTCTTAATTGCTGGAACAATTAACACATCTTTTAGAGGCAAGGTAGTAGTAGCAGTAGTTAGCATTGTATTACCAACATATTTCACGGGTAAACATGAACCGTTCCCAATCATTACTTTGTATCATTACCGAGCGTTCTTAGAAAAGTTTTGAAGAATACCAAGATTTGCCGTAATGTGAGCTGTTGCTCGAGTGGCGGGATACCATTCATTTTCATTGGTTTCCTCAATATGAAGAGCCGATAAAGCCGTCGGTATCTCCTCGGCTTGGTAAGAATTATCAAACCTATACCAACAGTGTAATGCATCATGACCTGGTTTTCTACATATCTGACATTCCAGTCGAGTGTTTGTTGTTGTTTTCTCCATCTGCACATCTTTCTGGAAAGTTAGATTTGGAGATGGATATATCTTGGCTTCTGTATACCTCTGTGCTGAACCATTATATGGTCTGAACCCCTGACCAGAACTCAGAGTAGAGGGGGTATTAACCTGGTTAAGGTGTTGACTCCCCTGTTCATAGCTCGAGTTATTAGTTCTGTAGTTCATATTTCTTCCTGTGTTTCCAAAATTTCTGTATCTGTTACCGAATGACCTTCCTCTTCCAATATTTCTTCCTCCACGACTATATCCCCTTGAACTTCCAAGACTGTTATTTTGCTGTACAATATTTCTATCAAACTCCTCGTTGTGTATAGCTTCAGTCTTTCTTTGACCATAATAGGCCAGATTTGGACTGAACTGGCTTGAGGAATAGTTTTGCAGCCTTGATTCAAACCTCTCTAGATGAGAGATCACTTCATCATATTCCGGTTGTGGCTTTAAACAATAGATTGTTGTTCTAAAGCTCTCATACTCGGACCCCAAACCTTCCAAAATACCAAACAGTTTTGTTATTTCATCCACTGGTTTACCTATTGCATTTAATTGATCACATATTGTTTTATACTCTCGAGATATGTTGATAAAGCTCTATCACGTTTCGACAAGCCTGCAATTTTCCTCTTAGTTCAAACTCCTTTGCCACAGATTTTTGGGTGAACCGATTAAGCAAGGCCTGCCAAAGTTCATAAGCTGTGTTTAAGCCGATTATTAGGCTAAGTATGTCTTCGGAAATAGCACCACTAATCCACGAGGAAACAAGTTGATCTGTCTTAATCCAATCATTATAGTCAGGATTAGAGATATCAACTGTTTGATCTCCTTCGTCTACCTGTAGAGTTCTAGCAGGTGGTGTAATTTCTCCATTCACAAACCCAAACAGATCTTGGCTTCTTAAAAACCTATGAAACTGAGCTTGCCATAGGAGGAAGTTATCCTCAGCTAATCTGATTGTAACAAAGTTCGAGATGTTAACATGAATGGGAAATGGATATCTCAAGCTTCTTGCTGTCATTCTACTTTTCCAGATCTTTGAGCACTACTTGATTCGAATACAACCTCTACTGATTTCTGCAATATGATGCAGCAAATCGATTTCTGATGATAGAGATTTGAAGAAACATGAAGAGTATCAACTCACAGATCAATGAGACTTCGATTCCTGATTCCAATCTGCTGTAGATTCAGCTATTTTTATGCAGTATTGAGATGATTTCTTCAGGATGAAGGCTCTGATACCATGAAGAACTTCGTGAACAGAACAAGAAATGGAAGAAATTGGGAGAGAAAAAGAGAGAGAGAGAGATTTTGACGAATGAATTTCTTCTTCTATTTGATTTCCTTGAAAAGTTACATTTCAGTATGTGAGATTTCCTTCTTATATCTCCTCTGGTTCTCACTTAACAGAATCTGTTTTACACGAGAGCTGTTGAAGAAATGGCCAACTTCCTAACTGCAGAAGACTAACCGAATACCGGTCACTACAGCTAAGGTACAGAGTAAAGGTAAGATACAGAGTAAAGGAAAAACAGAGTAGATGAGCAGAGTAGCGGTTTAGTCGACTTTGCAGCATCTTTTCCTGCAATCTCTCGATCCGTATATCATCCTTCTTCTTTCCTTTCTTTATTCTTAACAGTAGATCTTCTTCTTTCTGTACATTTCTTGACACCATTTATACAGTCAGCTTCTTCCTGTCTTTTGTCCTTAACAGTACGCATCGTAGATGGCTTGGACTCGTTCTCCGTAGTGTATGAGGTACATCCGGAGATCCTCGTCGATAGGATCCAACATGTCCTTCCAGTTGGTCTCGCCGCTGAGCTCGGTCCATGGCCTTGAGCTACCGTCTCCCATGGTAGGTATCTCTCTCCCTCTCCCTGAACTCTCGCTGATAATTTATTTTTCTCTAGATGGAAAGGCTTGTGGAGATGCAATCTTGCTTCCATGCAATTTATAGACCCTACCTCTTCACTGTGCCATGCGCGATCACATTACGTGTCGAGGGTTTTTGTTTTTCTTTAAATTGCTACGATAAGTTACGTGATGGAGTTGCTTTGTGCATAATCTGGCACGTGAAAAACTCCCCTGATTATCTATCAGAGAGTACTCAATTTCTAGGTGAGTCCCCCACCTTTTTTTTGCGTGCCCACCTATATTAAATAGCACTACGAACCGAATGGATCAGAGGGACCGTGCATATCTTCAGTTTAGTTGATAAGAATGTGAATTTCCAGTCTCAGTAGCTCGAAACTAAATATTAAAGATTATATTCCTGTCTTTGGTAAGGAGTGATACTTGTGCTATAAAAATATGCCAATATTTTGTTTCCACATGATGGGTAACGCAGCTACTGGTGAAGGGAATGAACCATCCACTTTATATTGGGTCTCACTCTTTATATAACTAATTAAATTCAATCTTGCCATATTAGGCTGGAAATTGTTGACATGGACTCCGACTATTGTATATGGTATGACCGACGCTGACGTGAATTAATTTTAGAAAATTTTTAATTTTTTTCTGAATATTTTATTCTATTTCTTTATTAATTGTGACCAACAAGAGTCATGGCCCTGCCTAGGCCATAGCCAACCACGGGTGAGGGTGCCCCTTGCATAAGAAATATTGCAAACCTAAGTCAATAAACTGCTTCTCTGTCAATAGGAGAAATTTAGTAATTAAGACGTCTTCAATACCTCTACATTGTTCAAATTAAATATGGAGATGCGTAAATTTGTACTTTCCTATTTTTAGCAGTTAAATCTATTATTCCTATATACATATTGATGAATTTAACAAAAAATGCCATTATTAGGGATTTGTCGCGGTTTTCTTTTTTTCTTCATGCAAGCGTTGCTCAGTGAATGAATGACTTAGGATAGGTGGCAGGACCCTAGGTTGTTCTTGACTATTTGAGATGTTTTAGAGAGTTTTTTTTTTTTTGCTCGATTGGCTGGGGACAAGGCTTATTAAAAATGGCCCTACCTAATTGCTTATTCAGAATGGCCCTACCTATTTTCTAACCCTTTTAATTAGATTTCTTGTCATTAATTTTGAGAGATTAAGGCTTATCTAACTGATGGTCGGTGCCCTTGCATCCTGAAAATATGATTCTTTACTCCCAAAGCCTAAGTTTTGGCCATCATGAGCCAAAACTCAACTTCAATTTGGGAAGGTAGTGAATCGAACTTCTGTCATATGTCTCGCCCGGTTATATATTCAGTTTTTCGATCGCTGAAACTTGTCAAACGTGCAAAGCGTGCGAGCTCCGGGGACCATCCACCCGTTATATGGACGGCTCGCTCTTGGACCACATCAGTTCGGGAATATCTGCTTGTTTTTTTCTTGTTGGACCATTCCAGTCCTCTTGCATTAGAAAAATGAAGGGAACCGTCATGCAATGCAGTGAACAGTGGAATTATGAGGACAGCTGACCTCGACCAAGAGCATCTCGCTGGTACAAATCCTTTCAGCTTCCTGTTCTGCTCATGCCTGATTTCTTACTCCTTCTGTTTTAACTCCGAATATAATATATCTCGTTATATAACTAAATACATCATTTCTATCTCGTGACACTCTTATTCTAAGACTAACATTTTCGATGATAAGTTCATAGATGTTCTTAAATTCAATCATTGCTAGTGATTATTATTATTTTTTTTTTGGTGAAAGGTAAGAATATATTGAGCTTTAACCAAAAAATACAAAAGATCCGACACCACAAACTTGCACTCAACAAGACAACAAGTCAGGGTGAGTGGAAGGGAGCCGAATGCAAAAAAGGACCACAAGAGCGGGCCTAAGCAAGCAAGACAGCCACATAAGGCAAAAGGCAACAGAAGGCCACGAAAGGCCAAAAGAACCACAATCTACGCATACATCTGGTAGTGACAAAAGTGAAGAACCGTCAAGGAAGTAGCCGTGTAGATGAAGAGTATCCAGACAGCAAACACTAGGCTAGGGACTTGCAGAAGTAGAATAGTCCCTAGCTGAAAAAATGATTGGATCAATACCCCAGCTACGCTGCAGCCTCCGGTTTCTATATGTATCATCCACATTCCTATAGGTGGTGGCCTTGTCTTTGTCGACCTTGATGAGTTGATTCTTCACCTCTGGGACGGATAAGCTTTGCTCTCTAAATAGGATGTTATTTCTGTGCTTCCATATGTAGTAACAAAGAGCACCAAAAGAGAAGCGAGCAATGCACTTATAGAATTCTTTACCCATAAGGAAAGTGGCAGCCCAATTGAGATTCTCGACCCAAGAATTGTTTCGCCACGGAAGATTGCACCTGGAGGCCCAAAAGAAGGCAATGCTAGCGGAGATGCAGTAGCCAAAAAATAGGTGGTCTATAGAATCCAATACCTCATTGCAGAATGGACACAAGGCACTATCTATCTTACCATAAGATAATAATAGAGCTTGGGTAGGAAGCCTGCGTTTGGCAATAAGCCAAAGGTTAAATTGGTACCTTGAAGTGATGGAGTTGTTCCAAATGAATGTGTGCCAGGAGACCCGAGTCTTCCTCCTCCTAATCAAATCCCATGCCGAAGCCACCGTAAAGAGATGGGAGGTATTTCCCTTCCAGCCGAAACGATCGGAAGAGTGGGAGAGGGTGGGAAGGGGATCCGCCCAAGAGTCCAAGACCCTCTTAATCATAGCTCCACAATTAGTGAATAGGTTCGCCATTGTCGCCTGCTTAGGAAGGCCAGATGCATATATGGCCAAGTCCGAAAAGTACAAGTTCAAAGGGCCCCTGGGGTGCCAATTATCAAACCAGAGGGATACTGAGGAACCATTCCCAATTCTCCAATAGAAAGAGCTTCGACACTCAGCCCTGAGTTGGAGGATCTTCTTCCAGGCCCACGAACAGCAGGTTGGCTTTTTGGCCACCCAGAAATTCGCCTTCTTAAGAAGGTCGAGTGAATCCATTTGCACCATAAAGATTCCTTATCGGCAAACAGAATCCAGATATGTTTTAACATGGCGGCCTTGTTATACTATCATTGCTAGTGATTATTGTTAAGAGCATACAGTAGAAATCCGATATTTTCACTTGGGGAGATTGTCAAGAGGGGGTCTAAGTCTAAATCCATTAACATAATTAATTGAATCCATCTTCACTCAAAATCTTAAACTAATGAATTATAAGCCAACTAAAATTGTATTAACTGCTCCACATACGAGATTTCTCTAATATAACTCACATGTGTATCTGAAAAATCTCCCTCTCACGAGTAAACTCATGCCAATATTCCGATGTGAGATTTTTCTAATATAAGTCACATGTGTGTTTTGACAATCCCCCCTCTCACGTGTGAGCTTAGTGTTAAGTATATTCTCCCTTAATTTATGTATTATTCAACATCAACTTATCTGAAGTTGAGTCTCCACATCATTGTAATGTACCCGCAACTATGTACAACAATAGTCATCAATTGCTAACTTGGGATTACATCCCCATAGTCTCTATCTTGCATCACCAAACCAACTATCCATGGTCTCTTCTCACCAAATTAACTGTGATGGCAATTTCCACCAAAAACAAGCTTTGATCATGAGATTTCTTTTTAAGTTAGAACAAAATGGGGGTGGAGCATCAATTGACTATCATCTTTGATATCATTTATTAAGAGCACGCAATAGAAATTGGATACCTTCACCTAGAGAGTTTGTCAAGAGGGAGTCAAGGCCGAGCCTTTCAACATATCAAATTGGACCCACTTTCACTCATAAACTTAAGCCTAAGAGTTATGGGTCAATTATGATATATTAACTACTCCATATCACACCAATTCTCCACTGTGAGACATTGCTACCATAACTCATGCATATATCTCAACAATTATCGCCACACCTCTCAAGTAAAAAATTTTCTTCATATTGTAATGTGACGTCATTACTATCACTAAACCATAACATTGTAGTTTTTTTTTTTTTTTTTTCTTTTGTTGGTATAACATTGTAGTTTGATTAGGCAAGTTTGTTCTCCTTGCTAATCTCTCGAACTTTCTTGCTTTCTATAACACAATGCTTCTACATCATTTCTTACTTTCTTTGCCTTTTCCTACTCTCGAAATAAATACTTTTAGAGAATAGGAAACGTGCACATGTATGCGATGTAAGATCCTAGAATTAGACATTTTATTTATGTCATTCCTTGTCACTAGCAAAAACGGGAGGGCCTCATTTATCTTTCATCTAGTGCCTTACGCAGTCCAATGTCCCTCGGAGGTGTCTATGAGAACTAATTTAAAATATCTTATGATGAGGACCACCGTCCTCGTGCACGACAAAAATGAAGGGAATTTCTTTTGGCGTGAGAAAAATTAATGGAATTGCTGTGCAATGAACGTTGGATTAATGAGGACCACAGTCCTCGACCAATTGTTTATTACATAACTACTATTAAATACAGCAAATTTAATCATTCATCGATGAATTAAATTAAGGTAGTTTGTGTGATTGTGTGCTAAAACAATTAATTATGGGCAAAAGAACTGAGTAAATGCCAAAACTTAGCACGGGGATACCTAAGTACAAAAGTTATGAAAGGTACATTTAAGTGTCATTTAAAAAAAAAAAATTGAAACACCTGAATGCCAAGTCTGGTGACCCCAGTCAGAAATCCTGCATGGCAATGTTTTAGTAATATAACTGACCTATATGGCTTGCCGGGAGAGTTGAGTAAGCAAAAAGAGCAAAAAAGACGTTGTTTTTGCATTTTTAAAATTTTAATATAAATATTAATAAATTAAATTATTAAAATAAAGGAGGAGATCAAGATTGCGAAGGCGAGGTTCAACCTTTGCTGTCGTCTCCCCACCGTCATCAAGAAGGGTTGGCTAGGGTCATCAGGCCTTGGCCAGGGGCCAGCAACCCTGGTTGACTGGCAATGAGGGCTTGCAAGCCCTTGCCCAAATCTAGGGTGAGGGTCGCGGCCCTCCCTAGATCCGCGAGGGTTGTCGGCCTTTCTGGTACAGTCGCTTGGCACCTATTGGTGCTACTCAAGCAAAGCCCTTAACGTCACGGTTATTGCCTCCCGACGAACTTGATTCCATAATTTTGACCTCTAGTGACCTTTCGATGAGGCTTGAGCCTTGCCTAGCTAGCTAGATTTGGGGAGGTGAGCCTCGCCAAATCTTGAACTCGTCTACGGCCAGTCGTAGGCTATTATTATGGCCGACGACTGGTTGAGGATGAAGCAATAAGAAAAGAAGAAAATAAAATAAAATAAAATATTGATTTTTAAATATTTTTTTTAAGAAGAAATGTTCCATTAAAAAATGACCCAAGCTCAAACGCCGAGGACTCGGGCTTAAGTGTCAGGGACTTGAGCACAGCCTTTATGAACCCAAGCTTGAGTGCCAGGGCATTGAGCATGGGCACTAGGGGTTTAGGGTTGAACTCAATGGACCCAAGCATGGGCATTTCAGCCTAAGCTCAAGCACCGAGGTCCGAGGCCTAGCCACTGGAGACCTAAGAACCAACATCGGGTTTCCACGCCCAAGCGTAGTTTCAAGTTCAAGCTCCAGTACCTAGTCATATTTTATAATATGTTTTCCGATATTTCAAAGAGAAAATCATTTTTCATAATTTAAAATTGGGTAGGAAAATATAAGCATTTTTGTTAACTCATTTTCCTAGGCAAACCAACTACTAGAAAAATGAGTAAAATGTTTTTCAAGAATTATATTTTCTAGGAAACAAACGGAGCTTAAAGAGATGATATCATTGCATAGCGCAAACTCTCCCAAGCCTATACTAATCGCAACTTTGGGATTTTAAATAAATCATTTACACATACAATTTTATTTACTTTGGAGGTGTCACTGATCTATTATGCTTAAGACGATAATCTCCGGTCAGCATAAGCAAGCTTGAATTTCTGAATTCGGTGGTCAAAGAAAGGCTAAAAGGAGATATGAGAAAATGAAGCGTAATTTATGAGACGCAAGAGCATAAATACGCGCGGGCATCATGATAAGCGTAGGCTAAGTAGGTATCAAACGAAGAGGCGTTTTTCTTGAGGAGGTGTGCGAATGAACGGACAAGAGCACGCGATAGAGGGAGATAGAAAAGGGTGTGCGCATGTGGAGAAAAAAAAGAAGAGCAAAGAAGCACGTGAAACACAAGAAGAAAGCAAGGTTCAGAGGGAATATTTGTTCAGCTACGAATCGGAAATTTTGGGAAGAGTAGGTCAACATTCACGGCCGAAGGGATAGGAAGAAACAGCAGCACGCCAGAATAAGACAAGAAGACGAACGCGCACTTCGAGATGGACTTCAGGGAGCTCTTCCTCCATTTTGTTTTTCTGTTAAAAGGAGACTGAAGGCGAGTTTTAGAGGGGGCGTATTTCGGGAGAAAAAGAGAGGAGAGGAAAAGGAGGATTCATTTGAATAAGAAGAAAACACATTCCCGCGAGAGAGTGTCCACGCAATGGCTTTTATGCTCAAGAGTGAACTCATCATCTGCCTTGCTCTAATTCTTGGCGCTTGGGCGTGGCATAAGATGTTGCACAATCCCACCATTGCCGAGCAGCATGAGCAATGGATGGCCAATTACGGCCGGACCTACAAAGACCCACAGGAGAAGGCGATGCGCCAGGCGATTTTCACAAGACCCACAGGAGAAGGCGATGCGCCAGGCGATTTTCACAAAGAACTTGCAGTTCATCGAAGATTTCAACAAGTCCGGGAATCGGACTTTCAAATTAGGTCTCAACCAATTCTCAGACTTGACCAACGAGGAGTTTGTCCGGAGCCATACTGGATGCTTGGCACCCAGGCGACCTGAGCCTGCCATACCAACGTCCGTTAGCCACCAAAAGCTGACCGCAGATGTTCCTGATCACATTGACTGGGTAGAGAAAGGTGTCGTAAACGCGATTAAGTACCAAGGCTATTGTGGTAAGTACAAATGTTAAGTATGCATCCACCATTTTTTTACCCAGTAAACAAGTAGGTATTTTGTGGCCTATTTGGTAAAATTTTCTCGAGAATTTGAGCATATGTGCGTCTTAGAACCTATTTGGTAAAAAATTTTCTAGGCATCTACAATTGTGAACAGAAGTGCTTCATCTTTTATAACGGGTTTGATAAACTCTTGACAACTGTAATAGTTTATAGCTTCTTGGTTGTTGTTTCACCCAAATTTAAGGTGCCATAGTTAATGTGTAACAACACATTCTAGCACAACCACCGAGTAACACAACTAAAACACAGCCACAATTGTACGAAACAAATGCTTACCATATTGTAACGAAAGGTCAGACACCAATGGCAACAAAATTATGGAAATAATGTAATTTCATATGTTTATAACGTCAACAAATATTATGTAGGATCCTGCTGGGCATTCTCAGTCGTTGCAGCAGTAGAAGGAATCGTGGGTATCACCAACGGTACACTGCCGGTGCTCTCGAGCAACAGCTAGTAGATTGTGTGACTACAAACTTCGGCTGTGGAGGCGGTTACCTAGAATATGCTTTCGAGTACATTATCCAAAACCAAGGAATTGCGTCCGAGGATAGCTATCCATATGAAGCAGTACAGGGGACCTGCGATGCAACAAAAGCAGCAGAGCACGCGGCACAGATCAAGGGTTTCAGGTATGTCCTGTCTGGGGAGGACGAGCTCATGAAGGCAGTTGCGCAGCAGCCGGTCTCAGTCATAATCCCATCAAGCGGCCAAGAGTTCCAGTACTATAGTGGAGGCGTGTTCAATGGGGAATGTGGCCCGAAGCTAGACCACGCAGTCGTCGTGGTTGGGTACGGGACAAGCGAAGAAGGAACCGACTTCTGGAAGATCAGGAACTCGTGGGGCGAGACATGGGGTGAACGCGGTTACATGAGGATTCAAAGAGGCAGTGGTAGTTCCGAAGGAATATGCAAAGTCGCATCGGCAGCTTCTTATCCAACTGCTTGAGAATACTAATTTTAACATACATACACGGATCACGTGGGTCTTGCGATTATAAGTTCTGTTTGTGTTGTTTCTTTTATTTCATGTGTTTTTAGCAATCGTTGTGTGCTTGTACGAGGCTACTTTCTAGCCACTGAATTACATGGCGACTATGAATTAATGCCCATAAAATATTAATGAATTTCTCGTTGAATGTTCAATTATCTTTGTCTCTAAAACTCGTACTCCATATATAAAATATTTGCGAATTGTTGGGCTTTGGATATGGGCCACCTATAATGGGCTTGGCTAAGCTTAACTAATTTACATATGAAAGTTCTTTTCTGGAGACAGTAGAGAGACATAAATCGAAAATTTCGGAACTTTCGTGGCGTATATCTTTTTCATACAATAACGTTCATGCAATGAATTCTATGACATTAGAGCCATTCCAACGACATATTATTTGTATTTTACGGCGATTTGATAATAGCAATTGCTTTTCGGAAAACTAGCATTTCAACTAACGATGGACAAAGCAAAAAGTTGAAGCTAAATCATGACAGAACGAAAGACATAAATTTGATGTGTTACCAAAGGATCGCCCATTTTGGGGAAACTTTTTCAATGGACAGCTGATGTATCAACATTTCATATTAAAACACAGAAGAAATATAATTTTGAAGCAAATTACTATCTCAAGGTTGGTGTCGAGTTGATCCTAAATTTCCTTTTGCTGGCATACTCTTGCGGGTCGAGCTCACAGAGCTCGTTCGGATTGCTCAAGACCTGCACCCTCCACTTCCTCGTGGCGGCCACGATGACCCGCGCCATCCTCGTGATTGGGCTGCCTGCAGGCACCCGATGCCAGTACATAGGGGTGCCCGCAAGGAAGATCGCAATCGCGACCGCGAGCGCAAGGGCAGGGAGACCGTAACCAAGGGCCCAGCCCACATTGTCCTGGATATACACGAGGACGGTGTTGCCAAAGGGTGCCCCGAAGAAGACTTTGAACATCCACCAGTCGAAGAAGGAAAGCTTGTGGGCCTTCTCCTTCGTGTCAAAATCGTCGAACTGGTTCGCACCGATCGGCGAGATGTTGGGCTTGGTCCCGCTGGTCTCACTTGTGTAGAATATAATTCAAAGCAGAAGGGATCAGCTATTTGTGTTTATAAACCTGGAATAGTGTCTTTCTTTTTTGTTTCTTTCTGGCACTCCTGCCTACTTCTTCTGCAGTATTGGAAGCATGTTCAGGAGGGCTTGCGTGTCTATAGTTTGCTTTCATTCGATCTTTAGACGCACTTCGTCCCGAGCAATGCTCGCATATTCCCCATCATACTTGTTGGGTTGGGGGTAGAGAGAGAGAGAGAGAGAGAGAGAGAGAGTACCAACGATAAAGGAGCAGGTGGTCCATCTGCCACGCTTGGATCGCCGGACAGGGTTTCCCGGGAGATCGACTGTTCCGTCTTAAGTGTAATCATTGCCTCCTGCTTCGGCTGGCAACATTCTGTTCGCGTTTGAATAGAGCTATTGACCAACTTCGATTCTTTCCTGTAACTGTCGAACAGCATAAGATCCCTCGTCCTAAAGGCCAGCCTCTTTTATAATAGTCCTCCTCGGATCCTGAGTCTTCTCCCTTCGATTCAGCCTAGCCGACGTCCCCATCTCTCACCTCATCCAGCTAGCAACTCCTCGTAACAGATACTCTTTGTTTTTTTTTTTTTTAGTCGGTAACGGATACACTTTGGCTCCGCATGATAGCAATTCTATTTTTCTATTTTTTATTCTTTTGCTCTCCATAATTAAAAAAAAAAAAATAGAGATTCGTTTGCTAACATTAATTAATTATTTTATTCTCCATAATAGAACAAGTGGTAGGGAATAAATTAGAATAGAAATAAGCAGTAGAAAAAAATGATTTCTTGTTTTTAGGAATAATTTCCAAAAATAAGTCATTTTTTCTTTTCTTTCTTTTCTTCTTCTTTGTTGCCCACCGCCCTCGCTGTCCATTGGCCGCCGATCGCCGCCCTCTACTATCGGCCAGCAAGCAATGGCGATGGCCTGCAGCGAAAAGGAAGAGAGGAAAAAAGATAAGAATAAAAAATCTCAAAAAATTATTAAAAAATCAAAAGAAATTCTATGTTACAAAAAACAAAACTTGTGCATCATATCAAATGCTTCTTTTTTTTTTTTTTAAATTTATTTATTCCTAAAATAGAAGTTTTATACAGTTATCAAATGTATCATTTTACTCAGAAATTATTTCAAGAAGTAAAAATAGAAAAGAATTATTTATGAAAAGAAATTATTGAGGAGTAAAAATGTTGCCAAACCTACCTTTTGTTGATGTTTTACTTCTTCCCTCTATTCTTTAAGAGATGTGACTACCTGAGTTTTGACTTTTGATGTACATGACTCATGGCCATCATTCTTTAAGAGATCGACGTCATATATGAATTATGATGTATATGATTCATGGCCCATTATTCTACCCTTGTTGCCATAGATCTGACTTTCACATGGTTGGTCCGAAAAAGCGACCTATAAACTGATCGAGGGCGAATAAATGCATGTGGCTGAATAATACAAGGAATTGCCTATTTTTTTTTTTTTCAATCTTTTCCTCTACCCATACATATATGTATAATTATTATTTTGAGAAGAAGGTACAAGGAGAGAGGAATTATATTCAAGACCTCTGAATATTGATAAAAATATATCATCCTTAGGTCAATGTAGACTCGTTAAATGGGTGGGTCGGGTAGGGATTAGGTCGGGTTATAAATGGTCCGACTCAAGTCGACCTATTTAACCCATTTATGACCCGTTTATTGCAATACAAAAATTTTGACCCATACCCGACCCGATCCATACCCAACCCATATCCGACTCATTTAACTAAACTTAATTTCTTATATATATATTTATATTTAAAAAAATGGTATTGCTAAAATAATTTTATACAATACAAATTTAATGGACAATTTTTATAATTTTTAAAATAATTATTTTAAAAAATCAATTTTAATTATTTTTTTATTTTTTTAAAAATATTTTTTAATTATTTTTAAATATAATTTTTTTTTATTTTTTTATTTTTCTTCTTCTTCTTTGGCTGGCTGCCGACCACAATGATAGCTGGCCGCCGGCCACAGTGCGAGCCTCAAGCTTGCCCGGCTCATCAATGCCGACGAGCTTGAGTCTCGCCCGATCGGCAAGGCTTGAGCCTCGCCGAACGTCGGCGAGCTCGAGGCTCGCCGGCGTCGGGCAAGCTCGAGCTCGCCCCTCGCAGGATGAGGCTCGAGCCTCGCTAGATCCAATGAGCTCAAGCCTCGCCGGCGTCGGGTGAGCTTGAGCTCACTCCTCGCCGAATCTGGCGAGGCTTGAGCCTCGCTCGACGCCGGTGAGTTCGAGCCTCGCCCGACGCCGGAGAGCTTGAGGCTCGCCTGGCGGTCGCCAGCCATCACCGTGCCAGTGACCGGAAGAAGAAGAAAGGAAAAGAAAAGGGAAAGAAAAAAGAAAAGAAAAGAATAATAATAATTATAATTATAATTTCGGTTTTTATTAAAAAATAGTTTTGTAAAGTTAAAGAGAGAAGAGAGATTGTGAGGTCTTGGGTGATAATGGGTTTTAAATCCAACCCACTTAAGACCCACCTACTTTAAGTCTTTACTTGTTAAACCCATTTAACTAACTTCTTCAAAAAAACAAGTGACCCATATATGACCCATTTTAACACCTATAGGTCAATGCTTATTATCTAAAATTTCCAACTTAGTCGTTAGCCTGCAGTGAATAGAAAAATTTGTCATGTAGTCATGGGGACGATTCCCAAAGGTAATCTAGAATCTAGCACAACCTATTAGTCCCCAACCGGATGGGCATTACGCCAAGTAGAGCTTTGATAATCTTGATGGATTTGACCGTACCATATTGGCTCACTTAGGAATGCAAGACAGTCCAACAAATTAGGAGAGAACCAATTGATTCGTTTTCGGGAGCTATTCATCCTTACAAGGATGTTAATTGTAATTAAGACATATGCCATAGGTTATATTAAGACAAATTGTCCTAAAAATTCGAAATCTATTGTACATTAGCCAATTTAGTCATAAACTTTTCAAATTTATGAATTTAATTTTAAACCTTTGGATGATTTGCCAATGTAGCGCAACTATGAATGTAAGAAAACCACAAGCGTCTTAACTTTTTTTCTGACCACTTAAGTGTTATGACTTCTAAAAAAAGGTTCACTTGAGTGTCATAACTTTTAATTAATCACTTAAGTGTCATAACTTTTAAAAAGTTTCACCCAAAGTCGTTGAAAATCTTACATGGCGTGACATTGGTGATGAACATTTTTAATAAGTTAAGTCACTCAAATGATCGGAAAAAAAATATTAATACACTCAAGGTAGCGCCATACAAAAATTAAGATACTTAAGGGATCGAAAGAAATGCTATAACACTCAAGTGAACACTATACAAAAGTTATAACCCTTGTTGTGTTTTTTTCTCTTATATAATCATTCGATACACTTGTTCTTCTCAAGTGATGTAAGGAACCACTTCCATCAGCAACACATCAATCTATCAAGGCTTCCCACCAATAGTTTACTAACACAGTGCCTTCCACTTTATCGTCCTAAGTATGGCCAAGACTAGATGAGTTGTACACCTTGTCACAGTACCTCCAAGTTCTTGTGAACTTCCCGTTCTCTGACTTGTTCACCTCTATTAAGGTCCATCTGACCATCATCAGTCTTTCACTTGATATTCCTAGTTCTAATGGTGATAAAGCTCTCCTTGTATTAGTTCAACTTGACACAAGACAACATATGCATCTATCGGATATTGATATAGACAAATGGTTTTGTCAACTTCAAAATATCATAGTAGTTTTCCCCAACATATAGAACTTGAAAAATAAAAGTGATAGACTGACGATAGCTGGTTGGACCTTAATGAAGATGAACAGGTTAGAAAACAAGAACTTCATGGGGACTTGGAGAAACCGTAACAAGGTGAAAAATTTCTACAGTCTTGGTTATACTCAAGAAGATGAAGTGGAAGACAATACAAAAATCAACTACTATGATTTAAGCCTTAATATACTCACGCGTTGCTAGTAGAAGCAACTCCTTATATCACCTGAGAAGACAGTGCGGGTCACATGATTTTATACTATGATTTGAAGAGCTAGATATATCACTAAAAATCAATTTAAATCTCAAGAATATTGACAGCCAGATATATTTCGAATTTTTTTTATTATAAGAGCATAAAGATATGTCATTGACCATTGGTGCAGGAGTCTGTTAAGCACAATTAATGGCAACACCTCCATATTTTGATGGAACATATTATTGCTACACGAAATGCAAGATGAAAGCATACATCGGACCAACAAATCCAGCCATGCGGGGCACTTTTAAGATGGCCTTAATGGTCCTCAACCAGTTGAACAATCGCATTGACAACATCTTACGGTACTGAGCAGTTTGCAATAGCTTAAAAACTCCAGAAGCCACAATCACTCTTGAAAAATTGTCGAGGCAACAGGCCTTAGATGCTATTGCTTTATATTCATTATATTGTGCTTTATCTCGTTTTAAGTTTAATATTATTTCAACTTGCACTTTGAGACATATTTTATGTGACTTTTGAAGGCATTGATAGAGTTAAGAAAACCAAGATGAACATACTTTTGGGAGTGTGTGAAACCTTCAAAAGTAAGTCCGACAAAACTATCACTGAGATGAGCACTAAGTATACAAAGTAAATGGTCTTGCCTATCAAGGAAATACATTTACTAATGAAGAATATGTGGACAAGATTGTAAGAGCAATGCCAGTTGAATCGAATCACATGAATTCCTCCATTTGAGAAACACTGAGGATCATACCTCTAAATGAGTTAATAGGATCTCTAGTGGCCTATGAAGTTGAACGACAATACGAATGTGATAAAAAAAAGTAAGAAGTTCATTGCATTTAAGGCTGACGCTTATGACGTAGATGAGAGGAAAGCAGATGAAGATAATGATGATGAAGAGATGACGTTATTACCCAAAAGGTTCAAAAACCTTGTGAGAAAATATGAGAAACTTCTAGGGCAACAAACAATCAAAAGAATTCGATGAAAGGAAGTTTTCTAAGAGGAAAGAGGATAACAAAGGTAAGGATGTGATATACTTTCAATGCCGAAAACATGGACACACCAAGCTACTCAAGATATCGAAGAAGAAATTCGAGGGGGAAAAAAAGACACCTTAGTGGTAGTGTTAAGGTGTGGTTCTTATTCCCCATTGACAAAGAGACAAGGGCCCTGCTAGTCCACCCTAGCGGGGGTTTAGGGAGCAATGCCCCCGATTGCCATAGGGTTTTTATAGTTTCAGTTAATATTTTATTGGTAGTTTGTGCTTAGGCCTATTAATTGCTACTACTACTTATATAATTTCTTTATCCTATAATTGAGAGTTGTAACAAAGATGTGGTAGTACTAATTATGATGGAATCATTTGCTAGATTTAAGCCTAGTTTAAAAATGAACTAGGATAAACCTTGTGTCTTGATTTCTCTCTCGCTTTTACTCTATTTTGTCATTTTTTGCACCTAATGGTAAAAATATGGAGTGATACTTAATGTGAATCCAACGATGATGAGATTATGGAGCAAGCACATCTCTACCTGATGGCTGACATGCAATTTAAGGAAGATGAGATAAATTGTTCAAATTATGATGATATAGAAGAATTTATTAATGAATTGTGTAATGCATAATAAAGGTTTCAAGAAAATTTGGGATTTGAAAAAGGAAGTTTCCAAATTGAAATAGCAAGGTGTTTTGAAAGGAGAAATGGTCGTTGAGCACAAAAGGAAATGTCTTTTGTAAAAGAAAAGAAAAGGATTTTTGCAAAAGGAAAATAATTCTATAAGGAAGAGATTTCTAAGATTTGCATAAAGTCATCTCTTGATGCCAAAACTCTAGCATGTGTTCTTTCCATATTTATCACAACAAATCCAGTCTTAGTTTTGAAAAAAAAGTGAAATAAAAAATGATACTCCTTTCGACTTGGATTTTTATCAATCGAAATATGTAGGCCTTCAGATAATAATGTGTAATCATATGATAACCGTCCTAGCTGATTGATTTCGTGAATAAAATCAGAAGGTCAACTTGGGCCTACAATTTCAAACATATCATAGGTGATTGACTTGGGGAACAAGGAAGTCCAATGGTGAATAAAGATATCATCACATAGCCGATTGATTTGATCTCTTACTGAAAGGCTCTATTCCTTCGCTTGAAGATAGGACGCTTGGCTGAGACAGAAGCATGAAGGGGCAAAATTGCAATTGACTTAATATACTATAATAAAATTATGCAATTTGTTTTTTAGGCGGATGACGAGGATTTTTTTTTTTTTTTTTAAGAGGAGGAGGGGGCGGGGGGGGCGGGGGAGGTTGGTTGGACTGAACTCGGTTATAAAGTAATGCTAATTCGATTGCTTCGACTTTTTGTGGCAATTAGTACATGAAGATCTGGTTTCTGCCAAGAAAAAGGAAGGAACTCATCGGTGGTGACGCCTTGCTTCAGACTATTGTAGAGAGAAGGCGTTCCATGAGTCTTAATACATGGGACAAACCCTAACTAAGAACGTGGAAAAGAGACAAATGTAATCATTACATTTGTATCGACAACCAACCTAGGCAATTCAATTGAGCGTGAAATAATTTGCGATCGAAACATTTCATGGTTTTAATTGCTGACAAACCTTATATGTAGTCAGCGGATATACTTAAGAGATTGCACAGCAAGAGCTAATAAAATCTGTTAGAATATTTAAATAATAAATACATCTTTATATAACAATTTAAGTTTTTAGAATAGTTGGCGATAGTCTTATAAAATTTTACATGATATTAGAGTTGTAGATTTTGAATTCAAATTTTTATAGGCCTCATTTGCCTCCTTAATTAAATATGTGAACATTTAATATTAGGCAAAAAGATTAGACTTAACACGAGAGAGAATGTCACAACTGATTTAATAGAGAGGTCGATCAGGGTGAACTACGCTGTGGAAGCTTTGGTAGCTGTCACCGCATTCATCACATTTGGCCAAAACAATATGGAGGGAGGAGCTACCCTGTTGTGAAGGTGGTAGTTGAAAGCTTCATCGTCATTGGCAGTTGTCACCACGTACGTTGCATTTGGCCAAAACGATACGGTGGGGAGGGGCTGCCGTTTTGTGAAGGTGGTAGTTGAAAGCTTCATCGCCGACGGCAGACCCTTTGCCAGAGCAACCACTGATTTAAGACAGATCAACGTGAATGCTGACTCCCTCCAACCATTCCCCGGCAACTTAAGGAATGAGTTCACCAGGATCCTATACTTCAGGAGCGGCCTACTCTAGTAATGGACAAGGAATTACAGCGCCCTAGTGGGCCTATACGGGACTGCCAACTTCATTAGGGTAACGGGCGGATGGGCATAGAAGGTGTTAAAATATGTCTCGAGTTTGAGCCTAATGTGAAATTACAAATATTCCAAATTGGATATGTTGTGGACGTTCGAAATCAAGCAAAGAAGATATGAAGATCAACTTCTCAAAATTCGAATCTACATTGGAGAGTTTGACCATTGAAATAAGAAAGTCAAACTTTCACTTGGATTTGTATTTTGTTTAAAATATACAGAGATATGTTTTGGATAAAATCGAGTAAGATAGGAAACCGAATCCTATGAGAAGTTGGCAAAAGAATAAATGTCTCACTTATATATAGACTTGTGGCCATGGATGGAAGAGGGTTGATCGTGAAGATTTGGTCTCGAAGCACCAACTTGTCGTCGAGTGCTTGGGAGGGATTCTCTTTGTCGTTTTTATCTGTGAATTACATCCAAGAAGATTTAGTGTTTCAAGCCAATTAAATCTTGTAGTAAGATTTGTGTGTAATTCCTTCATAAGATTGAAATACTATTTCTTGAGGAATTTCGAGGCTAAACACTGCGTGCGTTATTGGGTGTAATTGGGGCTTGGGAAACATCGAGAGAGTGTTTGAGTGACCCGAGTGTGTAATCTCCTTGTATTGATTGATCTATAGTGAAATTCGCTACTGCTCTCCCCGTGGATGTAGGTCTTTACGATCGACCCACGTAAATTCGGTGTCCAATTTCTTTTCTTATTCTGTCTATATTATTGTTCAATCGCTCACCTTTTCACAACAATTGGTATCAGAGCTAGGTTTGGTTAAGTTGAAGCGAATCAATGGCGACATAAGAAGTAAAAGTGAGAATCGACAGATTTGATGGGAAGTATTTTAGTTTTTGGAAGATGCAGATTGGAGATTATCTTTACCAGATGAAACTGCATTTGCCGTTATGTGAGGAGAAACTAGAGTAAATGAAGCAAGCTGATTGGGATTTGCTGGATAAACAAGCTATGGGTGTTATTCGACTGACGTTGGCTCGTAACATCACGTTTAACATTTTGAATGAGAAGACCATTGCTGATTTGATGCAAACCCTGTCAGATATGTACGAGAAGCCCTATGCAATCAACAAAGTCTATTTGATGCGATGTCTGTTTAATTTGAAGATGAGCGAAGGTGCATCAGTTGCAAATCATATAAATGAATTCATTGTTAGTCAATTGAGTTCAGTTGAGATTGACTTTGAAGATGAGGTACGTGCTTTGATTCTGTTATCATCATTGCCTAATAGTTGAAATACTACTGTTACTACTGTTAGTAATTTCTCTGGGTCAACAAGTTTGACGTTTGATGGGGTTCGAGATTTGATTCTGAGTGAGGACATGCGTAGAAGAGAATCTGGCGAACCTGTATCTACTGCTTTAGTAGGTGAAAATAGAAGAAGATTTAGAACACGTGTGGGTAATAGTAGTACTAATATAAACAGGTGTAATCAGTCTAGGACTAGTAATGTTGTTTGTTGGAGCTGTGGTAAGAGGGGGCATTTTAGAAGGAATTACCTTAAGTTGAAGAATGAGAAGGGTAAGGGAATTATAGTTGATTCTATAGATAATGTTGCAGCTGTAGTAGATAATGTCGATTATGTCTTGTCTATCACTAATGATTCATCGTTTGATGGATGGATTATGGATTTTGGTTGTTCTTTTCATGTCACACCAAATAGAAACTGTTTTATCACTTATCAGTGCACGGATAGTGGTAAAGTCCAGTTAGGGAATAACATTGAGTGCAATGTTGTGGGTGTTGGTGATGTTAAAATTAGAATGCATGATGATATTGTAAGGACATTGACTAGAGTAAGACATGTTCCAGAATTGAAAAAGAACTTAATTTCCTTGGGTGCCATAAATTCAGCTGGTTGCAGGTATTCTTCAAAAAGTGGAGTTTTGAAGGTTGTTCGAGGTGCCTTGGTAATAATGAAAAGAATCAAGCATGGAGGCCTCGTATAAACTTCAAGGTGAGACAAAGACAAATTTCGCTGCGAAGATGTTGGATGCATCTGTTCGAGAGTCTATTGACTGCCCGAGGAAGACTTGGGTGTTTGTGCCAATGCACAAGTTTGATGCTGGTGTCAGGATCATACGGTTGAGAGCTTTGATCAAGACAGAGACTAGTAAGTCGATTAAGCATGTGCGGACTGACAATAGCATGGAGTTCTGCTCGAAGCTGGCAAATAAATTCTACATGAAAGAGGGCATAATGAAACATGACACTAGTGTCAATAAATCACAACAATTTGCAGAATTGATAAGCAAAACATTACTAGAAATGGCCCGCAAAATGATCTCTGGTGCTGGTATTGCTAGGAGAATCCTAGCTGATGTGCTTAGTACAATAAGCTGCCTGGTGAATAGATCCCCATCAACTACTATTGAATGGCAGACTCCTGAAAAAGTGTGGTCAGGTAACGTTGCTGGTTATTCTATTATTAGAATGTTTGATTGCACGTATTATTTTCGAGTGAGTGATGGTACGCTCAATTGGAGGGCAATGTGCATATTCCATGGCTATGCACAAGGTGAGCGGGGTGATTGATTGTGGTGACCAGATATAAATTCACCTGTTAACAGCAGAGAAGTTACCCTTGATGAGTCTCCAGTACTTCTAGCTAGGAGTGTTTGTGGCAGTGTTAATATGGATCTGGACGGTGTTCAACTTGAGGTGGAATTGCGACCAAAAACTTCTAAGATATTGAGTACTAGCAAAGTAATCGACACGGATGATGCTCGTAGCGAGATGGAGCCTATAGAGCCAATGGTTGCCATAACTGCTAAAATTAACAAGGTACGTATTCGATCTCATGATAGATATGAATGCAACAATGGTTTTGCTTTATCTACAGTTAAGGAGGTTATGTCAGAAAATGCTTGCGGAACAGTTAAAAGTGCATGTAGAGTTGGTACTCTGATGAGGTCCTCAGTTATGGTGAAGTTCAAGCGAGGCTTGGATTTGGATAATATCTGTGACGGTTAAGCCCATCGGGGGCTATGGAAGAGTAGCAACAGAGTTTGAATTTTTACGAATCGATTGCAACTTGGCTCAAACGTCAAGCCAAGGTGGAGATTGTTAAAATATGTCTCGAGTTTGAGCCTAATGCGAAATTACGAATATTCCAAATTGGATATGTTGCGGACGTTCGAAATCGAGCAAAGAAGATCCGAAGATCAACTTCTCAAAATTCGAATCTACATTAGAGAGTTTGACCACTGAAATAGGAAAGTCCAACTTTCACTTGGATTTGGATTTGTTTAAAATATACAAAGATATGTTTTGGATAAAATTGAGCAAGATTGGAAACATAATCCTATGAGAAGTTGGCAAAATAATAAAGGTCTCACTTATATATATATATATGTAGACTTGTGGCCGTGGATGAAGAGGGTTGATCGTGAAGAATTGGTCTTGAAGCATTACCTCGTTGTCGAGTGCTTGGGAGGGATTCTCTTTGTCGTTCTTGTCCGTGAATTACATCCAAGAAGATTTAGTGTTCAAGCCAATTAAATCTTATAGTAAGATTTGTGTGTAATTCCTTCGTGAGATTGAGAGATTATTTCTTGAGGAATTTTGGGGCTAAACACTGCGTGCATTATTGGGTGTAATTGGGGCTTGGGAAATACCAAGTGAGTGTTTGAGTGACTCGAGTGTGTAATCTTCTTGTATTGCTTGATCTATAGTGAAATTCGCTGCTGCTCTCCCCGTGGACGTAAGTCTTTACAACCAAACCACGTATATTCGGTGTCCAATTTATTTTCTTATTCTGTCTATATTATTGTTCGATTGCTCGCCTTTTCACAACATAAGGGTTGGCCTCGAAGAGGTTTGGGGTTGAGATGGGATGAGTAGTACATGGTCACGGTGAACTTCTTAGAGTATTGCGAAGAGCTCTGACCACGGTTTGTGCCGCACCTCAATGTCATGATAATCGACTCATATAGGGATGTGTACTTCATTGACACCTAAATTTCATTTTTTAAAATTAATTAGGTTTTTTTGCCTTTTCGGATAATAAATAAAAATAAAAATAATAAAATAATAAAAATAATAAATAAATAAACAAAAACAACAAAAATAAATAAATAAAAACATCAAAAAAAGCAAAAGCAACCAGCCCCATTTTCTTTCCTTTTTTCCTCCATGCGAGCCTAGGGCCCGTCCCTCTTTTTCCCAAATCCGGTCCGGCCCCCTTCTCTTCTTCTTCTTCTTCCTTCTTCCATCTTCCCCTACGCCTCTGCAGCTCACGCGCACAGAGGACACCGACGTGTGAAGGACGACCTACGGCCGAGGAGAATAGGCCGACGTCGGCCGGAGAGGATAAGATCTCAGGCGCCATTAATGTTGAGCAGGCTTCGCTGGATAAGCTCGGATGGAACGCTAGTTCAGCCAAGGAGGATCGTTTGGTGCGCGAAGACTGGCGGTCGAAGCTTCGTCGGCCGGCCGCCCCCTCGCCTATAAATAGCAAGCCACAACCTCCGTCGAAGGACACGGCGAACTCAGAGATTTCCCTTGAGAGACTTCAGGGGAGATCAAAGAGCGAGTGCGCGAGAGAAATCGGGTCGCGAGCTCAACCAACCTCCCTCCGAGAGACTTCGGGGGAGGCCAGCGGCAAGCGAGCCCGAGAGGGAGAGATCTGGTCGAGTAGGGAGGGTCTAGTTCGAGGGAGTCCCGGATCCACGAGAGGAGCCGGAGAAAGGAGGACCAGATCTGAGAAGCCGAGGACCTGTTGTCGCGACCGTCGCTGCCCCGTCGCGTCTGTCGCTCTAGGCAGCCGCCTCCACCACCAACGACGTCGTCTCGCTGACCAGCAACGCCATCGCGACATATCCTCTCCATAGACAGGTATCAACCCCGCTTGGCTGCCTCCGTTTCCGCTCGAAACCCTCCTCGTCGCCCCAAGCCACCGTGGGATCCGAGTCCTTGGTCGCGCTCCGTCCGCCGCTCCCTCTCGCATCTCCACCTGTCACTTCCGCCATGCCGCCACATCGCATCCTCCCACCGCTACTGTCCTCTCGTATCGCCGCCACCATCGACGCCAATCCGCCGGCCCCTCCATCGGCGGTGCGTCCAAGCAGAAAAAGGGAGGAGACATCGCGACGAGTCACGACCTAGGTCGGACCCGGGTCGGTGACCGAGTAGGGTTTCCACTTAGGGTTGATTTCATTCACGTGGGCCGGATGGTTGTTGGGCTGAAGCTCTTTTAACGAAAATGGGCCAAATTGTTTGGGCTTTTGTGTGTGTGTGTGTGTTTTTTTAAAACCAAAAAAGGGCTCGTCCGGGCTATGAGCAGATGACCCGGGTCGGTCCCAACCCAAGAACCCGACCCGGGTCGTTTTTTAAAATTAATATTTTAATATTTTAATATAAAATAATATTTTAATAAAAAAATAAAAAAAAATTTATTTTCCAAAAAATCAAAAAAATGAAAAGTGTCCATATTTTCCCAAAAAGCCAAAAAGCCAAAAAAAGTCAGAAAAATCCAAAAAAATGATTTATATTTTCAGAAAAAGATAAAAAAATGCTTTTTATGTATAAAAAAAAAAGACCAAAAAAATGTTTTTCCTCCACAAATGAATGGAAAATCCCTCAAAAATCCAAAAAGCCTTAGGTTTAAAACAAGATTAGGTACCGAAAGGGCATTAGTGATTAACTAGTGTAATCAAGTCATCGATCCTAATTTCTATGGTTACGCGAGAGCGAGTATTTCTCCCGATATTTCGCTTGGGTTTCTAATTGAACCACCCCAAATTGATTAGTGGCGACTCCGTTTTAAAATTAATTTATAGGTTAAAAACTTAGACTATTAAAGTTGTGAATTGGTGGACTTGCGAGAGTCCGGGCCTAATAAATTCAGCCGAGCCATTAGCCTCCGCAAGGCACCCGCCCTTGATGTGGGCGCTGAAAAAAAAAGGTCACGAAAACTTCGTAGAGCCACTTGGGAAGTCTGTGAATGAATTTTGGGAGGACTATAAGTTACAATATGCAAACTCCGGACCGACACCAGCACAAACCTTCGGGTACTAAATCATGTTAATACATAAGAATATATAGTTATGGTTGGTTTCTTGTGTACAAATAAATTTTTTGTTCAATAAATCGTGTTGAGCAAGTGCAAATGAGGAAGTTGTTTACATTTGAAGTTTGTAATGTCTAATGATGGGCTCTTTCAGAGCAGCACTAGCATGGCTAGTCAAAGTTACTATGCTTTCTCCTTTTTATTGTGGTTGTTGACTTCAAGCATGACCTCCTTTTCCACAAAAGTTTTTATTGAAGTATCCTCCAATGATCAGTTGTCACATCCAAGTTCCTTTGGGTAAATTTATTATCTGGTTGGTGGAATTAAGGCTTATTCCCTATCTAACACTGAGCATTCAACACCATCTTGATGTCTTGAGTAGAATCATTAATATGGGAATGCATTTTCGACATTTAGAATGGCGTGAAAAATCTTAGTATGTACCGATAACAAAATATCCTCATTTAATATCATAACTATTAAACTTCAGTATTGTGATGATTTCAATCAAAGGGATAAATACATCATAAGTATTATCATTTTCACACAATGCTTGCTTGTGTGTCATAACTTTTTCTTTCGATCACTTAAATGCCACATTGGTTGAAATTGTTCATTTGAGTGCATGTTCTGGCAATTCATCCTATTTGCCTTTTCAAATCAAATATTAAGTCCAATGTGACTTTTTAAAAAGTTTTGAAGTCCAAATTGGAAATTTGTTAATATGACGTGGCAAAAGTAACCAAAAAGTTAGAAAAGAAAACCCAAGAAGAAATCATAAGAAGAATTTTAGTCATTTTGATGAATATCCAAACAATAGGTTTAGGACTAAATTGACAAATTTTAATAAGATTTAGGATTAAATTTGCAATTTAGGATTAAGTTAGCACAATAGAAAGATTTATGATTAAATTAGCCACCATACAACAAGTTTAGGATTTTTGGACAATTACCTCTAGAGAGTTGTTCGTAAAATTATAAACGCAAGTGCACGTGTCGAACAAGTAATATAATGATGAGAAAAAATATCATCTCACGGAGGTCGATGATTAATAAACTAATTAAATACTAAAATAGACTAATTCTAAAATTTATCTAACATATCAAAATATAATTAAGAATAAATTAAAAACAAAATTTGTAAACTAAATGCAATAAATCGATCGATAAATATGTTAGAGCATCCGATTTCACCATAATCACTAGATATGAATTTCATATTGTTGTGAATACAAGAACGATATCAAATATGTGATAGCGTAATTTCCTAATCTATTTACTATCCTATCTCTAGGTATAGCAAACCTACTCAGCTTATTAATCCACTATATCTCTATGTGAATTAAGATAAGCATAAGTGTATTAAAAACTATGAATATTCCCGACTTATAATGAGTCTTTTGGATCACTTTATCACTGAAAGCTACACAAATAATGCGGTATATCTCTATCCACGTTTAATTCACAGTCATACATTATAATGAGCAATTGCATATTATCACTTCTCAGTCTCAAACGTGCACATCAGATCATTCAAGTGGTGGCCAGTCACTCAAAAGCATTAAGCACAATAATATATAACTCACATGAATGAAATCAATTGTAAAACATAAAAATAATGAAATTCACATCATCATGGTTAGGCTACATCGTAGCTCTAACAAAAGAAAATTAGAACATAGTAGAATAAAAAATAAAAATAAAATTAAACTTAGCATCTTGAATCAAAGAACAAGAATTCTGTCTCCACTTTTGTATTACGAACCTTTATTATGGTACTGCTAAGTCATAAAGCAGCAACTATTGGTAATAGCTGATCACACAGTAATATATATATATATATATATATATATATATATTATATAAATTGAGACTTGGGACTGTTCGTTCTAATTATCTTCTGGAGGTGGGATGTACAGATCGGCCAATTTCCAGTCTCCAGTGACCTCATCCTGGACCATGTTCTTGTTCTTCGCCACCAACCAATTAGCCGGAATTTTGCTTCCATCCTTCGGAGCATCCATTCCCTTGTTCAGCAGCGCAATCCCGCGACGCTCCCTATTGAATTCGTTACTATCGATGCCTTGTGTGCCCGCGATTAGATGCAGGCACGTCTCCAACATATGCCCGATTGCCACGGCGCCAGTCGGACCCTTGTAGAGAGGCTTCAGGTCCGGGGACTTGCGCGAGTCGACCAGCAGCTGTTCTCCGACGTGGTAACATCTGATTGGAGGGATGAAGGGAACGATATCAAGGGCGTTGGTCACTCGAAGGGCGCGGAGCTTCTCGGACAAGGAGAACTTCGCCTGGAAGTTCTCTTCCCCGACCTTGGGGCTGGCGAAGGGGAACGCGTCACCAGACAGGCATTCTCGGGGTGGTCGATGGGCGCGTTGTAGCCATTGGTCACGATGTCCAGCGCATTGATCGTTGCCAAAGCCGCGCCCAGGCTGTGGCCGGCCACTGTTATGCTGATGGTTTCGCCTTTACCGGCATAGAGATCGACTTGCTTCCGGACCTCCCTTAGAACCTGACCAAAGTTGTCCATCAATGCCAGTTTTAATTTGACAAAGTATTCCAAACATCACTTGCGGTATCTTATCATATTTTTAGATTTATATATATAAGGTGAAAGGCAATTTGGAGCTTATTCGGGAGGTAAATTACCAAGAGCGATCTATAAATGGAGTGAAAGTTTCTTACCTGCTCTCTGGCACTAAGCGATGTGTACTTATTTCCTCCTATATCCCTCTTCGTATACAAATCTAAAAAGCCAGGTGAATCTTAGTATTGGGGTCGTCCTCGAAAATGTTGGTCGCCGGGGCCAAATCATCTCGAATATCTTCTACGGACTCCAGGAGATTCGCCGTTCCTCTCCAAGTGACCAAAATGTCCCTTCTCCCTAATGCCTGGGTCCCCTCGTCAGTGCTCACCGCGACATACCCGGCCCAAGACCTGTCCGGCTGCACCAGAAAGGTTAAGTGCGACGGCACGTAGAAGTACCGGGTCACCTCGTACCTGAACTTCTTGTTGTCCGTCTTGAGACCCACTTAGAGAAGAGCTTGTCCATCGGGTACAGGGCCATGCCGTAGCCGTCTTCAGACTCCTCCTGGCCGTTGAACGCGTCGTAGATGGCTTGGACTCGTTCTCCGTAGTGTATGAGGTACATCCGGAGATCCTCGTCGAGAGGATCCAACATGTCCTTCCGGTTGGTCTCGCCGCTGAGCTCGGTCCATGACCTTGAGCTACCGTCTCCCATGGTATGTATCTCTCTCTCTCTCTCTCTCTCTCTCTCCCCCTCTCCCTCTCCCTCTCCCTGAACTCTCACTGATAATTTGTTTTTCTCTAGATGGAAAGGCTTGTGGAGATGCAATCTTGCTTCCATGCAATTTATAGACCCTACCTCTTCACTGTGCCATGCGCGATCACATTACGTGCGAGGTTTTTTGTTTTTTCTTTAAATTGCTACGATAAGTTACGTGATGGAGTTGCTTTGTGCATTATCTGGCACGTGAAAAACTCCTCTGATTATATATTAGAGAGAACTCAATTTTGAGGTGAGTCCTCCACCTTTTTTTGCGTGCCCACCTATATTAAATAACACTACGAACCGAATGCATCAGAGGGACCGTGCATATCTTCAGTTTAGTAGATAAGAATGTGAATTTCCAGTCTCAGTAGCTCGAAACTATATATTAAAGATTACATGCCTGTCTTTCGTAAGGAATGATACCTGTGCTATAAAAATGTGCCAATATTTTGTTTCCACATGATGGGTAATGCAGCTTCTGGTGAAGGGAATGAACCGTCCACTTTGTATTGGGTCTCACTCTTTAGATAACTAATTAAATTCAATCTTGTCGTATTAGGCTGGAAATCATTGACATGAATTCCGATTATTTTATATGGTATGATTGACGTTGAGATAAATTAATTTTAGGAAATTTTTAATTTTTTTTCTGAATTTTTTATTCTATTTTTTTTATTGATTGTGACCAACAAGAGTCATGGCCCCCATGTCACGCCCTGACTCTCGGGCACGCGTCCATCCCTTACTTTGGTCGATTAAAAATTGCGATATCTCAAGACTATGTATCTTCGACCCTTTCATTTTAATGCGCATACGAAAGCAATTAAAAATCCCCAGATAATAAAACATTGGGATAGAATAGTAGGACTAAATTTCAAACTCTTAAAAGCCTTCACTGTTATATACACGGCGAACTATTAAATTAATTCACATTAAGCCAGTTTTAAAACAAAGTCTACAAGCAGGAGTGGAGTTCTACAAGCTACGGGTCTCGTCCTCCTCTTCGTCATTCTCCATACTTCGACTGGAGCCTTTAGCAAATTGCACCGAACTATCAAGATCTTCAAAATCCAAGTCTACTGCATCTAGGGACCTGAAATGGTTATTTAATAACCAATGAGACAACGTCCCAGCAAGTTCTACCCCCTAAAATTCGATTAGTAAACTAATACACCTTAAGGCTGCCTATGCACAACACGAGTGAGAGGACTTACCTTGGTCTCAGATTCCACCTGCATATTAGCATAGTTCAAATAGGCACCCAATCATATCACATCATAGATCGAAGCATCGATCAAATCGACCTAGTTGATTATGTCTCAATCAAACCATTCACCAATCATTTCCATTCAATTAATTAATTCACAACATTAGATCAAAGCAATGATCAATCGACCTATTCGATTACATATCAATCAGACCATACTTTCCCCACAATGTATATCTAGTTGTCGAGCACACATGCATTCTCTTAGGCACTAGCTCACCAAAATAATGCATCAAATCACCGAGCCCATGTGTCTCTTCTAAGATGTCACACTTAAATTCTTGGGCCCACATGCATTCTCTTAGGCACTAGTTCGCCAAAGTGATGCATCAATTCACCAAGCCCACGTGCCCTTTTACGATGCCCGAGCCCACGTGCCTTCTCTTAGGCGCCAAGTCTGCCAAAGTGATGCATCAAATCACCGAGCCCACGTGCCCTTTTTATGATGCCTAGGCCCATGTGCCTTCTCTTAGGTGCTAACTCACCAAAGTGATGCATCAGATCACCGAGCCCAAGTGCCCTTTTTACGATGCCTTACTCTATCACCAAGCCACGTGCATTTTCCAGGAGGACATAACGAGTCTCTGAGCCACGTGCATTCTCTAAGGCGATCTTTTCGCCAAGATGACATATTCAATCACCAAACTCACGTGCATTCTCGAGGTGATATTCCAATTCACCGAGTCCACGTGTCTTCTCTCAGTGATTTCCAACTTACTTTTGATACCGACAACCAATACCCGACAGTTTCTCAATCAAAGAATTAAAATCACATCACCCAAAAATTCACAATTAATTTAATTTGGCACGTTCAAAGCTCAAATAACTAAACGGACCGCACCATGACAATCAGCATGAAATTCCAGTCACTGACCATCCCGGTTGAATTTCTGGAAAAATAAATAAATAAATATTTAATTTCGAAAATAAATAAATAAATATTAAAAAATCCAATTTAGGCCCGTGATGTCTAATTGGAACCCGGAATGGGTCAGGAAAACCCCGAGATGCATTCAATAAATATTAGAAGCTCTCTACTTGCTAATGACTAAGTCTAACCACCTAACATGCATCATTAAGTCACTAATTTAATTGTCCTAAACTAATCTAACCACCTAATTGCACTTAATTAAATCTAATCAACCCTTAGGCATAATTAGCAAATTAAGAAAGCATTAGTGAGTAAAACTCACTTGACAAAGCGAAGATTGGAACACCACGATAATGATGCGACGGTGGCGGAATTCCAAAATTTCGGCGGCGACGATAGATATTCGGCCCGGGCCAAGAAACTTTGCAAGCCCGCAGAAATTCTGGGCCTGGGGCCTACTGAAAGTCTTGGGCTGAGCTTGGTTTGGGCTTCAAGAATTTCGCTGGGCTTTGCTGAACTCAACTGGGCTTGGGCTGGAAATAGCTGGGCTGATCGAAGATGGGCTGAGGACGGGCCCAACTGCTGGGCCAAAATCCACGTGGGCTGCCGGAGGAAGACTCGCTGGATTGCTGGCCGTGCGAAGATGGACGACCGACAGCAGCCTCGGCGGATCGTTGGACGAAGACGGTGGACTGCTCAGTGGAATCGTGGGCGATGGAGTCAACTTCGGCCGAATGGTTTCGCTGGAGTCTTGACCGAAAGAAGCAGGATGATGCGTGGGGCTGCAGCAGATGAAGACACGAGGACGCCGATTTGATTCTGTGGTCAAAGATGCAACTTCGGTGGGGATGCTAGCGACACGAAGAGAAACAGGGCAATCGGTGGACTTTGGCTGCAGAGAAACGTGGAGTGGCAGGCAGCAGCACGTGAAGGGAGAACTCGGTGGAAGTGCCGCGCGTGAGATGAGCTGCAGGGGCGCACGATGGAGTTCGGTGGAGTGGCAAGCTGACGATGGTGATGGCGGTGGAGCAGGGATCCGAAAAGAGAAATGAAAGCAACGCCAAAACAGAAGCAGCTGCTGGCGCCAGGGATTGAACGGTGGTCAACTTCGGTGATCTTCCATGCTAGCTTGTTGACCGGAGGGGGCACGATCTGGTGGAAGCTTGGACGCGGCAGTGGCTGGGTTGTTTTCGGTGAAGGAAGAAGCAAAATTGAGGGAGCCGAGGGAGAGAACGTGGGGTTGAGGGTCGAAGGAAAGAAATGAAAAGCATAAGCCAGCGTGATCCAGAGAGAGAAGGAACGCACGGTGAAGACCAAGGCAGCTGCCTTGGCGTGCTGAAGAAGTTGCGGCTGAGGGGAAGCTAAAGTCCACACTTATCCCAACCATTTAAGTGTTTGTCCCCTCTAAAGCCCACATAATTATCTTAATGTCTCCCATTTACTTTTCATCAAGAAATTTCCCACAAATTGTCCAAATAGAAGCCAAAATTCCAGCTCCTATTTTGGCATCCGAATTTCATTACTTTGGGCTTCAATTCCTCACTAAAATTCCCAATTTAATGTCCAACTTTGTCGAAGAAATTGCCCATACCATTTTCAGCAAGTCCTCAACACCCAACAGTTCGATAAAGAGGCTAAAATTCCAATCAACTTGGCCGATCCAATTTTCCGCTAATTTCCGCGACGTCCGAATCCATTTCCTGTAAAAACCTCGGAATCTCTGAAAATTTCTCGAAAAGACAAGATAACGTCCTATAAATGAACCGTGACATGCGCCAACGTCCGATTCCCAAAACCGAATTTAATTTCGTGGTTAAAATTGGCCGAACGTGATTTTAGTCCGATCTGACCTATTGAGTAGCTTTTAGGTATTTTACCGCGGTTATATCCCTTAACGGCTTCACCCAATAGATTGGTTAACTCGTGAGTGATCAGCTCGGAGAAAAAGGACCATCGGTGCGTCAACGAGATGTCCATTTCATATATTCGGAACGGGGTCGAAATTCAGGATGTAACACCCCACCTAGGTCATAGCCAACCACGGTTGAGGGTGGCCCTCGCATAAGAAATATTGCACACCTAAGTCAATAAACTGCTTCTTTGTCAATAGGAGAAATTTAGTAATTAAGAAGTCTTCAATAACTCTACATTGTTCAGATTAAATATCTAGATGCGTAAATTTGTACTTTCCTATTTTTAGCAGTTAAATGTATTATTCCTATATACATATTGATGAGTTTAACAAAAATGCCATTATTAGGGGATTTGTCGCGGTTTTTTTCATGCAAGCGTTGCTCAATGAATGAATTACTTAGGATAGGTGGCAGGACCCTAGGTTGTTCTTGACTATTTGGAATTCAGAGAGTTTTTTTGCTCGATTGGCTGGGGACAAGGCTTATTAAAAATGGTCCTACCTAATTGCTTATTCAGAATGGCCCTACCTATTTTCTAACCCTTTTAATTAGATTTCTTGTCATTAATTCTGAGAGATTAAGGCTTATCTAACTGATGGCCGGTGGCCTTGCATCCTGAAAATATGATTGTTTACTCCCAAAGCCTGAGTTTTGGCCATCATGAACTAAAACTCAACTTGAATTTGGGAAGGTAGTGAATCGAACTTCTGTCATATGTCTCGCCCGGTTATATATTCAGTTTTTCGATCGCTGAAACTTGTCAAACGTGCAAAGCGTGCGAGCTCCGGGGACCATCCACCCGTTATATTTCCTTGGACCACATCAGTTCGGGAATATTTGCCTGTTTTTTCTTGTTGGATCATTCCAGTCCTCTTGCATTAGAAAAATGAAGGGAACTGTCATGCAATGCAGTGAACAGTGGAATTATGGGGACAGCTGACCTCGACCAAGAGCATCTCCTGGTACAAATCCTTTCAGTTTCCTGTTCCGCACATGCCTGATTTCTTACTCCTCCTGTTTTAACTCCGAATATAACATATAATGTTATATAACTAAATACATCATTTTTATCTCGTGACACTCTTATTCTAAGACTAACATTTTCTATGATAAGTTCATAGATGTTCTTTAATTCAATCATTGCTCGTGATTATTGTAATGAGCATACGGTAGAAATAGGAGGGGAGATTGTCAAGATGGGGCTAAATCTGAATCCATTAACATAATTAGTTGGATCCATCTTCACTCAAAATCTTCAACTAATGAGCATAGGCCAACTAAAATTGTATTAACTACTTCACATTTGAGATTTCTCTTAATATAACTCACACATGTATCTGAAAAATCTCCCTCTCACGCGTAAACTCATGCCAATGTTCCGATGTGAGATTTTTCTAATATAAGTCACATGTGTGTTTTGACAATCTCCCTCTCACATGTGAGCTTAGTGTTCGGTATATGCTCCCTTAATTTAGGTATTATTCTACATCAACTTATCTTAAGTTGAGTCTCCATGTCATTGTAATGTACCCACAACTATGCACAACAATAATCATGAACTGCTAACTTGGGATTACGTCCCCATAGTCTCTATCTTGCAACACATACCAACGATCCAGGGTCTCCTCTCGCCAGATTAACTGTGATGGCAAATTCCACCAAAAACAAGCTTTGATCATGAGATTTCTTTTTAAAGTCAGAAGAAATTGGGGGTGGAGCATCAATTGACTATCATCTTTGATATCATTTATTAAGAGCGCGCAATAGAAACCGGATATCTTCACTAGAGCGATCGTCAAGAGGGAGCCTAAGTCCGAGCTCTTCAACATATCAAATTGGACCCACCTTCACTCATAAACTTAAGCCTATGAGTTATGGGTCAATTATGATGTATTAACTACTCCATACCATACCAATTCTCCAATGTTAGACTTCGCTACCATAACTCACATATATATCTCAACAATTATCATCACACCTCTCAAGTCAATTTTTTTTTTTCATATTGTAATGCGAGAGTCATTACTATCACTAAACCATAACATTGTAGTGTTTTTTTTTTTTTTTGTCGGTATACCATTGTAGTTTGATTAGGCAAGTTTGTTCTCCTTGCTAATCTCTCGAACTTTCTTGCTTTCTATAACACAATGCTTCTACATCATTTCTTACTTTCTTTGCCTTTTCCTACTCTCGAAATAAATACTTTTAGAGAATAGGAAACGTGCACATGTATGCGATGTAAGATCCTAGAATTAGACATTTTATGTATGTCATTCCTTGTCACTAGCAAAAACGGGAGGGCCTCATTTATGTTTCATCTAGTGCCTTACGCAGTCCAATGTCCCTCGGAGATGTCTATGAGAACTAATTTAAAATATCTTATGATAAGGACCACCGTCCTCGTGCACGAGAAAAATGAAGGGAATTTCTTTTGGCGTGAGAAAAATTAATGGAATTGCTGTGCAGTGAACGTTGGATTAATGAGGACCACAGTCCTCGACCAATTGTTTATTACATAACTACTATTAAATACAGCAAATTTAATCATTCATCAATGAATTAAATTAAGGTAGTTTCTGGTGATTGTGTGATAAACAATTAATTCCGATACAATAAATCCCGTTCAAGCCTTATCTCAATTAGAGTAATTTGTCATTCTGTGGTTGGAGTTTCATGAAGCATATCTACACGTAATAGTTTGCATGCAATCGAGACATCTGTGCAACATAAGTTTACGATCATATTACAAGAGAAAAGGATCTTAATTGCTACTTACACATCAAGAATGCAAAGAGATCCACACAAAGAATGAGATTGTTCAGGGTTGGAAACCCAAGATTTTAGATGGTGGAAACTCCAAATTGAGAACTATTTTTTATTAGAAAGATCTCCATGCACCACTTTAGGGTTGGAAACCCAAGATCACGGAGGTGGATCTAGTAGCAAAATTGGGGTGGAAAGTTCTTGATTGAAAAGCATTAGGTGCAATTCGTCTAGGGCTGACGAAAAGATAAGATAACAAATTGCAAAAGCAAAAACCGCAAAAGAAGCCATGGATATTCTAACTAATATTTACAAGAAATCGTCCACATCAATTAGGAATTTTTGTTGAAGAAATTGGTTAATATGAAGTTATTTGTTGCATAACATATTAATAGTTTCACATAGGTCTCAAGTTAGTTGGGATCCACAAGCATAAATATGGATATGAAGCTTCAAACTTTATTATTTTTATGTTCCTTTCCAAAAAAAAAATCTACAATACGGCATTGCAAGGAATTTCAAGCACCATGAAGGATGATTTGACTTTGGATGGATGAAGAGATGCGAAGAAAAGTCCTAGGTGGAGATAATTTTTCGACATCTACATATTCAAAGGCACTAGCAATAGAGAAGCGTAGAATAAAAGTAGAGGAAAATTTAGCGGGCGTAGCAAGTCACAATCAAAGGGAAAGAGACAAGTTGCAAAAGATGAGTATTGATTTTGTCACTAGACCTGATACCAGAGGTTTTAGTGTAAAGCCTAGAAAAAGAAGCAATATGATGAGAATCAAGGAACTAATGTAGTTAACAATGAACCTTTGCTAAAGAAATTATGTCTGTCTGCGAAGTTTAACTTGACAATAAATAAGTGGTTTATTAATTCCAATGCTTCTTTTTGTTGCACCTCACAAAGAGATATATTTGCCAATTATGCCAGTGGAGATTTCGAGTAAGTGGTTATGGGAAATGGCTATATGTGTCCAATTGTTGGAAAATGAATTGTAATTGTGAACATCTCGGGTAGAGAATGTCTAGTTTTGCATGAAACCAGGCATATTCCAAAATTAAAGAAAAATATCATCTTAAACAAGAAACTTGACCAAAGAGGTATGGTAGCAACCTTTGGATGTGAAGAGTGGGAGATAACCTCAGAAACAAGAGTCATAGCAAAGGGAAATCATATGAGTATACTTTACCTTCTCCAATGAGACAATATTAGTGATATGGTTGTAAGTACAGTGGCTATAGGTAATTTGGCTACTCTTTGGCATTATTGTTTGGGACATCTTGATGAAGTGTGTAAAACAATTACATTCAAGGAAATTACTTCTAGGTTTGCCAAAAGTCAAGTTGGATTTCTATGAGGATTGCATTTATTAAAAAAAAAAAAAAAAGACGGTAGTTGGTTTTCAATTGAATGGTTGACAAAATAAAAGTCGAAAGTTAGAGTTAGTTCATACTGACGTGTGGGGCAAACACATCAACTCTCTTATGGTGGTAAGAAATATTTTGTCATCTTCATTGATAATGCAATAAGGAAGACCTGGGTCTATGCTCTCAGAGGAAATTCAGAAGTATTTGGGATGTTCAAAATGTGGAAAACCACAATAGAAAAAGAGATAGTTCATCGAATCAAAGCTCTGAAGTTTGATAATAGTGGTAAATACATGAGCAATGAATTTGCAGAATACTTGAGCCAGGAAGGCATACATCAGTTGAAGACTGTTCCTCGAACCCCTCAAGAAAACGATGTAGCAAAGAGGATAAACAGAACCATTCTATAAGTGTGAGATGCATGAGGCTACACGTACATCTCTTGCTACACTTAGAAGCTATTACAATTAATGCAGCTGTTTACATTATCAACTGGAGTCCATCTAGTGTGTTGAATGGAGAAATACTGCAAGTGTAGTGGTCAGGTAAAAAAGTTAATTATTCATATCTACAAGTATCTTGTTGCATTGCATATGATTTGATTGATATAGAAGATAGGAAGAAGCTTGATGCTAAGTCCTAGAAGTACGTCTTTATTAGATATGGTGACGATTAGTATGGCTATAGGCTTAGGGATTATGAGAATAACAAAGTCATCCGCTGACAGAATGTGGTATTCCACAAAAAAAAACGTGTACAAGGATTGTTAGATATAGCATGAGAAGGCAGTAGAACTAGAATATTTTGAGTTGGACAGAATATACGTGAAGATAATTCCAGCAAATTAGAGTGCACTTGAGGGAGAGGTTAAAGATGAGCCTATTATCAATAAGGAGGAAGTTTAAGAGGAGCACAATGACTTGGCGTAGACTAACAACGTTGAAGAACTTGTCTTGAGGAAGCCTACATGTGTGAGAAAGTCAAAGGTAATTTTGATACACTAGCAAATATTATTATGAGCCATGTCTTATATATATAGATTCAGGAGAGTGGGAGACTTTTGATGAGGCAAAGAAAAAGACATCCAACATGTAGTGGGAGCATGCTATGAAAGACAAGATAGGCTCGTTACTTCAGAACAAAACTTGGGAGTTGACCAAGTTTCCCAAAAGTAAAAAGGCCTTATTAAACAATTGATATTAAACTAGTGAGTGATAGGATTGAAAATGAAGCAAGTTGTGGTATCAAATACAAGGCGAGACATGTGGTCAAGAGCTTTTCTTAAAAAAAATGGATTGACTACACCAAGATATTTTCACCAATAGTTAAAATGACATCAATCAGAGGTCTATTGAGTATGGTTGTAGTGGAGGATCTTCATCTTGAGCGGTTAGACGTGAAAGCAGCGTTTTTACATGGTGACCTAGATGTAGACTTATATGGCGCAATCTAATGGTTTTGAAGTCAGAGATAATGAGCACATGGTATGTTGCTTGAAGAAAAGCTTGTATAGCTTGAAACAAGCTCCGTAGCAATTGTATTTAATTGACGGTTTCATGGAAGAAAACGGATTTGCTCATTGTGAGGTTGACCATTGTGTTTATTTTCGCAAATATGATGATGATGATATTGTGTATCTCTTTTATATGTAAATGACATGTTAATTTTCAATTGATGGTTCATGAACTTTTGGTACTTATCCGATATAGTCCTAAACTATATAAAAATGTTCAATGTAACTATCAATCAAAATTCTATATGATACACAAATTATGTAATTTGTATATTTGGTTGTGATTATCTTGTTGTGCAAGGAAAAGTTACTCCCCCATACACAACGTTTACGTCACATTCACATGTAATGAGCGATTCGAAATGTCCGCATTTGTCAATTGCTTATGACATTGAAAGACTAAGCAAGCAAGACACCTTGCAATTAGAAAGAAGACGTATGCCTTGGATTGATTAAATCATAGGGATCGGATGGACAAGAAGAAAACACACAAGGAACATAAGGTTTTAATTCAATAGGACAAACAACAACAATCGACAGTGTTGATGAAGTGCGTTAATGATACTCACAGAAGAAGAACAAGAAGAATCAAAGGAGGTTAAGATGGTGAGGGGTCAAGGGCCTGAAGACGGTGGGAGCATGGGACTCAATGAAGGCCACCTGAGACCTGGGGAGGTGAAGGTAGACCACCCAATCCCCGTTGGAGAGCGGGCTGGGCATCGGCATAATGTACCCGGCTTTGCCTCCCCATGGGAAGTGGTAGGACCCCAGCACTGGCTTCCCCCACCCGAAGTCCATCTCGGTCACCGGGAACCTCTGTCCGGATGACACCACGAGCGCCGTTGACCCTTCCTCCTCCTCCTTACTGTTGGGCTTGTAGAATATCCTTGCCAATGTTTGCACTGGTCGGTGTTCTTCCACCTAATCTATCAAGTCCAGAAAGTGCTCCTTCGTTGCCGCCCTCTCCACAAACTCGTGCACCACATCCGCCACCCAGCTCAGTGGCTTCTCCACCACCTCCCTCGCCCTCTTCTCTCCGAATGGCACCGACAGCACGTTCCCAAAGTAGGATGACATGGGTGTGGGCTTGTCGTCCTCGCCCTGACTCATCAACCTACACCTGCCATCCACCACGATCCCCATCATTGACATTGTCTTGTTGTCATCATTATCAGCATCTGAGGAGGATTCAGCCACCATTTTCCAAAGGAAAGCGCTGAACAATTCTCACTTAGTCCTCTTGCTTCCATTGGAGCAGGCACTCTGCTGCAACTCACTTAGCTTGGAAGCGGTCACATAGTACAGGCGGCTTAACAGGCGGTCATCGTCCCTCAATGTCACCGTCTCGCATTGCTCATCCACCTGCAGCTTGTGTTTGGGAGGTGGGTATAATGCAGAGAATTGGATGTACATGCGGTCTAGAGAGGGGTCAAAGCAGAGCGGATGCCTTGGATTGAGAAGAGAATGATGGAAGGAAGGAGGGAGGGAAATGGGTGCAGCGGAGCAAGCTGTTTTTGCCCAAAACACCATGAACATATTGACCGAGTAGGCATTAGCTATCCGATGGTCAAATGTACATGCCACCACTATTCCTCCACACTTTAGCTCCGTCGCCTAAATGTTTTCCATCAAAGAAAAAACTTATGTCTTAATGGATAGAACCAATCCTAATGCAAAAATTGTATAAAAAACTTATGCCTTGGTGAGATTTAAGATTAGTTCTACAAGCTCTAGACATACCTTTGAAAGCTTACGGCGAGAAGTTATCAAATGACATATTGACCATATAGAACAATGTTATTTCAATAAATAATTATATATGTCCGAACATGGATACGCATGATTAACGGGGAAACGAACTTGGTTTTTATCATAGAGACTGCAAAAAAATGTGATATCCATTATCCAATTACTTCATACGAGACTTACTATAGAGAGGAGAGATTATTTAAGAGTCTTAGTATGTATTTGGTAGCCATTCTATTTCCAGAAACAATTTGTACTTGAAAATAGTTTTTTCTGATTCTACTCTTTGAACAAGTTTCTAAGTATGCCCCCTCTTTTCATTTCGGTTACCATGACGCCCTTACACTCCTATTGACATTTTCTAATGTCACCAGAAGTGCAAGTCCTTATGTTGGTCTCGGGTCCCCCTCCCCCCCTTTTGTATAGTTTCGTTTTGGGTTAAAGTTAATACATGCCTTACTTTACCAAAAAAAAAAAAAAAAAAACAAGTTTCTTAGTATTCGAATGTGTTTGATAATTGCACAAAATTTTTATTTCCAAAATAGAAAAAGAACATGAATGCTTTTTTGTACGATCCTCAAATTTTTTTATGAAGTAAAATTTCTTTCAATTTTTTAATAATTTTATGAGATTTTCTTTTTTTTTCTTTTTTCTTCTTCCTCCGCTAGCTAATCGCTAGGCCTCAACGATGGTAGTAACCAACCAAAGACAAGAGCTAGCGACCTCGTTAGCCCCCGGGGAGGACAGCCTCACCTAGCTACCATCAAGGCTCGACCTCACCCAATCAAGGCAAGGCCAACCTTGCTAAGGACTAGCGAGGTCACCGGGCCTCATCTTTGATTGGTCATTAGCCGATCGTCACCATTGTCGAGCCCTACAACTAGTTAGAAGAGGAAAAAGAAGAAAAGAAAAAAATAATAATTTGGTTTTATAAATTGTTCCCGAAAACAAAAAAGTAATTTTTTTCAATTTCATATTTCTGTTCCAAATCTATTCCATGGTCACCGATTTATTCCCGTGAATAGAAAAATTAGGTAATGTTATTAAATGAATTTATTTATTTTTTTTAAAATTTGAGAAATAAAAGAATAAAAATAATCAAGGATTGACCGGTCATCTAATATAAGACGTTAACATGTTTCCCATGAAGTCAAGGGTAAAAGAGTGATCCCACCTCTGCCATATATTTTGAATTCTTTTGTGCTTGAGGGCACTGGGAACCCATGCCATGCCATTACGGTCTCAATAAATTTATGATTGCTTCTGAGGTCCACCTTCGCAAGATTTTTCCACTCATTCAATTCCGTCCATAAAAAAAAAAAAAAAAAAAAATTGATAGTCTCCTCCTATGATATATTATTATCACTCATCTATCATGCTATTATTATCTCGCTGTTCTCTATGGACTCAATGAGCTAATGTATAATCTCAATGATCACACAAGTAAACAAGAGGAACTCGTTCAAAGTGTGAGATTCTTTTTCCTTTCAATATTTAGGCTCAATATGTTTCGGGAAAAATATAATATTTCTAAAAACATATTCCAAGAAATCACTTTCGAGGAAATGACAATATTTTCTAGTGCTTAGCTAAAAAATGAAAAAGAATTAGAAAATATTTTCCTCCAGTTGATATGGAATTTGATTTTCTTGGAGAAAATTGATATATTTTCAATTATTTTTTCTATTATTTTTTTCTTTTTCCTTCTTCCTCGACCAATCGTTGGCCATAGCGGCAACGAGTTAGGCTCATGCTCTCCAAATTCCAACAAACTTGAGCCTTGGCTCGCCTTTGATGGGCCGTTGTCGTGGTGGTTAAGTAAGAAGCGAAAAGAAAAAAAGAAGGAAAGAAAATAATAGATAATAATAAAAAATAATTAAAATTTCGATTTATATATATATAAGAGCAAACGTTTCATTAACCAAGGACTCGAGTCCAAGTGCCAAAGACCTATGCTGATACATAGTCATATTTTGGAAAATGTTTTTTAACATTTTAAGGAGGAAATCATTTTCCTGAATTTCAGTATAGGTTTTTTGTTGACTAAGAAAACATTTACCATTGGCTCATTTTCCTAAGCAAACCAAGTGACGGAAAATGAAGAAAATGTTTCTAGAAAATATTTTCCATGAAACAAACAGAACCTTAACATTAAATCTTTCTACATTGTTATGTTTTGTATGAGAAATCATTGATGTATTTATGCTCTATTTGTTTCACAGAAAATATAATATTTATAGAAAATCTTTTCCAAAAAGTCATTTTTCAAGAAAATGATAACATTTTATGATGTAGAGTTAAAACCTGAAAATGAACTGGAAAATATTATTCACCATTTGCTATATAAAATCTAATTTTATTTTTCTAAGGAAAATTACTAATAAATTCAATATTTTAAATAATATTTGAATTTATTTCTTTTCTTTCTTTATTATGTTTTCCCTTCTTCCCGAGCTAGTCATTAGCCATGGCAACAATCGACGAGGCTCAAGCTTACTAGATTTCGATGAGCTAGAGACTTGTTAGAGGTCATTGAGACATGAACTCGCCAAAGTCTAGCAAGCTCAAGACTTGAGCTTGCTAGAATTTGGCGAGCTCGAGCTCGAGTCTCGTCAACCTCTAGTGAGGCTCAAGCTAGCTTATGGCCAATCAATGATTGTTGATGTGGCCCACAATTGGCCAAAATGAAGCCAAAATAATAATAATAATAATAATAATAATAATAATAATAATAATAATAATAATAATAATAATTAAAAATTCAAATTTTAAAATATTTTTATAAGAATGAACGCTTCATAAAAAGAACTCAAGCCTGTGTGCCGAAGACCCACACCAATACCAAATCATACTTTGAAAATGTTTTATGATCTTTCAAAGAGGAAATCATTCTCCTGAATTTCTCTTTTGATTTTTTTTTAGTCAGATTTAAGCATAGTTTTTCGTTAACTCATTTTCTTAAAAGAACTAAATGCTGGAAAATATTTTCTGTGAAACAAACAAAGCCTTAATCATAGTTTATGCTATTTGGCATGATCAAAGTCCAAGCATTATTCTTCTTTTTGAACAATGGTAAAGGGCATCCAAATTGATCAGCCAAATTCGCACGCTGAGTGATGTAAACGATTAGTTTATATTCAACACCTATTTAAAACACTTCAATATCGATGAATAAATCAATTTAGTGAACCGTTCTAAGTAAAGTTGGAAAATTCGACTGATAGACTAGACGTAGAAGATACACTATTTCGTTCGACACTGGTTATGCATAAATAAAAGATTTAAGAAAAAGACTATAGATTTAGGTGAAACGAAGATGAAAATGGGTGCGGGTGCTTATACGGTGATATGATCTTAGATGGATAAATGATATATAGTGAGGCTGTATCTAATATCAATACCTGAACAGCAAGCACGCCTCGCTTCTCTTTGGGCACCAGTTTCCCTTCAACGGTGTCATCCGGATTATACAAGTTGATATGGCGGAGTTCCACGTCTACGAAAGCTTTGATGAAGTCGACCCCCTGATTGTTGCACAGGAGCTCAGGCTCACCGGCTGAGTTTTGCACCACCTCTCCGGCGATAGCATAGTAGGAGACCAGAGCTTGGGCCAAGGCGGCTTTCAGAACACCAACCACGGACCCATATCCCAGCCTCTGTGACGCGATGGTGGTTGAATTGGCGTAGCAGAAGAAGACGCCTATGTCGAGCGGAGGCAAGAGCAAGTCGAGGTTGGAGAGGGGCAGCCAATGCTCTTGCTTGGGCAGTGGTGCCGCCACCACTTCTCTCTTGCCAGACTTCACCACGAACTCTCTGCCTGCACCTCCATCTGCATCCATTTTATGTACTCTGTAGCGAGTTTGAGAGGAAGAGAGGGGGAGAGAGAGAGAGAGGAGGAGAAGGAAGAGGGATGGACCTGTTTGGTTGAAGATGAGCCGGCATTTATAGTCCCAAACGGCCGTAGAGTAACAAGTTTGGGTATCGAGGAGTTCACAGGTTAGGCTTCCGTGTCTAAGCGCGCAGAACTAGGGTTTGACCGATAAATCTTCAATCCAAGTCATCCGATCCGATCGAGTCCGGGGATTCGAGCCCTTGGAAACAGATACCAAGGAAAATATGCTAAAAGATACCAATTTCTGAGCGCATTTTCCACGATTCTTTGGGGAGTAGGAGTAGCGGTACATATTTTGTCGTTCATGGAGCTTAAAAAATAACTGGTGCAGTGGTGCAGGCAGGAGGGTGCAGTGGTTTCTTGTGTACAAATAAATTTTCTGTTCAATAAATCGTGTTGAGCAAGTGTAAATGAGGAAGTTGTTTACGTTTGAAGTTTGTAATGTCTAATGATGGGCTCCTTCAGAGCAGCACTAGGATAGCGAGTCAAAGTTACCATGCTTTCTCCTTTTTACTGTGGTTGTTGACTTCAAGCATGACCTCTTTTTTCCACAAAAGTCTTGATTGAAGTATCCTCCAATGATCACTTGTCACATCCAAGTTCGTTAGGGTAAATTTATTATCTGGTTGGTGGAATTAAGGCTTATTCCCTATCTAACACTGAGCATTCGACACCGTCTTGATGTCTTGAGTAGAATCATTAATATGGGAATGAATTTTCGGCATTTAGTCCAATGTGACTTTTTAAAAGTTTTGAAGTCCAAATTGGAAATTTGTTCATATGACGTGGCAAAAGTAACCAAAAAGTTAGAAAAGAAAACCCAAGAAGAAATCATATGAAGAATTTTAGTCATTTCGATTGAATATCCAAATAACAGGTTTATGACTAAATTAACAAATTTTAATAAGGTTTAGGATTAAATTTGCAATTTAGGATTAAGTTGGCACAATAGAAAGATTTATGATTAAATTAACCACCGTACAATAAGTTTATGATTTTTTGGACAATTATCTCTAGAGAGTTTGGTAGTTGTTAATACAAAGCCCCCGAAATCTAGTGACAAAGCAATATCAATAGACATCCCCCTTTCTTTCTTTCTTTAAATCAATTCCACTATGTGATTTTATCATTTTAAAAATTCGAATTAGTGCATGCCCATCTTCTTCCTTCAAAGGAATTTCTTTAAAGTTAGAAAGTTGGGAACTTCTTTATCCGGTTTCCACTGAATTTTCCTTTTTGTTTGAGTGACTGGGTATATACACCACGGCTACTTAATTGATCTCAATTAAGAAAGATGCATTAGCTTTCATTTTGTTGACACTTAAATTTTGGCAATCCATTTAATTTTAATTACATAGAAAATTAGGGACTAAGTTTTAGTCCCTAAATAAAAATATTATTTAAAACTGCATATAGTTATTAGGAACATTTGCATTAGTAGTTAATAGATTCATATAATTTGCATTTTAATCAAAGTGGCGGTAGATGGACTCAACTGATTGGTTTTGAGCTTAATTAATTAATTGGTCTGAGCCCATTATAGTATTCCAAGCCCGTTACTTTGTTCACGGCCAGAATTAAGACCTATATTTGGGATCACATGGAAAGCAATCGGCATGATATTTCAAAATATTCACGCGTGAGAGATGAGCAGATTATTATGTTATTCTTAAGATCTCTCGTGTATTGTCAACTGGCATATGAGCAGCGAACATTTGGCTCGGCAGAGAGAGATCCACGGCCTTAATCAAATAAAATTTCCGCATGGAATCAGTCAACCAGGGAAATAAATAATTGATTGGGGGAAAGAATATATGAAGAGATCAGTTCCTATACAGTATAAATAGACCATCCCATAGTTAAAAAGAGGGGGCCACACAGTCCATACAAACGGCCACATTGAGGGGAGCGCAATAGAGAGAAAAGGGAGGAGAAAGTTGGGACGTGCGACGTTGGTTCATTGAAAATCGTGAGAGGGAGAGAGGGCACCTCCAATATTCCTTGAGGCACTCACGTTGATCAACGGGGAGACAACCGCTGCTCGCACCAGGGAAAACCATTATGGAATTTGAGCATCAACGGGGAGACAACCGCTGCATCGCTGCCGTTCTGACCTCCTTGCTCGATGACCACGCTGCTTCCTGCCCAGAGTAGCCCTGCACGGCTACGACGTCTTCATCCGAACAATGCTTGGGCCCAACTAATGCGACGATTGACGCTGCTCCCTGTACGATACCTTGACGTTGGAGCCTCGCTGCTCTGCTATCCACCCTTGCTAATCCCAACATCGCCTGCTTGAAGCTTCTGCCGTTGCTGCCCATGTCACGTACCAAGATTCAGCAAATTCCCAACGACGCTGTTGCTTTCCCGACATTGCAGTTTCCCCGTGACGCTGGCTGTGGCGCTGATCATATGACGATGTCGTCCAAAACCACATCATGAACAGCAAAGCCGCTATTGTTATCCTCTCGATGGACCATCAACAACCCTGGCCAGCCTCCTAGCTCAGTCCCCGAAGGTTGCTGGTTTCCTGCTAAGTTGTCGCTGCTTCGCGGCGTGCTATCCAATCCTGTCTCCATCAACCCTAACAAGATATCCGAGAGCCGTGTGTGTCTCCATCAACCCTAACAAGATATCCGAGAGCCGTGAGTTCCAGCACTTTGCTCAGGGAGAAAAGTCAAAAGAACTAACACAGAGAGCGGTGCTGAGGATGGAGAACAACTGAAGAGGATGAAGCACAAGACACATCCAAGAGACACGAGTCAAGAAATTGCACGTTTAGGGATCATTAGAATAGTTGTGTTATTATTATTATTTTTTGCCTGTCATTAGAGGAGGTCATTTAATTAATTAATGTTGCATGACATATAGTTTTCATGATAGGTTGGATGTCACGCCCGAACCCCGAGCGAAAGCACATCCCACTCCGGTCGATCAAATGCGACATTCACAGGTAGTGTCGCCGACCCCACTCATTTCTTATTGCACAAGCGAACGTATTATAAAACCCCGACAATGAAATAAGGGATAGACAAGCAGAAACAAAACCACAACATGACACTTTCACAATTCAACAGAATTACAAATAGAGGTCTATGGCCAAGAGTCTACAAAAGATCTGGCTCTTAAAAGGAACTGTCCTATGACCTACAAGTCGGACACGTTCTCCAATCCTTATGACTTCACCTCTGCAACTTCTCAAGGCCAACTAAAGCTATCCGGCGCTCCATCTACTGTGGACCTGAAATTTTAATCCCACTTCAACCCCTTAAACCCCTATTAGAAAGAAAATACGCATCGGGTGGCCTAGCCACATCACACAGAAGACTTACCTCGCCTCAGCCTTTATCTGCAGGTTAGCACAATTTATATAAACCAACCACGTGCAATCATGATAACCAAACAACTGCGGCACAATCACATCATCAGAACAATTCAACTACTTGATCGTCTCGGCATCAATCGACTCGCCGATTACATGTCATTCTAGCAAATCAATCATTGCTCTCAATCACGGCCCCACTCGGCACGACCTTTAAAAAGGTGGTAGATTACGGCCGGGTTGGGCGCGACCTCTAATAGGTGGCATATCACGGCCCCACTGGGCGCGACCTTTATCAGGTGGCATATCACGGCCCCACTGGGTGCGACCTCTAATAGGTGGCATATTGCAGCCCCACTGGGCGCGACCTCTAATAGGTGGCATATCACGGCCCCACTGGGCGCGACCTCTAATAGGTGGCATATCACGGCCAATCGGCCATTCATTTCCACACTTAGGATTTTATAAAGAGTCCCGATATATCGCAATCCCACTCAATTTGCCACAACCAATCATCAATCAAATTCTAAATGCAGAGCAGCGATCGGCACGAAATTCTGAGAGTTTAGGGTCATGACAAAATTTTCGGAATTTATTAAATAATTAAATTTATTCCGAAAATAATTAAATAATAATATTCATATTTTTCACAATCCACACTCAATTTATAATATCCAATCATCAATTTCAAAATCCAACTACACAGCAAATGATCGGCATGAAATTCGAGCAACCGAGATCAAAAATAATTTTTCCGTTTTTTTTTTAATAATAATATTTTAATAATTTCGGGATTAATATAATATTATAAATTTCCAGAATTTCGAAGCAATTAAATAATTCAAAATAAAAAACCTTATTATGTCACATCAAGGCTTTATATTAAAAATAAACATACTTAACTTTAAACTAAACACACTTAATTAAACACCATAATCTAATCATCAACCAAATAAACTAATTTAACCACCTAAACTTACTTAACTTAGGCTAAGCACATTTAGGCGTCATTAACCGTCTAATCAAGATTTAGTGAGTTAAACTCATCGGATTAGCGAACCGAGCGGACCAAAATGACGAGCACGACGCGAGGATCGACTTTCCTCAAGGCGGGCTGAGCATCCGGGCTCAGGAAGGCGGCCAAAACGGGTCAAACGTCCACTCGCCATACCCATTTTTCCCAGCTTTTGGTTGCGGCTGAATGGTGGCTGATCGACGGCAGTTCGGGCGCAGGAACGGCGGAGAAGAGGGGCGGCAAACGCGATGGCTTGGACGGGCGAGGCGACGGCCAGTGAGGCCCCACGGCGGCGGGGACGAGCCCTAGCAGCCTCCCGAATGCACGAACAGGCGGTACGAAGGCGGCCGGCGCCGGCCAAGCGCGGGCGAGGGCGGGCGGACGGGCAAGATGGCGACGCACGGCAGCGCGAGCGAGCGACGAACGGCGGTCCGGGCGGGCTGCAGCCAGCTTCGACGCTCGGATCTCGCCGGGTGTCGAACAGCCCACCGGAGAAGGAGGAGAGAGGGCGACGGGTAGGTGAGCTGACCGGTGGAGCGACGTGCAGCGGCGCGGGGCGGCGGCGACAAGCGGCGGAGGGCGGGCGTCGAGCTAGCTGGCCGGCCGGATTCTCTCCCCTCTCTCTTCCCATTTCGAAACCCAAGGAGCTAGAGGTTGAAGATGATGTTGATGGGTGCCTTTTGGGGAACAAATCTCCACCTTACACTTGTCAAGATCTTAGCCATTCTTGCCCCACACCATGACATCACCTGCATGATGTCATCTTCCACTATCTCCTCTCCCACAACATTATTCAATGGGTGCAATTTATTTTTCCGCTGGGGCATAAAATCTTGTACATTTAATTCAATCATTTCTCAATCAATTCCATCCAATTGAAGCTCAATTAAATTAACCCAATGTCACCACGCTTCAATTCAAATATTTACTTGACCATAGAACTATCTTGATCTCAAAAATACCACCAAAAGAGGGCCTACCAATTTTCCGAACCAAATTAACCATACTCTGATTATTATGCTGAAAAGCTTGGCTTGCATGGAAAATCTTCCAAAGATGAATCAATATTCCTAAAATGATTTGTGACACACCTGCACTTCCAATTTCTGAATTCCGATCTCAATTCCACGGTTAATTTCACTTTGGCACGATACTAGCGCGCCCAACCTACCGGGTAGACTTTAGAAATTTTCATGCATTTGACCAAAGGGTTGATCATCTCAAGCCACAATGTACATCTTTGAAATATTGGCGACTTTCGGTTGTCGGGGAAATCTCAAGGTTTCAAATACGAACACAAAGGGTACCCAATCGACGTAAAAGTCGGTCCAAGTGCCGATCGACAAGAATTGTGCGATCCGGGTGGAATCACCCACACCTCGATCACATGCCTCTATCAAGTCGACCTATCTCCAATCTCTAATCGATTTTAATTGTACCGTAATGACCCTTGCAGATTAACTCAGTCGAAAGGTCGCTTCCTGGTCAAATTCTCGAGTCCGATGCATTAGAAACTCTTAACAAAATTCACCCGATAGACTAGTTTCCACATGAGTGGCCAACTCAAGGAAAAGAACTATATGCGTGCCAACGAAATGCCCATCTCAATTTATTGAAAATAGAATTGGAAAATCGGGATGTCACATTGGATGTTTCATGTCATTTTAGTTGGACCTTTTGTATGCGATTGCATTGTACATAGATTAGGTTTTATTAAATAAGATAAAACCCTAAAATATTGAATAAATTGAGTGTTAATTAAATTTCATTATAGGTTATATATGTGGTTTTCTATTATAGATGTGATTTGCTAACTAACACTATAGATTAGGTTTCATTAAATAAGAGAAAACCCTAAAATATTGAATGAATAGAGTGTTAATTAAAAATCATATATAGGTTATAGATGTGATTTTCTACTTTCATTGTTTTGAGGTAAGTATTTTGTGCTCACAATTTATTTATTGCTTTGCTTTATTGAGTGTTAAATAATAGTTTCATACCCATAAAATCAATGCAAGTTGCATGCAAAGCATTTTTTGAAGTAAAAGGGAAGAGGTACTGAAATGACATTAGAAAAATATAACATAATCAAGTCCTTGAACTCATTTAATCTAGTTTGTAGAGGTGAATTAATTCTTCCATAAATCGATCCATCGAAATAGATTAGTGGCGACTTCTAATTGAAAAATCATTTGCATATTAATAATTTAAATTCTAAGTTGCTTATTGGTATGAGTTTAAGAGAGCCCGAATTAAGTCTATGTTTAGTATTCCATTCGTCCTTAGGTGGTGCAAACTGAGGTTAGGTCACGACGCATTTTATATAATTTTGGGCATTCAATTAGACTTTTGAACAATAGCACCCGGGTTAAATTGAAATGATTTAAAGATTGTCAACTTAATTGATCTCGATTTGGTTTGGTATTGAACTCAGATGAGATTTTTCAACATATAAGGCTAGCAATAAAGAAGGGAGGCAAATTACGAAATCAAGATTTACACAATGAAATTACTGCAAGAAAACAAATGATAATGAAGCGATCTTTATTATTCATTTAAGACCATATTTATTTCATGACATAGAGGTAAACAAAAGATAACTTAGAACAACTAGTACAACACACATAACTTAGTACTACCAATACAACTCAATCAAACCACTCCACTTTTGCATTACGAACCTTTATTATAGTACTGCTAAGTCATAAAGCAGCAACTATTGATAATAGCTGATCACGCAGTAATATATATATATATATATATATATTGAGACTTGGGACTGTTCGTTCTAATTATCTTCTGGTGAGGTGGGATGTACAGATCGGCCAATTTCCAAGTCTCCAGTGACCTCATCCTGGACCATGTTCTTGTTCTTCGCCACCAACCAATTAGCCGGAATTTTGCTTCCATCCTTAAGAGCATCCATTCCCTTGTTCAGCAGCTCAATCCCGCGACGCTTGTCAACATTGAATTCGTTGCTATCGATGCCTTGTGTGCCCGCGATTAGATGCAGGCACGTCTCCAACATATGCCCGATTGCCACGGCGCCAGTCGGACCCTTGTAGAGAGGCTTCAGGTCCGGGGACTTGTGCGAGTCGACCAGCAGCTGTTCTCCGACGTGGTAATATCTGATTGAGGGGTGAAAGGAACGTTATCAAGGGCGTTGGTCACTCGAAGGGCGCGGAGCTTCTCGGACAAGGAGAACGTCGCCTGGAAGTTCTCGTCCCCGACCTTGGGGCTGGCTAAGGGGAACGCGGTCACCAGACAGGCATTCTCGGGGTGGTCGATGGGCGCGTTGTAGCCATTGGTCACGATGTCCAGCGCATTGATCGTTGCCAAAGCCGCACCCAGGCTGTGGCCGGCCACTGTTATGCCGATGGTTTCGCCTTTACCGGCATAGAGATCGACTTGCTTCCGGACCTCCCTTAGAACCTGACCAAAGTTGTCCATCAATGCCAGTTTTAATTTGACAAAGTATTCCAAACATCACTTGCGGTATCTTATCATATTTTTAGATTTATATATATAAAAAAAAGGTGAAAGGCAATTTGGAGCTTATTCGGGAGGTAAATTACCAAGAGCGATCTATAAATGGAGTGAAAGTTTCTTACCTGCTCTCTGGCACTAAGCGATGTGTACTTATTTCCTCCTATATCCCTCTTCGTATACAAATCTAAAAGCCAGGTGAATCTTAGTATTGGGGTCGTCCTCGAAAATGTTGGTCGCCGGGGCCAAATCATCTCGAATATCTTCTATGGACTCCAGGAGATTCGCCGTTCCTCTCCAAGTGACCAAAATGTCCCTTCTTCCCTAATGCCTGGGTCCCCTCGTCAGTGCTCACCGCGACATACCCGGCCCAAGACCTGTCCGGCTGCACCAGAAAGGTTAAGTGCGACGGCACGTAGAAGTACCGGGTCACCTCGTACCTGAACTTCTTGTTGTCCGTCTCGAGACCCACTTTAGAGAAGAGCTTGTCCATCGGGTACAGGGCCATGCCGTAGCCGTCTTCAGACTCCTCCTGGCCGTTGTACGCGTCGTAGATGGCTTGGACTCGTTCTCCGTAGTGTATGAGGTACATCCGGAGATCCTCGTCGAGAGGATCCAACATGTCCTTCCAGTTGGTCTTGCCGCTGAGCTCGGTCCATGGCCTTGAGCTGCCACCTTCCATGGTATGTATCTCTCTCTCTCTCTCTCTCTCTCTCTCTCTCTCTCTCTCTCCCTCTCCCTCTCCCTGAACTCTCGCTGATAACTTTTTTTTTTTTCTCTAGATGGAAAGGCTTGTGGAGATGCAATCTTGCTTCCATGCAATTTATAGACGCTGCCTCTTCACTGTGCCATGCGCGATCACATTACGTGTCGAGGGTTTTTGTTTTTTTCTTTAAATTGCTACGTTGAGTTACGTGATGGAGTTGCTTTGTGCATTATCTGGCACGTTAAAAACTTCTCTGATTATCTATTAGAGAGTACTCAATTTTGAGGTGAGTCCTCCACCTTTTTTTTTGTGTGCCCACCTATATTAAATAGCACTACGAACCGAATGGATCAGAGGGACCGTGCATATCTTCAGTTTAGTAGATAAGAATGTGAATTTCCAATCTCAGTAGCTCGAAACTAAATATTAAAGATTACATGGCTGTCTTTCGTAAGGAATGATACTTGTGCTATAAAAATGTGCCAATATTTTGTTTCCACATGATGGGTAATGCAGCTTTTGGTGAAGGGAATGAACCATCCACTTTGTATTGGGTCTCACTTTATATAACTAATTAAATTCAATCTTGCCATATTAGGCTGGAAATCATTGACATGGACTCGACTATTGTATATGGAATGACCGACACTGAGATAAATTAATTTTAGAAATTTTTTAATTTTTTTTTGAATTTTTTATTCTATTTTTTTATTGATTGTGACCAACAAGAGTCATGGCCCCTGCCTAGGCCATAGCCAACCACGGTTGAGGGTGGCCCTTGCATAAGAAATATTGCACACCTAAGTCAATAAATTGCTTCTCTGTCAATAGGAGAAATTTAGTAATTAAGAAGTCTTCAATACCTCTACACTGTTCAGATTAAATATCTAGATGGGTAAATTCATACTTTCCTATTTTTGGCAGTTAAATGTATTATTCCTATATACATATTGATGAATTTAACAAAAATGCCATTATTAGGATTTTTTCTGCAGTTTTTTTTTTTCTTCATGCAACCGTTGCTCAATGAATGAATGACTTAGGATAGGTGGCAGGACCCTAGGTTGTTCTTGACTATTTGGGATGTTTTAGAGAGTTTTTTTGCTCGATTGGCTGGGGACAAGGCTTATTAAAAATGGCCCTACCTAATTGCTTATCGAGAATGGCCCTACCTATTTTCTAACCCTTTTAATTAGATTTCTTCCTAGTGGCCATCCTTCTAACATGGAATGGGGAGGTGAGGGGTTCGAATCCCCACCATCTCAGGGAGGAATGGGGTGGGGACGCGTAAGTTTCAGGAGTGGGTTTCGACTCCCACGCCCTGCAAGAGGCAGGACAAAAGTCTGAGAGTAAGTGTAGAGTAGGAATAGAGAAAGACTGACAAAAAAAAAAAAATTTATTGTCATTAATTCTGAGAGATTAAGGCTTATCTATCTGATGGTCGGTTATATATTCAATTTTTCGATCGCTGAAACTTGTCAAACGTGCAAAGCGTGCGAGCTCCGGGACCATCCACCCGTTATATGGACAGCTCGCTCTTGAACCACATCAGTTTGGGAATATTTGCTTGTTTTTTTGGTTGGACCATTCCAGTTCTCTTGCATTAGAAAATGAAGGGAAGTGTCATGCAACGCAGTGAACAGTGGAATTATGGGACAGCTGACCTCGACCAAGATCATCTCGCTGGTACAAATCCTTTCAGTTTCCTGTTCCGCTCATGCCTGATTTCTTCCTCCTTCTGTTTTAACTCCGAATATAATATATCTTGTTATATAACTAAATACATAATTTCTATCTCGTGACACTCTTTATTCTAACACTAACATTTTCTATGATAAGTTTGTAGATGTTCTTTAGTTCAATCATTGCTAGTGATTATTGTTAAGAGCATACAGTAGAAATCTGATATTTCTACTTGGGGAGATTGTCAAGAGGGGGTCTTAATTTGAATCTATCAACATAATTAGTTGGATCCATCTTCACTCAAAATCTTAAATTAATGGGTCATAGTCCAACTAAAATTGTATTAACTGCTCCACATATGGGATTTCTCTAATATAACTCTCATATATTTGAAAATCTCTCTCTCACGCGTAAGCTCATGCCAATGTTCCAATGTGAGATTTTTCTAATATAAGTCACATGTGTGTTTTGACAATCTCCTCTCACATGTGAGGTTAGTGTTAGGTATATTCTTCCTTAATTTAGGTACTATTCTACATCAACTTATCTTAAGTTGAGCGTCCACGTCATTGTAATGCACCCCCAACTATGCACAACAATAATCATCAACTGCTAACTTGGGGTTACATCCCATAGTCTCTATCATGCAGCATAGACCAACTATCCATGGTCTCTTCTTGCCAGATAACTGTGATGGCAATTTCCACGAAAACAAGCTTTGATCATGAGATTTCTTTTTAAGTTGGAACAAATTGGGGTGGAACATCAATTGACTATCGTCTTTGATATGATTTATTAAGTGCACGCAATAGAAACCATATATCTTCACCTAGAGAGATTGTCAAGAGGGAGCCCAAGTCCGAGCCTTCAACATATCAAATTGGGCCCACCTTCACTCATAAACTTAAGCCTATGAGTTATGGGTCAATTATGATATATTAACTACTACATACCACATCGATTTTACAATGTGAGACTTCGCTACCATAACTCACGCATATATCTCAACAATTATCGCCACACCTCTCAAGTCAAAAATTTTCTTCATATTGTAACGTGACGTTATTACTATCACTAAACCATAACATTGTAGTTTTTTTTTTTTTTTGTCGGTATAACATTTTAGTTTGATTAGGCAAGTTTGTTCTCCTTGCTAATCTCTCGAACTTTCTTGCTTTCTATAACACAATGCTTCTACATCATTTCTTTCTTTTCTTTGCCTTTTCCTACTCTCGAAATAAATACTTTTAGAGAATAGGAAACGTGCACATGTATGCGATGTAAGATCTTAGACTTAGACATTTTATGTATGTCATTCCTTGTCACTAGCAAAAAACGGGAGGGCCTCATTTATCTTTCATCTAGTACCTTACGCAGTCCAATGTCCCTCGGAGGTGTCTATGAGAACTAATTTAAAATATCTTATAATGAGGACTACGGTCCTCGTGCACGAGAAAATGAAGGGAATTTCTTTTGGCGTGAAAAAATTAATGGAATTGCTGTGCAGTGAACGTTGGATTAATGAGGACCACAGTCCTCGACCAATTGTTTATTACATAACTACTATTAAATACAGCAATTTATTCATTCATCGATGAATTAAATTAAGGTAGTTTGTGGTGATTGTGTGATAAAACAATTAATTCTTGGTAAAAGAACAACGCAATGCAAAACTTGGCACGAGGATACCCAAGTGCCAAAAGTTACGAAAGGTAAGTGTCATTTCTATAAAAAAAATTAGGACACCTGAATGCCAAGTTCGGTGATCCTAGTCGGAAATCCTACGTGACAATTTTTTAGTAATATAATTCGCCTACATGGCTTGCCGGAGATCTAAGTCAGCAAAGAAGAGCAAGAACAATGTCGCTTTGTCTTTTTTTTTTTTTAAATTTTAATATTGATATTAATTTATTATTAAAATAACGGAGGAGATGAAGATTGCAGAAGGCGAGGGTCGCCTTCGCCGTTGTCTCCACACCGGGAAGGGTTGGTCGGGGTTGTAACATCCTAAAATTTGACATCGTCTCGAATATATGAAATGGACATTTCATCGACATGCCTATGGTCATTTTTCTTTGAGCTGGCCACTCACGAGTTAACTAATCTATTAGGTGAAGCCATTAAGGGATATAAATGCGGCAAACTAGAGAATTGCGGGTGATTCCGCATGATTGCGAAATTTGCGTCGAACGGCACTAACCCAATTTTTTATCGAATTATACTTGGGACACATAATTGAAACCTTGCGATTTTTACAACGACCGAATGTCATCTATGATTCGGAGATGCACAAACGTGATAAAAAATTATCGACCACACGGTGTCAAACGCATTAAAATCTTTAAAGGCTACTCGGTAGGTTAGGTTGTACTAAAATCGTATTTAGTCGATTTTAACCATGAAATTAAATTCGATTTTGGGAATTGGACATTCGAATGTGTCATGATTCATTTATAGGATGTTGTTTCATCTTTTGGAGAAATTTCATCGAGCTCGGGTTTTGGAAAATCAATTTCGAACAAATTGGAAAAAGAAAGGGAAATTCTGGTGGCTGAAGAAAGGCCCATTTTTCTAGACCAAAATGGTTTAATTTTGGGGAATTGAAGCTAATTCTTCATTGGTGGAGTGCTTGACTTCTTGGCTGAAGACTTTGGGAGCTTCTTCAGGATCACTTGGATATTTTGCAAGCCTTTTGATTGGTCCTTGCCTTGACTTCTTGACCTTCTTGTTCCCCCATTCTCTTTCTCTCTCTCCCCTCCCTCATGCGTGAAGACCCAGCTGCAGCAGCCCCTTCTTCTTCATTTCATTTCCCTCACCCTCACGTATTCCCCTCCTCCATTTTCCTTGTTGCACGTCCATCACTAGCTTCCCCACGATCACCCTCCTTCCATCACGCCAACTCCACACCAACTTCAACAACCGCCAGCCTCCCATCTCCAACGACCAGTAGCGCCAACACCACCCCAACACCAGTTTCACCGTTAACCCACCAGCAACTCTGCCCATCTCCACCCACAACTTCGTCTGCCCACCCCACCACATGCTACCAGCAGCCGCACCACCCACCAGCAGCCCCGACTTCAGCTCAGCTCACCCCCGACCATCTAGCAACTGTAGCTCCACAGGTCATCCATCCATAGAACCAAACCAGCTATGGCCGTGAGCCCTTGCAGTTTTCAGCCACCGTTTGAGCTCTGTTAGAAACACGGTTGTTCGGAATCTTCACTGCCATCACGTTGCCATCGCCGTGAGCCCACTGCCATTGAATTTGGGTGAGTTAACTCCCTAATCCTTGATTAGATTGTTAATTACACTTTGCGGGTTATATTAGTGCTAATTAGTTTAGTTAAATTAGTATTAAGGAGATTAACCTTAATATGGATTAGTGTTAATATAGTTTGGTTAGATTAGCCTTAAGATGTATTAGTATTGATCTAGTTGGTTGGATTAGTAGTAATGAGGGTGATTTAGCTTGGTTTAGTGAATTTCTCCCTGACCGCCTTGCTGGATGCTTGCCGCTGCCATTTTTGTGGGGAAAATGTGCTATGATTTTGAGGTTACATCATTCTTGAAAATGTTGTAGACATATTCAGCTATGACATATATTTCAGTCAAGATTTTAGGGATATAAAAAGAATGAGATTTCAATTTCGTTATTTGCAAAACAAAATCTCGGATTATGCTGGAAACAACGACATTTTGGTGCTCAAAAGATTTTTATCAATTTTAGGGTTCGATTTTCGAAAGATTTTTCATAAAAGTTGTTCATTACATCTTGTAAGTTTAATATAGTCAAATTTCATATCAAAATGTACGAGTTTTCGACCTCAAACTAAACTGATTTTTTGGAAAACGTAATTTGTAGACACGGACATAGTTTTTGTAACGGTTTGAGAGATTTACTGCTCTCATTCTAGAAGGATTTGGGTTATGGTGTCTCATAAAAAGTGTTTGATTAAGTGTCCTTTAGAACATATTAAAATTTGAGAGTTTTCTAAGCTTGTTTGATTATGTTTCTGGAATTAAACTTGGAAGTGTATGAGTGGCTTGGTTTCGCCGATTAGACCGGTAGTGGTTTTCGTGATTGTTCTTGATGTAGTGCTTGCTGGACAATGCATATTTGGTGGTGTGGTTGACTTTTGGCATGCTTTAGAACTTATGTGTGATGATATGTGAATGGTTGTTTTACGGTGGTTATTTATTGTTATTGTAAAAAAATGACCTTATGAGCCTTTAATTAGAAAAAAACAATGAGGTGTCAAGTTGGACACCAAAACTTATTTGCTCAATAAACAATGAGGTTTTAAACTAGGCATGTGCAGAGTTTTACGGATTAATTTTGAGTACATGAGCGTTTATGACTTTATTTCTAAAAGTTTTGAACAAAAAAGGGGTTACTAAAGATTGTTTTCAAAAGGGATGGTTGGGCAAGAAAATTGAAAAACAAATGAGGTGTCATGTGTTGACACGAGGTTTTATTCGGGTCAATAAAACGATGAGGTTTTTTACTAGATGCGTGCAAAGTTTGGTGGGTAAATTTCAAATACGTGACCCCTGTATAAATTTATTTCTGGAAAGTTTGAACAAAAAAAAAGGGTTGCTAAGTTGATTTTTTTAAAAAGGGGGTTTTGGTGTTCATGGCTACATAATGGAGGATAAAGTTGACTTGTTTGATGATGTGCCTACATGGTTAAGTTAGTTAAGTAGTTCAGTTTACTTAAATGCGATTTATTTAATTGATCGCAATTAGTGACATTAGTGACGGATTAGCCATTTCATGAAATTCTTATGCTAATTTTTGTCGTTGAATTTATATGTGAAATCGATTGCTTATGTGCAATTGAGTTCTTGGTGGTGATTTTTGGATATTATTGCAAAACCTGGATTTTATGGTATTTAAATAGAAAAATATCGGGTGTTGGTTTTTGACGCCAAAATTTAAGTACTATATAAAATTGTAGAGTTTTGAACTGGGAGCGTACTAAATTTGATGGTTTGATATAAATGCATGACCACGCACGATTATTTTACTGGGAATTTTTAATACAAAGAAAAGTGGCTAAGTTCATTATTTGAAATTGAGGAATTTGAGTGCAAAGCACGATGTTCTTAGCCGAGTATGGATGTGTATGTGGTCACTATCGGAACCCATCTTGATGCGTACAAATATGCGGGCGATGCCTGATTATGTTCGGATGCCCCAAGTCAATCTGACATCGATCGCAGTGAAGGTTGGGCCGATGCTCCTATGTGGAATGCCGTCCCGATGTGTATGAATATGCGGATCATGTTGTGACATCCTGAATTTTCAGTACAATGCGGAATGAATAAATCGACTTTCATCAACGTGTCTATAGTGCTATTCTCGTGAGCCAATCACTGTGAGATAACTAGACTATCTCGGGGGAAGTCATTGAGAGATTTTAATGCAATGGACTTGAGAATTCACCATAAGCCGACTGCTCAACCATGCTAGTCTCAAGGGTCATTACGACATTGTCAAAATCGATCAGAGATCGGGATAGGTCAATTCGACCGAGATGTATAATCAAAGTATGAGTGATTCTACCTGACAGAAAATTCTCATCGATCGGCACTAGATCGATTTTCTTCACATTTTGGGTACCCTATGCCCGTAATTGAAACCTTCAAATTTTTACGACCACCGAGAGTTGCCAATGTGTCGAGTGAGTTCATAGTGGCTCAAGAAAATCGACCATGGGTTATTTGCACTAAAAATCTTTGAAAAACTACTTAGTAGCCTAGGTCACGCTAAAAACACGCCAAATAGAAATTAACCGCAAATTTGAGTCCGATTTTAGAAGTTGAAGATTCGGTCATGTTAGAATAAATTTTAGGATCGTCGACTCATCCTCCAAAGATTTTTCGGAGATCCCGAGATTTTTACAAAAAATGGATTCGACGTCATGAAAATTAACGGAAATTCAGATTGACCGAATTGAAGAGATTTTTGACTTGCAAATCGAGCTACTTGGCGATGGGGAATTGCAGAAATTATGTGGGCATTTTCTACATCAAATTTGGACATCAAATTGAAGAATTTGGATGGAAGTTGAAGCTTAAATTGAAGAATTTGGATCTATGGTGAGGGCAGCTTATATTGGCATAAAAATTTAATAATTTGGTGGAAATTACACTAGAAAGTATTGGGGAGACATAGTGATGTGCATGAAGAAAAAGGGAGACCAAGCCATTAATGGAAGAGATGAGAATTTTAACTTTTGGCCCCAGCCGTGGCTTTCCCAGTCCCTCCTTTTAGACTTCTCTCGATCTCTATCTGCTCTGCTTGTATTTCGTTTCCTTGCTATCTCATTTCTTTCGTTATTCTTTGCAACCAAAGCGGCCACTGTCACGCCAATTTCCCCATCGAATTCCTCTGCCTCACGCCTCCATCGAGGCCTCCATCTCCTCTCCGCTCACGTCAACACACCACCACCTTTGTCCACTGCAGTTTTGTTGACCAGATTTTTCAAACGCCTGTTCAAGCTGCCTCCCCACTTGCGTTTGTCCTCGGTTCAGCTTCTTCGGTTTCCTCTGTAACTTGTTTTCCTCACCCCACTCACCGACAGCTGCTTCCCTTTGCATCTTTTTCGAGCAGCTCCCATCTTCGAAGACTGAGCTGCCGGGCATCCCAGTCAACCGCCAGCTCCACTCAGCCACCAAAGACCGAAGCTGCTTCATGCGTGTCGTCCACAGCAGCTCCTTCCGTGCATCTTCGGCCCATTCTCCACCAAGCCCATCGAGCAGCCCACTCTCTTCAGTCTTCTGCTCTGTTGGGCCGTGCAACTCATCGATCAGCCCAGCATCCAAGCCTCTTTGAGTCCTGCAGCCCATCCTTGGCTTTGGAGTTCAGCCCATGGATTTAGCAATTTAGGCCCAGCATCTCCATCAAGTCCAGCTCACTTGAAGCCCAGGAGTTAAGTAGTCAGCCCATCTTGGGCCCGCGGGTCAGCCCGCTTCAGGCCCAGCCTATTTCTAGCAACAACTCTCAGCTTGGGCCGAGATTTCCGCGGGTCAATTTTAGGCCAGTCCAAGCCGTGGTGTCGCGCAAGCCCAAGTTCGGCTACCGCCACGTTGCATCGCAGTGTTCTAGTCTTCGCTTGCATAAGTGAGTTTTGCTCACTAATGCTTCTTAATTTGCTAATGATGCTTAAGCGTTGATTAATGTTAATTAGGTAGGGATTAGGTGGTTAGATTAGAATGAATTAGTGATTATTAGATAATTGTGATGTATGTTAGTGATTGAATTGTGCAATTAGCAAGTAGAGATGTACTATTATTTACTGAATGCATCTCGGGATTTTTCTCGAATTGTCTTCAGGCTTCAATTAGGCAATACCGCCCAAATTGGATTTTAGTATTTATTTATTAATTTTCGAAATTAATTTAATTAATTAATTATTTTCCATAAATTAGGCAAGGATAGCCAACGACCGAATTTTATGCTGATTTTCGTGGCTAGTCTGTTTATTTAATTGAGTTTTATTTTGTGTTGAATTGAATTATTTGTGAAAGTGGGAATTATTCTTTAATTGGAAAATCGTTGGTTATTAATTGAAAATAACCTAGCATCGTTGATAATGCCAAAAATATTTGAGTGTACTACAGAAAATGTGGGAGTTACAGAAATGAAAATATTATATTGTGGCTATGGTCAACCGTGTGTCCACGCACGATATTTTATCGGGTATGATAAAAAGATGAGAAGAAATGCTGTGTGGCGTGGCTAGGCGATTATTATATCGCTTGACATATAGGATGCCTTAGAGAATGCACGTAAGTTGCTGGAATATATTTATCATGCCTGTGTGGTGATAATTAATCGTGCATGTGGCGCGTAACGTGCCCGTGTGGGTAGATTGTGCCCGTGTGGTTGTATTTTTGTGTGTCAAGTATCGTGCCCATGTGGCCGAAAGTAATTGGAATGCCTTGAAAGAGAATGTACGTAAATTGTTTATATTGGCTCTATGATTAAATATATCACCCCCGGTGAAAATGATGTCCTAGAGCATGCACATAAAGTGTTTATTATACATCACCTTGGCAAAATTGGCAACTTAGAAAGTATGTGGGATGGGTGATTGGTACATTGTCTTGGCCGAAATCGACGCTGAGGGAAAATACGTGGTCTCGGTGACTAGGTATTATACTGGAAATTGTATAGTATGGTTGGGAGTGACCAAGAGATGATCCGACTGACATGTAATCGACTAGGTCAATTGATCATTGCTTTGATATGATGTTGTGAATTGATGGATTGAATGGAAATGACCGATGAATGGTCCGACTGACATGTAATCGAGTAAGTCGATTTGATCGATGTTTCATCCGTGATATTATGATGGGTGCTTATTTGAACTACTAATTTGTAGGTGGAATCTCGAAAGGCCAATGTAAGTCCTCTGACCTGTGTGCATAGGCAGCCCAAATAGTGTATTGGCTTACTAATCAGGTCTAGGTAGAACTGTTGAGACGTGGGTCTCAATGGTTATTGTATAACCATTTCAGGACCCTAATGAGGAGCTTGAGGAGGAGGAATTTGAGGAGGAGAACCCTAATGTGAAACCCGAGGAGGAAGATTTTTGAAGAAGAAAATGACCTAGAGAAGGATCTTGAAAGCGACCCGGATGAGGACCGAGAATGGTTTACTTTTGTGTGAATCTTTGTGTTCTTGTAGATAGGTTTGAGATCAGACTCGAATAGTATGGTAAAATACTATGGGTTGTGCTATGTATAAAAGTAAGGTTGTGAATTTCATTATGAAAAATTATGGTCCCGTTTTTCTATCCCATTGCTTTATTGTCTCGGGAATTTATACTGCTTTCGCATGTGCTTGTGAAAAGGAAAGAGTTGGCGATATGTAGTCCTGGATATCGTACTTAAAATCAACCAAGGTAAGGGATGTGCGCGAGCTTGAGGATTGGGGCGTGACGAAGCCCTAAGTTAGGCCTGACAACCACCGACTATCAAGTCGGGCAAAGTGGCTGTTGGTTCATAATAACCGAACACGCCTGAATGGTTGTGATAGTTGCACCTAATTATGGGACAAAATTGTATGGCATGGCATATGACATGTCATAATGGTTTGGTCTTATAATCGGGACCCATGTAATTGAAATGATGTGTTCCGGTTATTAAACTACGCATGCTACATTGATGATGGTATATATGTTGAGCTAACGTGCAAGTATGCGCCGAGGCAAGCTAAGATCTATATGGTGTGTGCTTAGAGACCACATTCGAGGCAAATTTGCGTCCTAATCGGTTTAGGTTTTGACTCACTCAGATTTTTATCTCAACCTGTCGGGCCAACTCTTTAGGGTCGTAGCGTGATGATCTCTGAGTGCGGATGTAGTGGGTGCAAGATGCGACACCTTGTGGCTGGCCCTACCGTTAGTGAAGTTTAGGGTGACCATGATCCTTGAGGTCATTTGAGAGGGTCGAGAGGAAGTAGCCGCTGAAGGGCTTGTAATTATTAGACTTCCTAGGGTCAATAGTTGGTAAGGAAATTGTTATGTTTTTGAAATTTGTTCCTTGTGTTTACTATCCCTATTGTTTGTTTATTTGACTAGGTTTTTTAATTCGTTTCCGCATGTGCTTAATTGAAAGAAAAAAAGAATGGGTCAGCGAGCCCTAGGACGTTGTATTTTTAAGTCGATAAATCGGGGATGTGCACATGCTCGGGTTTGGGTGTGACAGGGTCACTAGGCCCTAGCTAGGGTCGGCAACCCCGTCTAATCCGGGCAATGAGGGCCTACAAGCCTTTGCCTAGATCTCAAGTTGCGACCCTCCCCTAGATTTGGCGAGGTCGTCGGTCTCTTTCCAGTATAGTCGCTTGGCACCTGACGCCATTTGAGTAAAGCCCTTGATGTCGCCATTATTGCCTCCAAAAGAAATAGACCTATAATTTTAATGCGAGATCACCAAACTTTCTTTTAGATCTCTCCTTCATTCGTCGTTGATCCCCCATATCTACATTGCATTTTTGGCCCCTAGCCGACGCACCCTTGCTTGGTAAGGCAACCGTGACATCCTGATTTTTCAATTCTATTTTTCAATAAATTGAGACGGGCATTTTGTTGGCACGCATGTAGTTCTTTTCTCTTGAGTCGGCCACTCATGTAAAAAATAGTCTATTAGGTCAAGCCGTTAAGAGATTCTAATGTATCCGACTCAAGAATTTGATCGTACTTTTCCCGACCGAGCTAATCTGCAAGGGTCATTACAAAGACAAAATAAAAATCGATTAGAGACTAGGGTCAGGCCGACTCGACAGAGAGGCATGTGATCGAGTGGGTGATTCCACCAAATCGACACTTTGTCGATCGGACACGGACCGACCTTTCCGCCGATTGGGTATCCTCGCGGTCCGTATTCCAAACCTTGAGGTTATCCCGACAACTGAAAGTCGGGTTAATGTGTCAAAGATGTACATTGTGGCTTTGATTTGATCAAATCACAAGTCAAATGCGTTAAAATTTCTAAAAGTAGCCTAGTAGATCAGACGCGCTAGTATCGTGTCAAAGTGAAATTAACCGTGAAATTGAGATTAAATTTAGAAATTGGAAGTCATGGTGTGTCACAAATCATTTTAGGATCATTGACTCATCTTTGGAAGATTTTTCATGCAACGTAGTTTTTCAGCAATTAAATCAGAAAAATGGCTAATTTGGTGCGAGAAATTAGTAGGCCCGCCTTGGTCGCGCTTTGGGACTTGAATTGGTTCTATGGACAAGTGAAGATGTGAATTGAAGTGTGGTGACCATGATTAATTTTATAGTCTTCAATTTGATTCAATTGGAAGATAATCAAGTGGAATTGAAGAATTTGTTGTACAAGATTTTATGCCCGGCGGAAATGGAATTGCAACCATTGGAATAAGGTTGTGGGAGATAGGGAGTGTGATGTCATCTTAGGTCATGGTGGGCCATTTTTGTTGAATTAAAGAAAAGAAAAAAAAGAAATGGTCCCATCTCTCCCTCTCTCCTCCCTCTCTCTCCCCCGTCGCCTCTCTCCTCCATCTCCATAGTGCGAAGACCATAAAAATTTGTAGAGGAGAAGCTAGAGTAGCCATGGTCGTCGCATGCCACCGCCGAAGCTCGCCGTTCGTCCGTCACCGCCGCCACTCCGCCCGACCGTGCACGCGCCGCCTGCGTGCCTAGCCACCGCCGACATCGCCTCGTCCGCGCTAGCTCCGCATTCTAGCAGCTCGTCCGAGCAGCTCAAGCCTCGGAGCTCCTCCGCCGCCGTCGACCACCCCACTAGCCCGTCCAAGCCACCGCTGGTCTTCCTCTCGCTGGATTCGGTTCAAAACTAGCCCGTTTCCCCTCCGTCTACCAACCAACAGCCAAGAAAATGGGTATGGAAGCCTGATTTTGGCCCGCTTTTGGCCGGCTTCGGCCCTGAATGCTTGGCCCGCTTTGAAGAAAGTTGTTCCCCTCAGTCCCGGTCGTTTTGGTCCGTTCGGGTTCATTAATTTGCAAGTTTAGCTCACTAAACCTTGCTTAGAGTGTTAATGATGCCCTAAGTGTGCTTAGTCTAAGTTAAGCAAGTTTAGGTGGATAGTTTAATTTATTTAATTGTGATTTGGATTAAGAAGTTTGTTTAATTTAAAGTGTGTTTAATTAAGGCTAATAGAGTTATTTAATAATAAGCCTTGATGGGACATAATAGGGTTTTATTTTTTGAATTATTTAATTGTTTCTCAAATTTTGGAATTTATAATATTATATTATATTCCGAAATTAATATTATTATTTATTATAAAAAGGGAAAAATTATTTCTAACCCCGGTTGCTCGAATTTCGTGGCCGATTGTCAGCTGCATTTAGAATTTGAAATTGATGATTGGTTGTGACAAATTGAGTGTGATTGCGATAAATAAGGATTCTTTTCATAAAATCTCAAGTGTCAAAATTTGATGGAAGAACAATCGTGATTGACCACCTATTAGAGGTCGTGGCCGCTGGGGCCATGATTGACCACCTATTAGAGGTCGGGCGTACTGGGCCATGATTGACCACTTATTAGGAGGTCGTGCCTGGGGGCCGTGATTGACCACCTATTAGAGGTCATGCCCATCTGGACCGAGATCTACCACCTAATTAAAGGCCGTGCCAAGGGGGCCGTGATTGCTATTAGTTGTTAAACCTTTCCTATAGTCGTGATTGGAAGTAGTGATTGATTTGCTAGAATGACATGTAATCGTCGAGCCGATTGACGCCGAGACGATCCAAGTGGTTGAATTGTTCCGATAATGTGATTGTGCCTCAGTCAGTTTGGTTTTCATAACTGCACGTGGTTGAATTATATAAACCGTGCAAAACCTCGGATGAAGACTAATGTGAGGTAAGTCTTCGTGGTGATGTGGCTAGGCCACCCTGTGGCGTATTTTCTTTCTGGGCTAGGGCTTGAGGGTGGAACTTGCCGAGACAACGTCTCATCCCGATTGTGGGATTAAAATTTCAGGTCCTTGGTGGACAAAGTGGGCAAATAACTTTGGTTGGCCTTCAGGAGTTGCAAAGGTGAAGTCATATGATTGAGAACGTGGTCCGACTTGTAGGTCGTTGACGCTCATTTTGCAAGAGTCTGGTCTTTTGTAGACTTTTGGCCGTAAACCTCTATTCATAATTATGTTGAATTAAGAAAGTGTTATGTCAGTGGTTTTGCTTCCTGGTTTTCTATCGCGTATTTCATTGTCGTGGGTTTTATAATACGTTCCGCTGCACAATAATAAATCAATGGGGTGCGACACTACCTAGAATGTCGCATTTGCATGACCATGGTGGATGTTGGCGCGCCCGGGTTCGGGGTGTGACATCTCCATTTAAGTGGTACGAGCATGGTCTATGTATGGAGTGATAAAGTGCGATGAGTCATAGGATAGCAGAGGGAAAGGCTTAATATGCTTATGCATGTGAGTGATAGCCGATTGTAGCTTGTTGTCAGGTCACCAAATTTCAACCCGATGTTGGAATTAGAAAACGAGTGTCTATAA